>NW_026542646.1:0-600000 GCF_028750875.1 Macrosteles quadrilineatus
TATGTGGGAAGGAAATTGATAGAACACGTAACGTGGGCATCAGTACAACTTTAAAGAATATCCTTTCAATACGTCAGGAGGAAATAAACCCCCTCAAAAATAGCTGCTGGCTAGGGCCTAGTAATACTGAAAAAGTTACCGAATTTATATATTCCATTCCTTTACGTCTACTACTAGGTGTTGCCGAAGACTATAGAAAAGTTTTAATAAACATTAAACAGGAATTAGTGCTGTTGCGGTCGGCTACAGATATTAACGCAGTATGTTTAGCTTCACCCGGTACAGTTAAGGTGGATCTTACTAAAATATACTGGCGTATGCCTCACATTACAGTTAATGACACGGAAAAATTAAAACTATATAGGTATATTGAAAAGGACCCGGTAATTCATGTTCCATTCCGTTCATGGGAGATTCATGAATTTCCCAATTTACCAGCTACTACTAATCTTTCTTGGCAAATTCGCACAACTAATCAGACAGAAAAACCTAGATTTGTCATCTTTGGACTACAGACGGGGCGGAAAGGTGACGTAACTAAAAACATGTCACAGTTTGATTCCTGTAATCTAAACGAAATTAAACTGTATTTGAATTCAAATTTTTATCCATATGATAACCTTCGGGGTAATGAATGTCTATTGTATGATATGTACACAAACTTTCAAAGAGCCTATTACAACAATACGTCTAGCTCACCTATTTTGGACTTTAAAGAATTTAAGGAGAAATGTCCCCTATACGTTATCGACTGTTCAAAACAGGATGATACAATTAAAACAGGGCCTGTGGACGTTAGACTGGAAATTGAATTTAAAAATAATGTCCCCCCTTCTACATGGGGTTATTGCCTTATCATACACAACTCTCATATAACATATACACCTATTACTGGTGATGTAAGAAAAGTCTCCGTATAACAGATTCAGTTGTCAGTCTCTAATTGGTCTTCATACTATCAGGATGGGGAGTGCATACGGCTGGGTAAAACTAGAATGCTATACAAAAGACAATCTATTGATAGAATCGTATTTTGTGGACTGTTACAAGTACCATGCAGAAACATGTGTTTTTCAAATACCTTTAGGAACTTGCCGAATTATAGCTAAGTGGCGCAAAGAATACGAAGACACTTCCTCCTCCTCTGAGGATGGAGAAGAAGAAGAGCAGGTGCGATTTATAGAGGAAACAAAGTGATTTAGAGTCAGTAGGCAAGATGAGTTCACGAGGTGAGGACGTAGTGACAGAGCATATACTGATCCCTAGAGAAAAAGAACCTATAAATGTGCTAACCGGGATTTTCTTAAAGTCAGTCTACTTTCTAGACTTTGACCTGACCAAGTGTCTAATTGTCGGCTTCTTTAAGAACAGAGATAATAGTCTCGGGGTTTTATTTAAAGGGAGAAAAGGTTTTGTATTTTGGTCCTATGACTCTTTCTGTCAACTCTGTGACAGGTTTAATGAAATAACTATCGCTTTCTTAAGTAAAAATCAATACGTTATTAAACTCGATACCGGGGCATCCATTAAAGTTACAAATATCTTTGGTCATCAGTATGCGTGTATCTCTGACGGAGAACACTCTTTAACTCTAAACCTAAATGAATGGCATATACTGATAAAGAATGTACCAATGATTTGTCGCGCACTTTTGGAATTATTCTACCTAGAGGAAGATATTAAAGTTTGCATTGATCGACTTTTATCTGACACAGAGGATTTTTCACATAACCTACCAGACCCCTATTTTGACCGTTTGTACAGTGAAATCGCACTATGGAAGCTGTAGTAGAATTTCAAGGCTTTAAAGATAACAATAATTGTTTTATCGTAAAGGAGTTTGCTATTGTCGCAAAATCATATAGAATACATTTAATGTTTGAAAACCCATATAGCTTCAATTTTCTCAATAGTAAAATGAAACGTACAGCAAGATGGCTAACTAAACGTTTCCATCACCTAAATTGGTATGACGGGGACATACCTTATGATTTAAACTTTATTAAGGATTTATGTAAACCTTTTACTATTCTATATACAAAAGGCCTTGAGAAAGCTCAATTTCTCAGAGGATTACACGATAGTGTAATTGAAATTGAAGATGAAATGTATATAGATAAAAATAGTAGTAGTAGTGATATAGTTTGCTTTTATCATAAAAATAAATATAACAGTAACTGTGCACTACGTTCTACCGAGTACTATGCAAAAGAGTTACTCTAAGCTTAAAACTTAAAGACTTTTTTGTCACCTACTCAAAAAGACTGAGCTAAGCCGTTGTAAGTCCTAGAGCGGATGCTGGATTGGTTTAAACACTGTAGAACAATGGTTTTCCATGATGGGCATAGACCCCAAATCTAGTAAATTGAGAAGCTCAGATTTAGAAGAACCTGTACTTCTCCTTGGAACGATTTGGCAATTATGTACTGTCACCCACTCATAAGGCCGGGCTAAGCTATGTCCTAGAGTAGCTTTTCTATAATACAGCAGACCCCAAATCTAGTAAATTGAGAAGCTCAGATTTAGAAGAATCTGTACTACTCTTTGGAACGATTTGATATGCAAAAAACCAGGAAAGGCAGAACCTAGAGCCACCAAAAAAAAAATCATAAAAGTAAAAAGTAAAAAAAAAGTAGATTTATTATAGAGTGAGAATAGGCCTCTGGGGGAACTCACTATAATCAAAAACGCGCCAGGACTCGTACGGCCTAGCTTAACAGCTTACCGTGGTGTGGAAACTTGAGTCACCTAAGTAAAATTATATTAAAAAAAGATTAGGTTAAACTGTGGGGTATGCCTAAGGGGAATGATACCCACTTTAAATATACATCAACGCGCTGAGACCCCTACCTCATGGGGGGTGTGGAAACATAGGTCACCTAAGTAAAATTAGATTTCAAACTTACCAACAGATTATCTTTCAGGCTCCATGTCATCATCCTCCACCCCCTCCTCCACCTCGTGTCCGCACATCGTGCCGTAGTCTAGACACCCCCTGTTGTGCATCTTAAAAAGCTCCTCTGACGGCATCCATAAGCATCTATAAAAAATAAAAAAACATTAAACTAAAAGAAAGATATATATGTTCACCTTAAGAATAGTTTTAAAAACCCAAAGCAATAAAAAACCTCAAAGTTAAAAAATACTTACTCACAACAGAGAGGTATCCAAATACCCCAATGTTCGTTATATGCACTGCATATAACTAGACGACGACACGACCAACACTTCCGCGGCACAGGCATAGTTAGAATGATAGTAACACAGTAAAACATCAAGGAGAAGTACCGGTAGGGATAAAGATATGACGACCTCAAACACTTCCTATACTACAGGTATATATAGACAATAGATATGCTATACAATTTATTATACTTGTATTACATACAGACATAATGCTTTTACTCTTTATTCTGCTTGTACTACAACTAGTTTCCACTTCTGAGGGAGTTGATGAAAATCAATCACCAAATAGCCAGGTAAATACTATAGATCTATATAATTATACAACTTTAGATAAATAATTAAAAATAGCTTTATGTTAGTGTTTTTATTAGCGTTATTGAAATAAGTATATTTGTTATAAAATAAAAATAATTATTTTATTTCAATTAAAAGAAGCTTTATGTTTGTGTTTTATTGAGTTATCTTTTTAAATTGAATATATTTGTTATAGAATAGAACAATAGAGGAAAATACAAGGGGAGAAATAGAGCGCTCAATTTTGGAAACTGTAAGTAAATCTGTTAATCGTTTCTATCTATATTTACTATATACACATCTACCGTATTTATAATGTTAACCTAAAAAGATATCACAATTTTAGAAAACTAACTATAAACAATCCTATTAGTTTTTATCACATATTTTTGTTGTTGTTTGAGCTTTTTGCATATATATATACAAAAAATAAAAAATAAAACAATAGACTGTACTCTGTTGATAAATTTTATAACTTTTTAATACCTAAATCCAACAGCTGATTTTAAATACTCATAAAAATTTACCTATTTATGTTAATTAGGGTTGTACACTAAATTATAGTTTAATCCAATAATTAATGCATAACTTTTACATTTATTAAAATATATATTTGTTATTACAGTGGGGCGGTGGTTTGGAGACATTTTTGGACCAATATTCCTATAATGAGGACTTGGAACACTACTTCATTAATAATCAGGGAGATGTCCTTTCCTTTGTTACATTAGATTATAATAATCTGAATCTGATACCACCTATACCTAGGGGTTTTTGGACAGTTTCTGAGGTACGTAAGTCTCTATGTAATTTAAACACCTATAATAGTAGTAGTTTGTTTAATTCTTTATTTTTAACCTATTTGTCTATTGTTTCTAGAGATATGCTCGAAATAGGATCGAAAATATGCAGAGAATTAGCAACCCCCCTGAACAGACTGGAGTTTATATTATAGAGACCTCACAAGAATATCCTGACCTTATCTGGATTTTACTTCGATTAATGGTAGGATTTATTTAATAATATATAATTATAATAATATGTGTCTCTTTTTAAGAAATATTTTTCTTTAATTATAACATATTTTTCTTTTATAGAGAAATGGTTTGCCTATATCTCGTCATGAAGAACAACAGTTACTTGCTAGAACATCTATTCCACAAACACCTGTATCACGACGATTTGTATTCAACTCCTACCTTTCAGATATAATAAGAGAGGCTGAATCTTCCGTTCTTGTTGTAAGTATTGCAAAATAAGCTTTATATAGGTAAACTTCTAGTTATCTAAGTTTTTAATTCAATTTATTAGGTTTTTAATTCTACTTATATTTTCAGCCATTTGTCGCTATGGAGACGGATAATTTTTTCCAAAATGATCTCGGTCATCTCCTCATTCTAGCAGCCAACCCAATTTTACAACCCTCCTCCCCACCATATGAATTAAACAACTTTTATCCAATTACCTGGGTAAGCTATATAACTTGAGTGTATATATATATAATAGTTAGATTTTTACAATATATCAAAATTAAGTATTTTTGTATAAACACCTCCCAAACCTCAAACTTTACCCTAAATCAAATATATTTTACTAAACCTTTTACTTAGACAGATTTTACACAAGAGCTTTAAGAGTCTGTTTTCAGTTTTGATAACTATAGTGGAGTGATTAAGTTAACTCTTTAAAAATTATTAGTATTTATTATTTAAACAATAAACATATTCGTGATCTATATAATTAATATGTTAAAACTTTACTTCTCCATTATTTCTTAACCAATTTTAACTATATTAGAGACAATGTGTTGCAAACTAGTCTTACACTTTTAGGCTCTACTCTAGCATTTTTAAAAGTTTCTAGATTATTGTTTATATTTTAATCAGCTATATAGTTTAATTACTGTTATTTGTTTTTTTCAGCAAACTGCACAACATCTAATAAATGAAATACAAACACAGGGAGCAGGTCCGTCTAGCTGTATAGCTATTATAAATGATAGTATTGATGGACATCGTTGGTATCTAATGAGGCCCTATACACATCGGGATCATCTCATCTCGGGTACCGGATATACAACGAGACGATTCACAGCTAACATTAATTGGATACACAGTGAAAGACGTATTCATAACTATATAGTAACACCTGTAGAAGACAACTCACCAGTTGATCCACCATTTAGCCAGAATTCCACATCAAGCCTCTTAGATTCACCACCTTTAAGCCAAGAATCTATGGTGCCTCCAAGTCAGAATTCAAGCAGAGATTCATTCTTCCAAGATGATCTTGATATTCTAAGATTAGCTGTAAGTATATTTTTATTGATTAATTAGAGTTTGTTAAACAGAATTTTATTTATTTTTTTATTTATTTTATAATTATATTTTTCAATAGGTTTTCTATTTTTTTTTACAGACACCTGAACATTCTTCACCACCCCCATCTACACATAGACAGACAAACAGAAGAACACTACCTTTGAATACAACTCCTCCAGCAACAACTTCTTCTACAGATGGAATTTGGCTAGCTGTTGACAGATCAGCAGATAGTAGACTAAATACTCTAGCTGATGTTGCAATACAGAGAGTAATACCTACTGGGTCAACACAACCATCAAGACGTATACAACCTATAGTAAGCATAAGGGTGTTTATTTTAACATTATAAAGACTATAAAGTTTATATAAAAAATTACCTTATACATATATACATATTTCTAATTTTATTTATTTATATTTTTCAGAGCCTTACATGTAATGAGGTTATACCTGCAACACCTGAGTGCCACAGATGTCGCCAAGGAACCCGGATCGAAACTTTTTGACAGAGATTAATCCATAGGGTAAGCATCATTTCAAAAAATAAAAGAGATGAGTGTATATTTCATTGATATATTTTTATATAGATTGATAATAATATTAATCCCCATATACCTTTTCAGGCTATAGACAACCCAACTTACACACTATCAGTCACCGCAGTAACCAGAATAACCACACTACGAACAGAACTTCTAGCTATAGCTCAAATGGCTGGAAACATGCTTGAGGAATACACAAATACTTCTAATCAACAATCATCTCTGCTCTCGGCTCTATGGGAGGACCTCCGCAACACATTGGAAGGAATACTCAGACAAGCTACCGACCAAATAGACCCCCAAATCACAGAAAAGCTCCACAACCATCTCAACCACCAATCACAACAGCAGCTTGCCAAATATGTCTTCAACACGCTCCCAATGTTGTCTTACAGCCCTGTGGACACACCCTATGTCCTAACTGTGCTTATCGAGTATATAGATGTCCATTTTGTAGAGGATTTATTAGAGATAGGATGAATATATATTTCTCTGAGTAAAATCTACTGTTTTTATTTACCCTAAAAAAAACACCATATTTACCAAATTATGTTCACATTAGTTGTAAGATTTACAATTACAATACAACACCCAATCAAACTGTTATTGTTTTTGATAAATAGTTTTAATAGTACCTAGAATTAAATGAAAATACTACAACAATAATGCTTACCTTCATAATGTAAACTCCTTGAAAACACAGAAACAAATTAACTCAAGTAGTGTCACAGTAACTTAATTATATAATTGTATGTCAATTAACTCAAGTCACAGTAAAAGGATAACAGAGCAGATAGTTAGCACTAATTAGCTATTCCTTTAAACACCACTAGTTGTCACAACACTATACTTATCTTTCCCCTAAACTTCACTTTCACTAACCATAATTACTTATCTTTCCGCTAAACTTCACTTTTACTATCCATAATTGCTTGCAACACAGCAACATATTTTAAATTATTTATACATATAGTAAATACCAACATAGACCAATAACTACTATCATAGCTCAATAGCTAGAGCAATAATCCATAATCTAAAAGACTAGAGTTCCATCCTTGGTCAAAGCACACACTTTTTATCAACAAAATTGTTTAATAAAAGTGCCTACATATAAAAAGGTCACATGATCAACTAATAACTCCCATAAAACTACCCCTATCAATTAAAAATACCCAAAAACTACCCCTAACAACCCCTAACATTCAACATATATGCATTCACTACCCCTGAGGATTAAACTACCACTCTAGGGGTAGTTTGTCCACGATCCCCGGGTATCCTACTAACATGGAACAAAGAACAGGGAACATAGAGCATCGAACATAGGACATGGAACATGGAACATGGAACATGGAACATGGAACATTGACCATGGAGCATGGAACATGGACCATGGAACATGGAACATTGAACATGGAACATGGAACATGGAACATGGAACATGGAACATGGACCATAGAACATGGAACATGTAACATGGAACATGGAACATGGAACATGGAACATGGAACATGGAACATGGAACATGGAACATGGAACATTGAACATGGAACATGGAACATGGAACATAGAACATGTAACATGGAACATAGAGATTGGAACATAGAACATGGAACCTGGAACATGGAACATAGAACATGGAACATCGAACATAGAGCATAGAACATGGAACATGGAACAAGAAACACAGAACATGGAACAAGGAACATGGAAAATGGAACAAGGAACATGGAACTTGGAACATAGAACATGGAACATAGAACATGGAACATGGAACATCGAACATGGAACATGGAACAAGGAACAAGGAACATGGAACATGGAACATGGAACATGGAACATGGAACATGGAACATGGAACATGGAACATGGAACATGGAACATGGAACATGAAACATGAAACATGGAACAAAGAACAGGGAACATAGAGCATGGAACACAGGACATGGAACATGGAACATGGAACATGGAACATGGAACATTGACCATGGAGCATGGAACATAGACCATGGAACATGGAACATGGAACATGGAACATGGAACATGGAACATGGAACATGGAACATGGAACATGGAACATGGACCATAGAACATGGAACATGTAACATGGAACATGGAACTTGGAACATTGAACATGGAACATGAAACAATGAACATAGAGCATGGAATATAGAACATAGAGCATTGACCATAGGACATGAAACATAGAACATGGAACATGGAACATGGAACATAGAGCATTGACCATGGAACATGGAACAAGGAACATGGAACATGGAACATTGAACATGGAACATAAAACATGAAACATGGAACAAAGAACATGGAACATGGAACATGGAAAATGGAACATTGAACATGGAACATGAAACTTGGAACATAGAGCATAGAATATAGAACATAGAGCATTGACCATAGGACATGAAACATAGAACATGGAACATGGAACATGGAACATGGAACATGGAACATGGAACATGGAACATTGACCATGGAGCATGGAACATGGACCATGGAACATGGAACATGGAACATGGAACATGGAACATGGAACATGGAACATGGAACATGGAACATGGAACATGGAACATGGAACATGGAACATGGACCATAGAACATGGAACATGTAACATGGAACATGGAACATAGAACATGGAACATGGAACATGGAACATAGAACATAGGGCATGGAACATAGAACATGGTACATAGAACATAGAGCATTGACCATAGGACATGGAACATGGAACATGGAACATGGAACATGGAACATGGAACATGGAACATGGAACATGGAACATGGAACATGGAACATGGAACATGGAACATAAAACATGAAACATGGAACAAAGAACATGGAACATGGAACATGGAACTTGGAACATTGAACATGGAACATGAAACAATGAACATAGAGCATGGAATATAGAACATAGAGCATTGACCATAGGACATGAAACATAGAACATGGAACATGGAACATGGAACATGGAACATAGAACATGGAACATTGAACATAGAACATGGAACATGGAACATGAAACATGGAACATAAAACATGAAACATGGAACAAAGAACAGGGAACATAGAACATAGAGCATGGAACATAGGACATGGAACATGGAACATGGAACATGGAACATGGACCATGGAACATGGAACATGGACCATGGAACATAGAACATGGACCATGGAACATGGAACATGGACCATGGAACATGGAACATGGAAAATGGAACATGGAACATGGAACATGGAACATGGATTATGCAACATGGAACATGGAACATGGAACATCGAACATGGAACATGGAACAAGGAACAAGGAACATAGACCATGGAACATGGAACATGGAACATGGAACATGAAACATGAAACATGGAACAAAGAACAGGGAACATAGAGCATGGAACACAGGACATGGAACATGGAACATGGAACATGGAACATGGAACATTGACCATGGAGCATGGAACATGGACCATGGAACATGGAACATGGAACATGAAACATGGAACATGGAACATGGAACATGGAACATGGAACATGGAACATGGACCATAGAACATGGAACATGTAACATGGAACATGGAACATAGAACATGGAACATGGAACATGGAACATGGAACATAGAACATAGGGCATGGAACATAGAACATGGTACATAGAACATAGAGCATTGACCATAGGACATGGAACATGGAACATGGAACATGGAACATGGAACAAGGAACATGGAACATGGAACATGGAACATGGAACATGGAACATGGAACATGGAACATGGAACATGGAACAAGAAACACAGAACATGGAACAAGGAACATAGAGCATTGACCATGGAACATGGAACAAGGAACATGGAACATGGAACATGGAACATGGAACATGGAACATTGACCATGGAGCATGGAACATGGACCATGGAACATGGAACATGGAACATGGAACATGGAACATGGAACATGGAACATGGAACATGGAACATGGAACATGGACCATAGAACATGGAACATGTAACATGGGACATGGAACATAGAACATGGAACATGGAACATGGAACATGGAACATGGAACATGGAACATGGAACATGGGACATGGAACATGGAACATGGAACATGGAACATGCAACATGGAATATGGAACATGGACCATTGAACATGAAACATGGAACATTGAACATGGAACATGGAACATGGAACATGGAACATTGAACATAAAACATGGAACATGGAACATAGAGCATGGAACATAGAACATGGAACATAGAACATAGAGCATTGACCATAGGACATGGAACATGGAACATGGAACATGGAACATGGAACATGGAACATGGAACATGGAACATGGAACATGGAACATGGAACAAGAAACACGGAACATAGAACAAGGTGAAAGAGCATTGACCAATATGGAACATGGAACAAGGAACATGGAACATGGAACAAGGAACATGGAACATAGAACATGGAACATAGAACATAGAACATGGAACATGGAACATGGAACATTGACCATGGAGCATGGAACATGGACCATGGAACATGGACCATGGAACATGGAACATGGAACATAGAACATGGAACATAGAACATAGAACATGGAACATGGAACATGGAACATGGAACATGGAACATGGAACATGAAACAAGGAACATGGAACATAGAAATTGGAATATGGAACATAGAGCATGGAACATGGAACATGGAACAAGGAACACAGAACATGGAACAAAGACCTTGGAACATGTAACAAGGAACATGGAACTTGGAACATAGAACATGGAGCATGGAACATGGAACATAGAACATGGAACATGGAACATAGATATTGGAACATAGAACATGGAACCTGGAACATGGAACATAGAACATAAGAACATGGAAAATAGAGCATGGAACATGGAACATGGAACAAGGAACACAGAACATTGAACAAGGAACATGGAACATGGAACAAGGAACATGGAACTTGGAACATGGAACAAAGAACAGGGAACATAGAGCATGGAACATAGGACATGAAACATGGAACATGGAACATGGAACATAGAACATTGGCCATGGAGCATGGAACATGGACCATGGAACATGGAACATTGAACATGGAACATGGAACATGGAACATGGAACATGGAACATGGACCATAGAACATGGAACATGTAACATGGAACATGGAACATAAAACATGGAACATGGAACATAAAACATGAAACTTGGAACAAAGAACAGGGAACATAGAACATAGAGCATGGAACATAGGACATGGAACATGGAACATGGAACATGGAACATTGACCATGGAACATGGAACATGGAACATGGACCATAGAACATGGAACATGGACCATGGAACATAGAACATGGACCATGGAACATGTAACATGGAACATGGAACATAAAACATGGAACATGGAACATAAAACATGAAACTTGGAACAAAGAACAGGGAACATAGAACATAGAGCATGGAACATAGGACATGGAACATGGAACATGGAACATGGAACATTGACCATGGAACATGGAACATGGAACATGGACCATAGAACATGGAACATGGACCATGGAACATAGAACATGGAACATGGAACATGGAACATGGAACATGGAACATGGAACTTGGAACATGGAACATGCAACATGGAACATGGAACATGGACCATAGATCATAGAACATGGAACATGGAACATGGAACATGAAACATTGAACATGGAACATGGAACATAGAGCATGGAACATAGAACATGGAACATAGAACATAGAGCATTGACCATAGGACATGGAACATGGAACATGGAACATGGAACATGGAACATGGAACATGGAACATGGAACATGGAACATGGAACATGGAACATGGAACATGGAACATGGAACATGGAACATGGAACATGGAACATGGAACATGGAACATGGAACATGGAACATGGAACATCGAACAAGAAACACGGAACATGGAACAAGAACAAAGAGCATTGACCATGGAACATGGAACAAGGAACATGGAACATGGAACAAGGAACATGGAACAAAGAACAGGGAACATAGAGCATAGAACATAGGACATGGAACATGGAACATGGAACATAAAAAACATGGAACATGGAACATGGAACATTGACCATGGAGCATGGAACATGGACCATGGAACATGGAACATGGAACATAGAACATGGAACATAGAACATGGAACATGGAACATGGAACATGGAACATGGAACATGGAACATGGAACATGGAACATGAAACAAGGAACATGGAACATAGAAATTGGAACATGGAACATAGAGCATGGAACATGGAACATGGAACAAGGAACACAGAACATAAAACAAGGAACATGGAACATGGAACAAGGAACATGGAACTTGGAACATAGAACACGGAGCATGGAACATGGAACATAGAACATGGAACATGGAACATAGATATTGGAACATAGAACATGGAACCTGGAACATGGAACATAGAACATAAGAACATGGAACATAGAGCATGGAACATGGAACATGGAACAAGGAACACAGAACATGGAACAAGGAACATGGAACATGGAACAAGGAACATGAAACTTGGAACATGGAACAAAGAACAGGGAACATAGAGCATCGAACATAGGACATGGAACATGGAACATAGAACATGGAACATGGAACATGGACCATAGAACATGGAACATGTAACATGGAACATGGAACATGGAACATGGAACATGGAACATGGAACATGGAACATGGAACATTGAACATGGAACATGGAACATGGAACATAGAACATGTAACATGGAACATAGAGATTGGAACATAGAACATGGAACCTGGAACATGGAACATAGAACATGGAACATCGAACATAGAGCATAGAACATGGAACATGGAACAAGAAACACAGAACATGGAACAAGGAACATGGAACATGGAACAAGGAACATGGAACTTGGAACATAGAACATGGAACATAGAACATGGAACATGGAACATCGAACATGGAACATGGAACAAGGAACAAGGAACATGGAACATGGAACATGGAACATGGAACATGGAACATGGAACATGGAACATGGAACATGGAACATGGAACATGGAACATGGAACATGGAACATGGAACATGGAACATGGAACATGGAACATGAAACATGAAACATGGAACAAAGAACAGGGAACATAGAGCATGGAACACAGGACATGGAACATGGAACATGGAACATGGAACATGGAACATGGAACATGGAACATTGACCATGGAGCATGGAACATGGACCATGAAACATGGAACATGGAACATGGAACATGGACCATAGAACATGGAACATGTAACATGGAACATGGAACATAGAACATGGAACATGGAACATGGAACATTGAACATAGAACATAGGGCATGGAACATAGAACATGGTACATAGAACATAGAGCATTGACCATAGGACATGGAACATGGAACATAAAACATGGAACATGGAACATGGAACATGGAACATGGAACATGAAACATGGAACATGGAACAAGAAACACAGAACATGGAACAAGGAACATAGAGCATTGACCATGGAACATGAAACTTGGAACATAGAGCATGGAATATAGAACATAGAGCATTGACCATAGGACATGAAACATAGAACATGGAACATGGAACATGGAACATGGAACATGGAACATGGAACATGGAACATGGAACATTGAACATGGAACATGAAACTTGGAACATAGAGCATGGAATATAGAACATAGAGCATTGACCATAGGACATGAAACATAGAACATGGAACATGGAACATGGAACATGGAACATGGAAAATGGAACATTGACCATGGAGCATGGAACATGGACCATGGAACATGGAACATGGAACATGGAACATGGAACATGGAACATGGAACATGGACCATGGAACATGGAACATGGAACATCGAACATGGAACATGGAACATGTAACATGGAACATGGAACATAGAACATAGGGCATGGAACATAGAACATGGTACATAGAACATAGAGCATTGACCATAGGACATGGAACATGGAACATGGAACATGGAACATGGAACATGGAACATGGAACATGGAACATGGAACATGGAACATGGAACATGGAACATGGAACATGGAACATGGAACATGGAACATGGAACAAGAAACACAGAACATGGAACAAGGATCATAGAGCATTGACCATGGAACATGGAACAAGGAACAAGGAACATGGAACATTGAACATGGAACATAAAACATGAAACATGGAACAAAGAACCTGGAACATGGAACATGGAACATGGAACATTGAACATGGAACATGAAACAATGAACATAGAGCATGGAATATAGAACATAGAGCATTGACCATAGGACATGAAACATAGAACATGGAACATGGAACATGGAACATGGAACATGGAACATGGAACATAGAACATGGAACATGGAACATAGAACATGGAACATGGAACATGAAACATGGAACATAAAACATGAAACATGGAACAAAGAACAGGGAACATAGAACATAGAGCATGGAACATAGGACAATGAACATGGAACATGGAACATGGAACATTTACCATGGAACATGGAACATGGAACATGGACCATGGAACATGGAACATGGACCATGGAACATAGAACATGGACCATGGAACATGGAACATGGACCATGGAACATGGAACATGGAAAATGGAACATGGAACATGGAACATGGAACATGGAACATGCAACATGGAACATGGAACATGGAACATCGAACATATAACAAAGAACAGGGAACATAGAGCATGGAACACAGGACATGGAACATGGAACATGGAACATGGAACATGGAACATTGACCATGGAGCATGGAACATGGACCATGGAACATGGAACATGGAACATGGAACATGGAACATGGAACATGGAACATGGAACATGGAACATGGAACATGGACCATAGAACATGGAACATGTAACATGGAACATGGAACATAGAACATGGAACCAGGAACATGGAACATGGAACATAGAACATAGGGCATGGAACATAGAACATGGTACATAGAACATAGAGCATTGACCATAGGACATGGAACATGGAACATGGAACATGAAACATGGAACAAGGAACATGGAACATGGATCATGGAACATAGCACATGGAACATGGAACATGGAACATGGAACATGGAACATGGAACATGGAACATGGAACAAGAAACACAGAACATGGAACAAGGAACATAGAGCATTGACCATGGAACATGGAACAAGGAACATGGAACATGGAACATGGAACATGGAACATTGACCATGGAGCATGGAACATGGACCATGGAACATGGAACATGGAACATGGAACATGGAACATGGAACATGGAACATGGAACATGGACCATAGAACATGGAACATGTAACATGGAACATGGAACATTGAACATGGAACATGGAACATGGAACATGGAACATAGAACATAGGGCATGGAACATAGAACATGGTACATAGAACATAGAGCATTGACCATAGGACATGGAACATGGAACATGGAACATGGAACATGGAACATGGAACATGGAACATGGAACATGGAACATGGAACATGGAACATGGAACATGGAACATGGAACATGGAACATGGAACATTGAACATGGAACCTGGAACATGGAACAAGAAACACAGAACATGGAACAAGGAACATAGAGCATTGACCATGGAACATGGAACAAGAAACATGGAACATGGAACATTGAACATGGAACATAAAACATGAAACATGGAACAAAGAACATGGAACATGGAACATGGAACATGGAACATTGAACATGGAACATGAAACAATGAACATAGAGCATGGAATATAGAACATAGAGCATTGACCATAGGACATGAAAAATAGAACATGGAACATGGAACATTGACCATGGAACATGGAACATGGAACATGGACCATGGAACATGGAACATGGACCATGGAACATAGAACATGGACCATTGAACATGGAACATGGACCATGGAACATGGAACATGGAAAATGGAACATGGAACATGGAACATGAAACATGAAACATGGAACAAAGAACAGGGAACATAGAGCATGGAACACAGGACATGGAACATGGAACATGGAACATGGAACATTGACCATGGAGCATGGAACATGGACCATGGAACATGGAACATGGAACATGGAACATGGAACATGGAACATGGAACATGGAACATGGATCATGGACCATAGAACATGGAACATGTAACATGGAACATGGAACATAGAACATGGAACATGGAACATGGAACATGGAACATAGAACATAGGGCATGGAACATAGAACATGGTACATAGAACATAGAGCATTGACCATAGGACATGGAACATGGAACATGGAACATGGAACATGGAACAAGGAACATGGAACATGGAACATGGAACATGGAACATGGAACATGGAACATGGAACATGGAACATGGAACATGGAACATGGAACATGGAACATGGAACATGGAACAAGAAACACAGAACATGGAACAAGGAACATAGAGCATTGACCATGGAACATGGAACAAGGAACATGGAACATGGAACATTGAACATGGAACATAAAACATGAAACATGGAACAAAGAACATGGAACATGGAACATGAAACATGGAACATTGAACATGGAACATGAAACATAGAACATAGAGCATTGACCATAGGACATTAAACATGGAACATGGACCATGGAACATGGAACATGGACCATGGAACATAGAACATGGACCATGGAACATGGAACATGGACCATGGAACATGGAACATGGAACATGGAACATGAAACATGAAACATGAAACATGAAACATGGAACATGGAACATGGAACATGGAACAAGGAACATGGAACATAGAACATGGAACATGGAACATAGAGCATGGAACATGGAACATCGAACATTGAACATAGAACGTGCAACAAGGAACATAGAACATGGAACAAGGAACATGGAACATGGAGCATGGAACATGGAACATGCAACATGGACCATGGAACATGGAACATGGATTATAAAACATGGAACATGGAACATGGAACATGGAACATTTAACATGGAACATGGAACATGGAACATGCAACATGGAACATGGAACAAGGACCATTGAACATGGAACATGGAACATGGAACATGGAACATGGAACATGGAACATGGAACAAGAAACACGGAACATAGAACAAGGAGAAAGAGCATTGACCAATATGGAACATGGAACAAGGAACATGGAACGTGGAACAAGGAACATGGAACATAGAACATGGAACATAGAACATAGAACATGGAACATGGAACATGGAACATTGACCATGGAACATGGAACATGGACCATGGAACATGGAACATGGAACATAGAACATGGAACATAGAACATAGAACATGGAACATGGAACATGGAACATGGAACATGGAACATGAAACAAGGAACATGGAACATAGAAATTGGAACATGGAACATAGAGCATGGAACATGGAACATGGAACAAGGAACACAGAACATGGAACAAAGACCTTGGAACATGTAACAAGGAACATAGAAAACTTGGAACATAGAACATGGAGCATGGAACATGGAACATAGAACATGGAACATGGAACATAGATATTGGAACATAGAACATGGAACCTGGAACATGGAACATAGAACATAAGAACATGGAAAATAGAGCATGGAACATGGAACATGGAACAAGGAACACAGAACATGGAACAAGGAACATGGAACATGGAACATGGAACAAGGAACATGGAACTTGGAACATGGAACAAAGAACAGGGAACATAGAGCATGGAACATAGGACATGGAACATGGAACATGGAACATGGAACATGGAACATGGAACATTGACCATGGAGCATGGAACATGGAACATTAAACATGGAACATGGAACATGGAACATGGAACATGGAACATGGAACATGGACCATAGAACATGGAACATGTAACATGGAACATGGAACATGGAACATCGAACAAGAAACACGGAACATGGAACAAGGACAAAGAGCATTGACCATGGAACATGGAACAAGGAACATGGAACATGGAACAAGGAACATGGAACAAAGAACAGGGAACATAGAGCATAGAACATAGGACATGGAACATGGAACATGGAACATAAAAAACATGGAACATGGAACATGGAACATTGACCATGGAGCATGGAACATGGACCATGGAACATGGAACATGGAACATAGAACATGGAACATAGAACATGGAACATGGAACATGGAACATGGAACATGGAACATGGAACATGGAACATGGAACATGGAACATGAAACAAGGAACATGGAACATAGAAATTGGAACATGGAACATAGAGCATGGAACATGGAACATAGAAAAAGGAACACAGAACATAAAACAAGGAACATGGAACATGGAACAAGGAACATGGAACTTGGAACATAGAACACGGAGCATGGAACATGGAACATAGAACATGGAACATGGAACATAGATATTGGAACATAGAACATGGAACCTGGAACATGGAACATAGAACATAAGAACATGGAACATAGAGCATGGAACATGGAACATGGAACAAGGAACACAGAACATGGAACAAGGAACATGGAACATGGAACAAGGAACATGAAACTTGGAACATGGAACAAAGAACAGGGAACATAGAGCATCGAACATAGGACATGGAACATGGAACATGGAACATGGAACATGGAACATGGAACATTGGCCATGGAGCATGGAACATGGACCATGGAACATGGAACATTGAACATGGAACATGGAACATGGAACATGGAACATGGAACATGGACCATAGAACATGGAACATGTAACATGGAACATGGAACATGGAACATGGAACATGGAACATGGAACATGGAACATGGAACATGGAACATTGAACATGGAACATGGAACATGGAACATAGAACATGTAACATGGAACATAGAACATGTAACATGGAACATAGAGATTGGAACATAGAACATGGAACCTGGAACATGGAACATAGAACATGGAACATCGAACATAGAGCATAGAACATGGAACATGGAACAAGAAACACAGAACATGGAACAAGGAACATGGAACATGGAACAAGGAACATGGAACTTGGAACATAGAACATGGAACATAGAACATGGAACATGGAACATCGAACATGGAACATGGAACAAGGAACAAGGAACATGGAACATGGAACATGGAACATGGAACATGGAACATGGAACATGGAACATGGAACATGGAACATGGAACATGGAACATGGAACATAGAACATAGGGCATGGAACATAGAACATGGTATATAGAACATAGAGCATTGACCATAGGACATGGAACATGGAACATGGAACATGAAACATGGAACAAGGAACATGGAACATGGATCATGGAACATAGCACATGGAACATGGAACATGGAACATGGAACATGGAACATGGAACATGGAACAAGAAACACAGAACATGGAACAAGGAACATAGAGCATTGACCATGGAACATGGAACAAGGAACATGGAACATGGAACATGGAACATGGAACATTGACCATGGAGCATGGAACATGGACCATGGAACATGGAACATGGAACATGGAACATGGAACATGGAACATGGAACATGGAACATGGAACATGGACCATAGAACATGGAACATGTAACATGGAACATGGAACATTGAACATGGAACATGGAACATGGAACATGGAACATAGAACATAGGGCATGGAACATAGAACATGGTACATAGAACATAGAGCATTGACCATAGGACATGGAACATGGAACATGGAACATGGAACATGGAACATGGAACATGGAACATGGAACATGGAACATGGAACATGGAACATGGAACATGGAACATGGAACATGGAACATTGAACATGGAACCTGGAACATGGAACAAGAAACACAGAACATGGAACAAGGAACATAGAGCATTGACCATGGAACATGGAACAAGAAACATGGAACATGGAACATTGAACATGGAACATAAAACATGAAACATGGAACAAAGAACATGGAACATGGAACATGGAACATGGAACATTGAACATGGAACATGAAACAATGAACATAGAGCATGGAATATAGAACATAGAGCATTGACCATTGGACATAAAAAATAGAACATGGAACATGGAACAAGAAACACAGAACATGGAACAAGGAACATGGAACATGGAACAAGGAACATGGAACTTGGAACATAGAACATGGAACATAGAACATGGAACATGGAACATCGAACATGGAACATGGAACATGGAACATGGAACATGGAACATGGAACATGGACCATAGAACATGGAACATGTAACATGGAACATGGAACATAGAACATGGAACCAGGAACATGGAACATGGAACATAGAACATAGGGCATGGAACATAGAACATGGTACATAGAACATAGAGCATTGACCATAGGACATGGAACATGGAACATGGAACATGAAACATGGAACAAGGAACATGGAACATGGATCATGGAACATAGCACAAGGAACATGGAACATGGAACATGGAACATGGAACATGGAACAAGAAACACAGAACATGGAACAAGGAACATAGAGCATTGACCATGGAACATGGAACAAGGAACATGGAACATGGAACATGGAACATGGAACATTGACCATGGAGCATGGAACATGGACCATGGAACATGGAACATGGAACATGGAACATTGAACATGGAACATGAAACTTGGAACATAGAGCATGGAATATAGAACATAGAGCATTGACCATAGGACATGAAACATAGAACATGGAACATGGAACATGGAACATGGAACATGGAACATGGAACATTGACCATGGAGCATGGAACATGGACCATGGAACATGGAACATGGAACATGGAACATGGAACATGGAACATGGAACATGGACCATGGAACATGGAACATGGAACATGGAACATGGAACATGGAACATGTAACATGGAACATGGAACATAGAACATAGGGCATGGAACATAGAACATGGTACATAGAACATAGAGCATTGACCATAGGACATGGAACATGGAACATGGAACATGGAACATGGAACATGGAACATGGAACATGGAACATGGAACATGGAACATGGAACATGGAACAAGAAACACAGAACATGGAACAAGGATCATAGAGCATTGACCATGGAACATGGAACAAGGAACAAGGAACATGGAACATTGAACATGGAACATAAAACATGAAACATGGAACAAAGAACCTGGAACATGGAACATGGAACATGGAACATTGAACATGGAACATGAAACAATGAACATAGAGCATGGAATATAGAACATAGAGCATTGACCATAGGACATGAAACATAGAACATGGAACATGGAACATGGAACATGGAACATGGAACATGGAACATAGAACATGGAACATGGAACATAGAACATGGAACATGGAACATAAAACATGGAACATAAAACATGAAACATGGAACAAAGAACAGGGAACATAGAACATAGAGCATGGAACATAGGACAATGAACATGGAACATGGAACATTGAACATGGAACATTTACCATGGAACATGGAACATGGAACATGGAACATGGACCATGGAACATGGAACATGGACCATGGAACATAGAACATGGACCATGGAACATGGAACATGGACCATGGAACATGGAACATGGAAAATGGAACATGGAACATGGAACATGGAACATGGAACATGGAACATGGAACATTGAACATGGAACATGAAACTTGGAACATAGAGCATGGAATATAGAACATAGAGCATTGACCATAGGACATGAAACATAGAACATGGAACATGGAACATGGAACATGGAACATGGAAAATGGAACATTGAATATGGAGCATGGAACATGGACCATGGAACATGGAACATGGAACATGGAACATGGAACATGGAACATGGAACATGGACCATGGAACATGGAACATGGAACATCGAACATGGAACATGGAACATGTAACATGGAACATGGAACATAGAACATAGGGCATGGAACATAGAACATGGTACATAGAACATAGAGCATTGACCATAGGACATGGAACATGGAACATGGAACATGGAACATGGAACATGGAACATGGAACATGGAACATGGAACATGGAACATGGAACATGGAACATGGAACATGGAACATGGAACATGGAACATGGAACATGGAACAAGAAACACAGAACATGGAACAAGGATCATAGAGCATTGACCATGGAACATGGAACAAGGAACAAGGAACATGGAACATTGAACATGGAACATAAAACATGAAACATGGAACAAAGAACCTGGAACATGGAACATGGAACATGGAACATTGAACATGGAACATGAAACAATGAACATAGAGCATGGAATATAGAACATAGAGCATTGACCATAGGACATGAAACATAGAACATGGAACATGGAACATGGAACATGGAACATGGAACATGGAACATAGAACATGGAACATGGAACATAGAACATGGAACATGGAACATGAAACATGGAACATAAAACATGAAACATGGAACAAAGAACAGGGAACATAGAACATAGAGCATGGAACATAGGACAATGAACATGGAACATGGAACATGGAACATTTACCATGGAACATGGAACATGGAACATGGACCATGGAACATGGAACATGGACCATGGAACATAGAACATGGACCATGGAACATGGAACATGGACCATGGAACATGGAACATGGAAAATGGAACATGGAACATGGAACATGGAACATGGAACATGCAACATGGAACATGGAACATGGAACATCGAACATGGAACATGGAACAAGGAACAAGGAACATGGAACATGGAACATGGAACATGGAACATGGAACATGGAACATGGAACATGAAACATGAAACATGGAACAAAGAACAGGGAACATAGAGCATGGAACACAGGACATGGAACATGGAACATGGAACATGGAACATGGAACATTGACCATGGAGCATGGAACATGGACCATGGAACATGGAACATGGAACATGGAACATGGAACATGGAACATGGAACATGGAACATGGAACATGGAACATGGACCATAGAACATGGAACATGTAACATGGAACATGGAACATAGAACATGGAACCAGGAACATGGAACATGGAACATAGAACATAGGGCATGGAACATAGAACATGGTACATAGAACATAGAGCATTGACCATAGGACATGGAACATGGAACATGGAACATGAAACATGGAACAAGGAACATGGAACATGGATCATGGAACATAGCACATGGAACATGGAACATGGAACATGGAACATGGAACATGGAACATGGAACATGGAACAAGAAACACAGAACATGGAACAAGGAACATAGAGCATTGACCATGGAACATGGAACAAGGAACATGGAACATGGAACATGGAACATGGAACATTGACCATGGAGCATGGAACATGGACCATGGAACATGGAACATGGAACATGGAACATGGAACATGGAACATGGAACATGGAACATGGAACATGGACCATAGAACATGGAACATGTAACATGGAACATGGAACATTGAACATGGAACATGGAACATGGAACATGGAACATAGAACATAGGGCATGGAACATAGAACATGGTACATAGAACATAGAGCATTGACCATAGGACATGGAACATGGAACATGGAACATGGAACATGGAACATGGAACATGGAACATGGAACATGGAACATGGAACATGGAACATGGAACATGGAACATGGAACATGGAACATTGAACATGGAACCTGGAACATGGAACAAGAAACACAGAACATGGAACAAGGAACATAGAGCATTGACCATGGAACATGGAACAAGAAACATGGAACATGGAACATTGAACATGGAACATAAAACATGAAACATGGAACAAAGAACATGGAACATGGAACATGGAACATGGAACATTGAACATGGAACATGAAACAATGAACATAGAGCATGGAATATAGAACATAGAGCATTGACCATAGGACATGAAAAATAGAACATGGAACATGGAACATTGACCATGGAACATGGAACATGGAACATGGACCATGGAACATGGAACATGGACCATGGAACATAGAACATGGACCATGGAACATGGAACATGGACCATGGAACATGGAACATGGAAAATGGAACATGGAACATGGAACATGAAACATGAAACATGGAACAAAGAACAGGGAACATAGAGCATGGAACACAGGACATGGAACATGGAACATGGAACATGGAACATTGACCATGGAGCATGGAACATGGAACATGGACCATGGAACATGGAACATGGAACATGGAACATGGAACATGGAACATGGAACATGGAACATGGATCATGGACCATAGAACATGGAACATGTAACATGGAACATGGAACATAGAACATGGAACATGGAACATGGAACATGGAACATAGAACATAGGGCATGGAACATAGAACATGGTACATAGAACATAGAGCATTGACCATAGGACATGGAACATGGAACATGGAACATGGAACATGGAACAAGGAACATGGAACATGGAACATGGAACATGGAACATGGAACATGGAACATGGAACATGGAACATGGAACATGGAACATGGAACATGGAACATGGAACATGGAACATGGAACAAGAAACACAGAACATGGAACAAGGAACATAGAGCATTGACCATGGAACATGGAACAAGGAACATGGAACATGGAACATTGAACATGGAACATAAAACATGAAACATGGAACAAAGAACATGGAACATGGAACATGAAACATGGAACATTGAACATGGAACATGAAACATAGAACATAGAGCATTGACCATAGGACATTAAACATGGAACATGGACCATGGAACATGGAACATGGACCATGGAACATAGAACATGGACCATGGAACATGGAACATGGACCATGGAACATGGAACATGGAACATGGAACATGAAACATGAAACATGAAACATGGAACATGGAACATGGAACATGGAACAAGGAACATGGAACATAGAACATGGAACATGGAACATAGAGCATGGAACATGGAACATCGAACATTGAACATAGAACGTGCAACAAGGAACATAGAACATGGAACAAGGAACATGGAACATGGAGCATGGAACATGGAACATGCAACATGGACCATGGAACATGGAACATGGATTATAAAACATGGAACATGGAACATGGAACATGGAACATTTAACATGGAACATGGAACATGGAACATGCAACATGGAACATGGAACAAGGACCATTGAACATGGAACATGGAACATGGAACATGGAACATGGAACATGGAACATGGAACAAGAAACACGGAACATAGAACAAGGAGAAAGAGCATTGACCAATATGGAACATGGAACAAGGAACATGGAACGTGGAACAAGGAACATGGAACATAGAACATGGAACATAGAACATAGAACATGGAACATGGAACATGGAACATTGACCATGGAACATGGAACATGGACCATGGAACATGGAACATGGAACATAGAACATGGAACATAGAACATAGAACATGGAACATGGAACATGGAACATGGAACATGGAACATGAAACAAGGAACATGGAACATAGAAATTGGAACATGGAACATAGAGCATGGAACATGGAACATGGAACAAGGAACACAGAACATGGAACAAAGACCTTGGAACATGTAACAAGGAACATAGAAAACTTGGAACATAGAACATGGAGCATGGAACATGGAACATAGAACATGGAACATGGAACATAGATATTGGAACATAGAACATGGAACCTGGAACATGGAACATAGAACATAAGAACATGGAAAATAGAGCATGGAACATGGAACATGGAACAAGGAACACAGAACATGGAACAAGGAACATGGAACATGGAACATGGAACAAGGAACATGGAACTTGGAACATGGAACAAAGAACAGGGAACATAGAGCATGGAACATAGGACATGGAACATGGAACATGGAACATGGAACATGGAACATGGAACATTGACCATGGAGCATGGAACATGGAACATTAAACATGGAACATGGAACATGGAACATGGAACATGGAACATGGAACATGGACCATAGAACATGGAACATGTAACATGGAACATGGAACATGGAACATCGAACAAGAAACACGGAACATGGAACAAGGACAAAGAGCATTGACCATGGAACATGGAACAAGGAACATGGAACATGGAACAAGGAACATGGAACAAAGAACAGGGAACATAGAGCATAGAACATAGGACATGGAACATGGAACATGGAACATAAAAAACATGGAACATGGAACATGGAACATTGACCATGGAGCATGGAACATGGACCATGGAACATGGAACATGGAACATAGAACATGGAACATAGAACATGGAACATGGAACATGGAACATGGAACATGGAACATGGAACATGGAACATGGAACATGGAACATGAAACAAGGAACATGGAACATAGAAATTGGAACATGGAACATAGAGCATGGAACATGGAACATAGAAAAAGGAACACAGAACATAAAACAAGGAACATGGAACATGGAACAAGGAACATGGAACTTGGAACATAGAACACGGAGCATGGAACATGGAACATAGAACATGGAACATGGAACATAGATATTGGAACATAGAACATGGAACCTGGAACATGGAACATAGAACATAAGAACATGGAACATAGAGCATGGAACATGGAACATGGAACAAGGAACACAGAACATGGAACAAGGAACATGGAACATGGAACAAGGAACATGAAACTTGGAACATGGAACAAAGAACAGGGAACATAGAGCATCGAACATAGGACATGGAACATGGAACATGGAACATGGAACATGGAACATTGGCCATGGAGCATGGAACATGGACCATGGAACATGGAACATTGAACATGGAACATGGAACATGGAACATGGAACATGGAACATGGACCATAGAACATGGAACATGTAACATGGAACATGGAACATGGAACATGGAACATGGAATATGGAACATGGAACATGGAACATTGAACATGGAACATGGAACATGGAACATAGAACATGTAACATGGAACATAGAACATGTAACATGGAACATAGAGATTGGAACATAGAACATGGAACCTGGAACATGGAACATAGAACATGGAACATCGAACATAGAGCATAGAACATGGAACATGGAACAAGAAACACAGAACATGGAACAAGGAACATGGAACATGGAACAAGGAACATGGAACTTGGAACATAGAACATGGAACATAGAACATGGAACATGGAACATCGAACATGGAACATGGAACAAGGAACAAGGAACATGGAACATGGAACATGGAACATGGAACATGGAACATGGAACATGGAACATGGAACATGGAACATGGAACATGGAACATGGAACATAGAACATAGGGCATGGAACATAGAACATGGTATATAGAACATAGAGCATTGACCATAGGACATGGAACATGGAACATGGAACATGAAACATGGAACAAGGAACATGGAACATGGATCATGGAACATAGCACATGGAACATGGAACATGGAACATGGAACATGGAACATGGAACATGGAACAAGAAACACAGAACATGGAACAAGGAACATAGAGCATTGACCATGGAACATGGAACAAGGAACATGGAACATGGAACATGGAACATGGAACATTGACCATGGAGCATGGAACATGGACCATGGAACATGGAACATGGAACATGGAACATGGAACATGGAACATGGAACATGGAACATGGAACATGGACCATAGAACATGGAACATGTAACATGGAACATGGAACATTGAACATGGAACATGGAACATGGAACATGGAACATAGAACATAGGGCATGGAACATAGAACATGGTACATAGAACATAGAGCATTGACCATAGGACATGGAACATGGAACATGGAACATGGAACATGGAACATGGAACATGGAACATGGAACATGGAACATGGAACATGGAACATGGAACATGGAACATGGAACATGGAACATTGAACATGGAACCTGGAACATGGAACAAGAAACACAGAACATGGAACAAGGAACATAGAGCATTGACCATGGAACATGGAACAAGAAACATGGAACATGGAACATTGAACATGGAACATAAAACATGAAACATGGAACAAAGAACATGGAACATGGAACATGGAACATGGAACATTGAACATGGAACATGAAACAATGAACATAGAGCATGGAATATAGAACATAGAGCATTGACCATTGGACATAAAAAATAGAACATGGAACATGGAACAAGAAACACAGAACATGGAACAAGGAACATGGAACATGGAACAAGGAACATGGAACTTGGAACATAGAACATGGAACATAGAACATGGAACATGGAACATCGAACATGGAACATGGAACATGGAACATGGAACATGGAACATGGAACATGGACCATAGAACATGGAACATGTAACATGGAACATGGAACATAGAACATGGAACCAGGAACATGGAACATGGAACATAGAACATAGGGCATGGAACATAGAACATGGTACATAGAACATAGAGCATTGACCATAGGACATGGAACATGGAACATGGAACATGAAACATGGAACAAGGAACATGGAACATGGATCATGGAACATAGCACAAGGAACATGGAACATGGAACATGGAACATGGAACATGGAACAAGAAACACAGAACATGGAACAAGGAACATAGAGCATTGACCATGGAACATGGAACAAGGAACATGGAACATGGAACATGGAACATGGAACATTGACCATGGAGCATGGAACATGGACCATGGAACATGGAACATGGAACATGGAACATTGAACATGGAACATGAAACTTGGAACATAGAGCATGGAATATAGAACATAGAGCATTGACCATAGGACATGAAACATAGAACATGGAACATGGAACATGGAACATGGAACATGGAACATGGAACATTGACCATGGAGCATGGAACATGGACCATGGAACATGGAACATGGAACATGGAACATGGAACATGGAACATGGAACATGGACCATGGAACATGGAACATGGAACATGGAACATGGAACATGGAACATGTAACATGGAACATGGAACATAGAACATAGGGCATGGAACATAGAACATGGTACATAGAACATAGAGCATTGACCATAGGACATGGAACATGGAACATGGAACATGGAACATGGAACATGGAACATGGAACATGGAACATGGAACATGGAACATGGAACATGGAACAAGAAACACAGAACATGGAACAAGGATCATAGAGCATTGACCATGGAACATGGAACAAGGAACAAGGAACATGGAACATTGAACATGGAACATAAAACATGAAACATGGAACAAAGAACCTGGAACATGGAACATGGAACATGGAACATTGAACATGGAACATGAAACAATGAACATAGAGCATGGAATATAGAACATAGAGCATTGACCATAGGACATGAAACATAGAACATGGAACATGGAACATGGAACATGGAACATGGAACATGAAACATAGAACATGGAACATGGAACATAGAACATGGAACATGGAACATAAAACATGGAACATAAAACATGAAACATGGAACAAAGAACAGGGAACATAGAACATAGAGCATGGAACATAGGACAATGAACATGGAACATGGAACATTGAACATGGAACATTTACCATGGAACATGGAACATGGAACATGGAACATGGACCATGGAACATGGAACATGGACCATGGAACATAGAACATGGACCATGGAACATGGAACATGGACCATGGAACATGGAACATGGAAAATGGAACATGGAACATGGAACATGGAACATGGAACATGCAACATGGAACATGGAACATGGAACATCGAACATGGAACATGGAACAAGGAACAAGGAACATGGAACATGGAACATGGAACATGGAACATGGAACATGGAACATGGAACATGGAACATGAAACATGAAACATGGAACAAAGAACAGGGAACATAGAGCATGGAACACAGGACATGGAACATGGAACATGGAACATGGAACATGGAACATTGACCATGGAGCATGGAACATGGACCATGGAACATGGAACATGGAACATGGAACATGGAACATGGAACATGGAACATGGAACATGGAACATGGAACATGGACCATAGAACATGGAACATGTAACATGGAACATGGAACATAGAACATGGAACCAGGAACATGGAACATGGAACATAGAACATAGGGCATGGAACATAGAACATGGTACATAGAACATAGAGCATTGACCATAGGACATGGAACATGGAACATGGAACATGAAACATGGAACAAGGAACATGGAACATGGATCATGGAACATAGCACATTGAACATGGAACATGGAACATGGAACATGGAACATGGAACATGGAACAAGAAACACAGAACATGGAACAAGGAACATAGAGCATTGACCATGGAACATGGAACAAGGAACATGGAACATGGAACATGGAACATGGAACATGGAACATTGACCATGGAGCATGGAACATGGACCATGGAACATGGAACATGGAACATGGAACATGGAACATGGAACATGGAACATGGAACATGGAACATGGACCATAGAACATGGAACATGTAACATGGAACATGGAACATTGAACATGGAACATGGAACATGGAACATAGAACATAGGGCATGGAACATAGAACATGGTACATAGAACATAGAGCATTGACCATAGGACATGGAACATGGAACATGGAACATGGAACATGGAACATGGAACATGGAACATGGAACATGGAACATGGAACATGGAACATTGAACATGGAACCTGGAACATGGAACAAGAAACACAGAACATGGAACAAGGAACATAGAGCATTGACCATGGAACATGGAACAAGAAACATGGAACATGGAACATTGAACATGGAACATAAAACATGAAACATGGAACAAAGAACATGGAACATGGAACATGGAACATGGAACATTGAACATGGAACATGAAACAATGAACATAGAGCATGGAATATAGAACATAGAGCATTGACCATAGGACATGAAAAATAGAACATGGAACATGGAACATGGAACATGGAACATGGAACATTGACCATGGAACATGGAACATGGAACATGGACCATGGAACATGGAACATGGACCATGGAACATAGAACATGGACCATGGAACATGGAACATGGACCATGGAACATGGAACATGGAAAATGGAAAATGGAACATGGAACATGGAACATGAAACATGAAACATGGAACAAAGAACAGGGAACATAGAGCATGGAACACAGGACATGGAACATGGAACATGGAACATGGAACATTGACCATGGAGCATGGAACATGGACCATGGAACATGGAACATGGAACATGGAACATGGAACATGGAACATGGAACATGGATCATAGACCATAGAACATGGAACATGTAACATGGAACATGGAACAAAGAACAGGGAACATAGAACATAGAGCATGGAACATAGAACATGGAACATGGAACATGGAACATAAAACATGAAACTTGGAACAAAGAACAGGGAACATAGAACATAGAGCATGGAACATAGAACATGGAACATGGAACATGGAACATGGAACATGGAACATTGACCATGGAACATGGAACATGGTACATGGACCATAGAACATGGAACATGGACCATGGAACATAGAACATGGACCATGGAACATGGAACATGGAACATGCAACATGGAACATGGAACATGGACCATAGATCATGGAACATGGAACATGGAACATGGAACATGAAACATTGAACATGGAACATGGAACATAGAGCATGGAACATAGAACATGAAACATAGAACATAGAGCATTGACCATAGGACATGGAACATGGAACATGGAACATGGAACATGGAACATGGAACATGGAACATGGAACATGGAACATGGAACATGGAACATCGAACAAGAAACACGGAACATGGAACAAGGACAAAGAGCATTGACCATGGAACATGGAACAAGGAACATGGAACATGGAACAAGGAACATGGAACAAAGAACAGGGAACATAGAGCATGGAACATAGGACATGGAACATGGAACATGGAACATAAAAAACATGGAACATGGAACATGGAACATTGACCATGGAGCATGGAACATGGACCATGGAACATGGAACATGGAACATAGAACATGGAACAAGGAACATGGAACATAGAAATTGGAACATGGAACATAGAGCATGGAACATGGAACATGGAACAAGGAACACAGAACATAAAACAAGGAACATGGAACATGGAACAAGGAACATGGAACTTGGAACATAGAACATGGAGCATGGAACATGGAACATAGAACATGGAACATGGAACATAGATATTGGAACATAGAACATGGAACCTGGAACATGGAACATAGAACATAAGAACATGGAACATAGAGCATGGAACATGGAACATGGAACAAGGATCACAGAACATGGAACAAGGAACATGGAACATGGAACAAGGAACATGAAACTTGGAACATGGAACAAAGAACAGGGAACATAGAGCATCGAACATAGGACATGGAACATGGAACATGGAACATGGAACATGGAACATTGACCATGGAGCATGGAACATGGACCATGGAACATGGAACATTGAACATGGAACATGGAACATGGAACATGGAACATGGAACATGGACCATAGAACATGGAACATGTAACATGGAACATGGAACATGGAACATGGAACATGGAACATGGAACATTGAACATGGAACATGGAACATGGAACATAGAACATGGAACATGGAACATAGAGATTGGAACATAGAACATGGAACCTGGAACATGGAACATAGAACATGGAACATCGAACATAGAGCATAGAACATGGAACACGGAACAAGAAACACAGAACATGGAACAAGGAACATGGAACATGGAACAAGGAACATGGAACTTGGAACATAGAACATGGAACATAGAACATGGAACATGGAACATCGAACATGGAACATGGAACAAGGAACAAGGAACATGGAACATGGAACATGGAACATGGACCATGGAACATGGAACATGGAACATGGAACATGGAACATGGAACATGGAACATGGAACATGGAACATGAAACATGAAACATGGAACAAAGAACAGGGAACATAGAGCATGGAACACAGGACATGGAACATGGAACATGGAACATTGACCATGGAGCATGGAACATGGACCATGGAACATGGAACATGGAACATGGAACATGGAACATGGAACATGGAACATGGAACATGGAACATGGAACATGGAACATGGACCATAGAACATGGAACATGTAACATGGAACATGGAACATAGAACATGGAACATGGAACATGGAACATGGAACATGGAACATAGAACATAGGGCATGGAACATAGAACATGGTACATAGAACATAGAGCATTGACCATAGGACATGGAACATGGAACATGGAACATGGAACATGGAACATGGAACATGGAACATGGAACATGGAACATGGAACATGGAACATGTAACATGGAACATGGAACATGGAACAAGAAACACAGAACATGGAACAAGGAACATAGAGCATTGACCATGGAACATGGAACAAGGAACATGGAACATGGAACATTGAACATGGAACATAAAACATGAAACATGGAACAATGAACATGGAACATGGAACATGGAACATGGAACATTGAACATGGAACATGAAACATGGAACATAGAGCAAGGAATATAGAACATAGAGCATTGACCATAGGACATGAAACATAGAACATGGAACATGGAACATGGAACATGGAACATGGAACATGGAACATGGAACATTGACCATGGAGCATGGAACATGGACCATGGAACATGGAACATGGAACATGGAACATGGAACATGGAACATGGAACATGGAACATGGACCATAGAACATGGAACATGTAACATGGAACATGGAACATAGAACATGGAACATGGAACATGGAACATGGAACATGGAACATAGAACATAGGGCATGGAACATAGAACATGGTACATAGAACATAGAGCATTGACCATAGGACATGGAACATGGAACATGGAACATGGAACATGGAACATGGAACATGGAACATGGAACATGGAACATGGAGCATGGAACATGGAACATGGAACATGGAACATGGAACATGGAACATGGAACATGGAACATGGAGCATGGAACAAGAAACACAGAACATGGAACAAGGAACATAGAGCATTGACCATGGAACATGGAACAAGGAACATGGAACATGGAACATTGAACATGGAACATAAAACATGAAACATGGAACAAAGAACATGGAACATGGAACATGGAACATTGAACATGGAACATGAAACAATGAACATAGAGCATGGAATATAGAACATAGAGCATTGACCATAGGACATGAAACATAGAACATGGAACATGGAACATGGAACATGGAACATGGAACATGGAACATGGAACATGGAACATGGAACATGGAACATAAAACATGAAACATGGAACAAAGAACAGGGAACATAGAACATAGAGCATGGAACATAGGACATGGAACATGGAACATGGAACATGGAACATGGAACATGGAACATTGACCATGGAACATGGAACATGGAACATGGACCATGGAACATGGAACATGGACCATGGAACATAGAACATGGACCATGGAACATGGAACATGGAACATGGAAAATGGAACATGGAACATGGAACATGGAACATGCAACATGGAACATGGAACATAAAACATCGAACATGGAACATGGAACAAGGAACAAGGAACATGGAACATGGAACATGGAACATGGAACATGGAACATGGAACATGGAACATGAAACATGAAACATGGAACAAAGAACAGGGAACATAGAGCATGGAACACAGGACATGGAACATGGAACATGGAACATGGAACATGGAACATTGACCATGGAGCATGGAACATGGACCATGGAACATGGAACATGGACCATGGAACATGGAACATGGACCATGGAACATAGAACATGGACCATGGAACATGGAACATGGAACATGGAACATGGAACATAAAACATGAAACATGGAACAAAGAACAGGGAACATAGAACATAGAGCATGGAACATAGGACATGGAACATGGAAAATGGAACATGGAACATTGAACATGGAACATTGACCATGGAACATGGAACATAGAACATGGACCATGGAACATGGAACATGGACCATGGAACATAGAACATGGAACATGGAACATGGAACATGGAACATGGAAAATGGAACATGGACCATAGAACATGGAACATGTAACATGGAACATGGAACATAGAACATGGAACATGGAACATGGAACATGGAACATAGAACATAGGGCATGGAACATAGAACATGGTACATAGAACATAGAGCATTGACCATAGGACATGGAACATGGAACATGGAACATGGAACATGGAACATGGAACATTGACCATGGAGCATGGAACATGGACCATTGAACATGGAACATGGAACATGGAACATGGAACATGGAACATGGAACATGGACCATAGAACATGGAACATGTAACATGGAACATGGAACATAGAACATGGAACATGGAACATGGAACATGGAACATGGAACATAGAACATAGGGCATGGAACATAGAACATGGTACATAGAACATAGAGCATTGACCATAGGACATGGAACATGGAACATGGAACATGGAACATGGAACATGGAACATGGAACATGGAACATGGAACATGGAACATGAAACATGGAACATGGAACATGGAACATGGAGCATGGAACAAGAAACACAGAACATGGAACAAGGAACATAGAGCATTGACCATGGAACATGGAACAAGGAACATGGAACATGGAACATTGAACATGGAACATAAAACATGAAACATGGAACAAAGAACATGGAACATGGAACATGGAACATTGAACATGGAACATGAAACAATGAACATAGAGCATGGAATATAGAACATAGAGCATTGACCATAGGACATGAAACATAGAACATGGAACATGGAACATGGAACATGGAACATGGAACATGGAACATGGAACATGGAACATAGAACATGGAACATGGAACATAGAACATGGAACATGGAACATGAAACATGGAACATAAAACATGAAACAAGGAACAAAGAACAGGGAACATAGAACATAGAGCATGGAACATAGGACATGGAACATGGAACATGGAACATGGAACATGGAACATGGAACATTGACCATGGAACATGGAACATGGAACATGGACCATGGAACATGGAACATGGACCATGGAACATAGAACATGGACCATGGAACATGGAACATGGACCATGGAACATGGAACATGGAAAATGGAACATGGAACATGGAACATGGAACATGGAACATGCAACATGGAACATGGAACATAAAACATCGAACATGGAACATGGAACAAGGAACAAGGAACATGGAACATGGAACATGGAACATGGAACATGGAACATGGAACATGGAACATGAAACATGAAACATGGAACAAAGAACAGGGAACATAGAGCATGGAACACAGGACATGGAACATGGAACATGGAACATGGAACATGGAACATTGACCATGGAGCATGGAACATGGACCATGGAACATGGAACATGGAACATGGACCATGGAACATGGAACATGGACCATGGAACATAGAACATGGACCATGGAACATGGAACATGGAACATGGAACATGGAACATAAAACATGAAACATGGAACAAAGAACAGGGAACATAGAACATAGAGCATGGAACATAGGACATGGAACATGGAACATGGAACATGGAACATTGAACATGGAACATTGACCATGGAACATGGAACATAGAACATGGACCATGGAACATGGAACATGGACCATGGAACATAGAACATGGAACATGGAACATGGAACATGGAACATGGAAAATGGAACATGGACCATAGAACATGGAACATGTAACATGGAACATAGAACATAGAACATGGAACATGGAACATGGAACATGGAACATAGAACATAGGGCATGGAACATAGAACATGGTACATAGAACATAGAGCATTGACCATAGGACATGGAACATGGAACATGGAACATGGAACATGAAACAAGGAACATGGAACATGGAACATGGAACATGGAACATGGAACATGGAACATGGAACATGGAACATGGAACATGGAACATGGAACAAGAAACACAGAACATGGAACAAGGAACATAGAGCATTGACCATGGAACATGGAACAAGGAACATGGAACATGGAACATTGAACATGGAACATAAAACATGAAACATGGAACAAAGAACATGGAACATGGAACATGGAACATGGAACATTGAACATGGAACATGAAACATGGAACATAGAGCGTGGAATATAGAACATAGAGCATTGACCATAGGACATGAAACATAGAACTTGGAACATGGAACATGGAACATGGAACATTGACCATGGAGCATGGAACATGGACCATGGAACATGGAACATTGAACATGGAACATGGAACATGGAACATGGAACATGGAACATGGAACATGGACCATAGAACATGGAACATGTAACATGGAACATGGAACATAGAACATGGAACATGGAACATGGAACATGGAACATAGAACATAGGGCATGGAACATAGAACATGGTACATAGAACATAGAGCATTGACCATAGGACATGGAACATGGAACATGGAACATGGAACATGGAACATGGAACATGGAACATGGAACGTGGAACATGGAACATGGAACATGGAACATGGAACATGGAACATGGAACATGGAACATGGAACATGGAACAAAAAACACAGAACATGGAACAAGGAACATAGAGCATTGACCATGGAACATGGAACAAGGAACATGGAACATGGAACATTGAACATGGAACATAAAACATGAAACATGGAACAAAGAACATGGAACATGGAACATGGAACATGGAACATTGAACATGGAACATGAAACATGGAACATAGAGCATGGAATATAGAACATAGAGCATTGACCATAGGACATGAAACATAGAACATGGAACATGGAACATGGAACATGGAACATGGAACATGGAACATGGAACATGGAACATGGAACATGGAACATAGAACATAGAACATGGAACATGGAACATAGAACATGGAACATAGAACATGAAACATGGAACATAAAACATGAAACATGGAACAAAGAACAGGGAACATAGAACATAGAGTATGGAACATAGGACATGGAACATGGAACATGGAACATGGAACATTGACCATGGAACATGGAACATGGAACATGGACCATGGAACATGGAACATGGACCATGGAACATAGAACATGGACCATTGAACATGGAACATGGACCATGGAACATGGAACATAGAAAATGGAACATGGAACATGGAACATGCAACATGGTTCATGGAACATGGACCATAGATCATGGAACATGGAACATGGACCATAGATCATGGAACATGGAACATGGAACATGGAACATGGAACATGAAACATTGAACATTGAACATGGAACATGGAACATAGAGCATGGAACATAGAACATGGAACATAGAACATGGAGCATTGACCATAGGTCATAGAACATGGGACATGGAACATGGAACATGGAACATGGAACATCGAACAAGAAACACGGTACATAGAACAAGAACAAAGAGTATTGACCATGGAACATGGAACAAGGAACATGGAACATGGAACAAGGAACATGGAACATAGAGCATGAAACATGGACCATTGAACATGGAAAATGGAACATGGAACATGGAACATGGAACATGGAACATGGAACATGGAACATGAATCATGGAACATGGAACATGGAACATGGAACATGGAACATGGAACATGGAACATGGAACATGGAACATGGAACATGGAACATGGAACATGGAACATGGAACATGGAACATGGAACAAGAAACACGGAACATAGAACAAGGAGAAAGAGCATTGACCGTGGAACATGGAACAAGGAACATGGAAAATGGAACAAGGAACATGGAACATAGAGCATGGAACATGGAACATAGAACATGGAACATGGAACATGAAACATGGAACATGGAACATGGAACATGGAACATGGAACAAGGAACATGGAATATGGAACATGGACCATTGAACATGAAACATGGAACATGGAACATGGAACATGGAACATGGAACATGGAACATGGAACATTGAACATAAAACATGGAACATGGAACATAGAGCATGGAACATAGAACATGGAACATAGAACATAGAGCATTGACCATAGGACATGGAACATGGAACATGGAACATGGAACATGGAACATGGAACATGGAACATGGAACATGGAACAAGAAACACGGAACATAGAACAAGGAGAAAGAGCATTGACCAATATGGAACATGGAACAAGGAACATGGAACATGGAACAAGGAACATGGAACATAGAACATGGAACATAGAACATAGAACATGGAACATGGAACATGGAACATGGAACATGGAACATGGAACATGAAACAAGGAACATGGAACATAGAAATTGGAACATGGAACATAGAGCATGGAACATGGAACATGGAACTTGGAACATAGAACATGGAGCATGGAACATGGAACATAGAACATGGAACATGGAACATAGATATTGGAACATAGAACATGGAACCTGGAACATGGAACATAGAACATAAGAACATGGAACATAGAGCATGGAACATGGAACATGGAACAAGGAACACAGAACATGGAACAAGAAACATGGAACATGGAACAAGGAACATGGAACATGGAACATGAAACATGGAACATAAAACATGAAACAAGGAACAAAGAACAGGGAACATAGAACATAGAGCATGGAACATAGGACATGGAACATGGAACATGGAACATGGAACATGGAACATGGAACATTGACCATGGAACATGGAACATGGAACATGGACCATGGAACATGGAACATGGACCATGGAACATAGAACATGGACCATGGAACATGGAACATGGACCATGGAACATGGAACATGGAAAATGGAACATGGAACATGGAACATGGAACATGGAACATGCAACATGGAACATGGAACATAAAACATCGAACATGGAACATGGAACAAGGAACAAGGAACATGGAACATGGAACATGGAACATGGAACATGGAACATGGAACATGGAACATGAAACATGAAACATGGAACAAAGAACAGGGAACATAGAGCATGGAACACAGGACATGGAACATGGAACATGGAACATGGAACATGGAACATTGACCATGGAGCATGGAACATGGACCATGGAACATGGAACATGGAACATGGACCATGGAACATGGAACATGGACCATGGAACATAGAACATGGACCATGGAACATGGAACATGGAACATGGAACATGGAACATAAAACATGAAACATGGAACAAAGAACAGGGAACATAGAACATAGAGCATGGAACATAGGACATGGAACATGGAACATGGAACATGGAACATTGAACATGGAACATTGACCATGGAACATGGAACATAGAACATGGACCATGGAACATGGAACATGGACCATGGAACATAGAACATGGAACATGGAACATGGAACATGGAACATGGAAAATGGAACATGGACCATAGAACATGGAACATGTAACATGGAACATAGAACATAGAACATGGAACATGGAACATGGAACATGGAACATAGAACATAGGGCATGGAACATAGAACATGGTACATAGAACATAGAGCATTGACCATAGGACATGGAACATGGAACATGGAACATGGAACATGAAACAAGGAACATGGAACATGGAACATGGAACATGGAACATGGAACATGGAACATGGAACATGGAACATGGAACATGGAACATGGAACAAGAAACACAGAACATGGAACAAGGAACATAGAGCATTGACCATGGAACATGGAACAAGGAACATGGAACATGGAACATTGAACATGGAACATAAAACATGAAACATGGAACAAAGAACATGGAACATGGAACATGGAACATGGAACATTGAACATGGAACATGAAACATGGAACATAGAGCGTGGAATATAGAACATAGAGCATTGACCATAGGACATGAAACATAGAACTTGGAACATGGAACATGGAACATGGAACATTGACCATGGAGCATGGAACATGGACCATGGAACATGGAACATTGAACATGGAACATGGAACATGGAACATGGAACATGGAACATGGAACATGGACCATAGAACATGGAACATGTAACATGGAACATGGAACATAGAACATGGAACATGGAACATGGAACATGGAACATAGAACATAGGGCATGGAACATAGAACATGGTACATAGAACATAGAGCATTGACCATAGGACATGGAACATGGAACATGGAACATGGAACATGGAACATGGAACATGGAACATGGAACATGGAACGTGGAACATGGAACATGGAACATGGAACATGGAACATGGAACATGGAACATGGAACATGGAACATGGAACAAAAAACACAGAACATGGAACAAGGAACATAGAGCATTGACCATGGAACATGGAACAAGGAACATGGAACATGGAACATTGAACATGGAACATAAAACATGAAACATGGAACAAAGAACATGGAACATGGAACATGGAACATGGAACATTGAACATGGAACATGAAACATGGAACATAGAGCATGGAATATAGAACATAGAGCATTGACCATAGGACATGAAACATAGAACATGGAACATGGAACATGGAACATGGAACATGGAACATGGAACATGGAACATGGAACATGGAACATGGAACATAGAACATAGAACATGGAACATGGAACATAGAACATGGAACATAGAACATGAAACATGGAACATAAAACATGAAACATGGAACAAAGAACAGGGAACATAGAACATAGAGTATGGAACATAAGACATGGAACATGGAACATGGAACATGGAACATTGACCATGGAACATGGAACATGGAACATGGACCATGGAACATGGAACATGGACCATGGAACATAGAACATGGACCATTGAACATGGAACATGGACCATGGAACATGGAACATAGAAAATGGAACATGGAACATGGAACATGCAACATGGTTCATGGAACATGGACCATAGATCATGGAACATGGAACATGGACCATAGATCATGGAACATGGAACATGGAACATGGAACATGGAACATGAAACATTGAACATTGAACATGGAACATGGAACATAGAGCATGGAACATAGAACATGGAACATAGAACATGGAGCATTGACCATAGGTCATAGAACATGGGACATGGAACATGGAACATGGAACATGGAACATCGAACAAGAAACACGGTACATAGAACAAGAACAAAGAGTATTGACCATGGAACATGGAACAAGGAACATGGAACATGGAACAAGGAACATGGAACATAGAGCATGAAACATGGACCATTGAACATGGAAAATGGAACATGGAACATGGAACATGGAACATGGAACATGGAACATGGAACATGAATCATGGAACATGGAACATGGAACATGGAACATGGAACATGGAACATGGAACATGGAACATGGAACATGGAACATGGAACATGGAACATGGAACATGGAACATGGAACATGGAACAAGAAACACGGAACATAGAACAAGGAGAAAGAGCATTGACCGTGGAACATGGAACAAGGAACATGGAAAATGGAACAAGGAACATGGAACATAGAGCATGGAACATGGAACATAGAACATGGAACATGGAACATGAAACATGGAACATGGAACATGGAACATGGAACATGGAACAAGGAACATGGAATATGGAACATGGACCATTGAACATGAAACATGGAACATGGAACATGGAACATGGAACATGGAACATGGAACATGGAACATTGAACATAAAACATGGAACATGGAACATAGAGCATGGAACATAGAACATGGAACATAGAACATAGAGCATTGACCATAGGACATGGAACATGGAACATGGAACATGGAACATGGAACATGGAACATGGAACATGGAACATGGAACAAGAAACACGGAACATAGAACAAGGAGAAAGAGCATTGACCAATATGGAACATGGAACAAGGAACATGGAACATGGAACAAGGAACATGGAACATAGAACATGGAACATAGAACATAGAACATGGAACATGGAACATGGAACATGGAACATGGAACATGGAACATGAAACAAGGAACATGGAACATAGAAATTGGAACATGGAACATAGAGCATGGAACATGGAACATGGAACTTGGAACATAGAACATGGAGCATGGAACATGGAACATAGAACATGGAACATGGAACATAGATATTGGAACATAGAACATGGAACCTGGAACATGGAACATAGAACATAAGAACATGGAACATAGAGCATGGAACATGGAACATGGAACAAGGAACACAGAACATGGAACAAGAAACATGGAACATGGAACAAGGAACATGGAACATGGAACATGAAACATGGAACATAAAACATGAAACAAGGAACAAAGAACAGGGAACATAGAACATAGAGCATGGAACATAGGACATGGAACATGGAACATGGAACATGGAACATGGAACATGGAACATTGACCATGGAACATGGAACATGGAACATGGACCATGGAACATGGAACATGGACCATGGAACATAGAACATGGACCATGGAACATGGAACATGGACCATGGAACATGGAACATGGAAAATGGAACATGGAACATGGAACATGGAACATGGAACATGCAACATGGAACATGGAACATAAAACATCGAACATGGAACATGGAACAAGGAACAAGGAACATGGAACATGGAACATGGAACATGGAACATGGAACATGGAACATGGAACATGAAACATGAAACATGGAACAAAGAACAGGGAACATAGAGCATGGAACACAGGACATGGAACATGGAACATGGAACATGGAACATGGAACATTGACCATGGAGCATGGAACATGGACCATGGAACATGGAACATGGAACATGGACCATGGAACATGGAACATGGACCATGGAACATAGAACATGGACCATGGAACATGGAACATGGAACATGGAACATGGAACATAAAACATGAAACATGGAACAAAGAACAGGGAACATAGAACATAGAGCATGGAACATAGGACATGGAACATGGAACATGGAACATGGAACATTGAACATGGAACATTGACCATGGAACATGGAACATAGAACATGGACCATGGAACATGGAACATGGACCATGGAACATAGAACATGGAACATGGAACATGGAACATGGAACATGGAAAATGGAACATGGACCATAGAACATGGAACATGTAACATGGAACATAGAACATAGAACATGGAACATGGAACATGGAACATGGAACATAGAACATAGGGCATGGAACATAGAACATGGTACATAGAACATAGAGCATTGACCATAGGACATGGAACATGGAACATGGAACATGGAACATGAAACAAGGAACATGGAACATGGAACATGGAACATGGAACATGGAACATGGAACATGGAACATGGAACATGGAACATGGAACATGGAACATGGAACAAGAAACACAGAACATGGAACAAGGAACATAGAGCATTGACCATGGAACATGGAACAAGGAACATGGAACATGGAACATTGAACATGGAACATAAAACATGAAACATGGAACAAAGAACATGGAACATGGAACATGGAACATGGAACATTGAACATGGAACATGAAACATGGAACATAGAGCGTGGAATATAGAACATAGAGCATTGACCATAGGACATGAAACATAGAACTTGGAACATGGAACATGGAACATGGAACATTGACCATGGAGCATGGAACATGGACCATGGAACATGGAACATTGAACATGGAACATGGAACATGGAACATGGAACATGGAACATGGAACATGGACCATAGAACATGGAACATGTAACATGGAACATGGAACATAGAACATGGAACATGGAACATGGAACATGGAACATAGAACATAGGGCATGGAACATAGAACATGGTACATAGAACATAGAGCATTGACCATAGGACATGGAACATGGAACATGGAACATGGAACATGGAACATGGAACATGGAACATGGAACGTGGAACATGGAACATGGAACATGGAACATGGAACATGGAACATGGAACATGGAACATGGAACATGGAACAAAAAACACAGAACATGGAACAAGGAACATAGAGCATTGACCATGGAACATGGAACAAGGAACATGGAACATGGAACATTGAACATGGAACATAAAACATGAAACATGGAACAAAGAACATGGAACATGGAACATGGAACATGGAACATTGAACATGGAACATGAAACATGGAACATAGAGCATGGAATATAGAACATAGAGCATTGACCATAGGACATGAAACATAGAACATGGAACATGGAACATGGAACATGGAACATGGAACATGGAACATGGAACATGGAACATGGAACATGGAACATAGAACATAGAACATGGAACATGGAACATAGAACATGGAACATAGAACATGAAACATGGAACATAAAACATGAAACATGGAACAAAGAACAGGGAACATAGAACATAGAGTATGGAACATAGGACATGGAACATGGAACATGGAACATGGAACATTGACCATGGAACATGGAACATGGAACATGGACCATGGAACATGGAACATGGACCATGGAACATAGAACATGGACCATTGAACATGGAACATGGACCATGGAACATGGAACATAGAAAATGGAACATGGAACATGGAACATGCAACATGGTTCATGGAACATGGACCATAGATCATGGAACATGGAACATGGACCATAGATCATGGAACATGGAACATGGAACATGGAACATGGAACATGAAACATTGAACATTGAACATGGAACATGGAACATAGAGCATGGAACATAGAACATGGAACATAGAACATGGAGCATTGACCATAGGTCATAGAACATGGGACATGGAACATGGAACATGGAACATGGAACATCGAACAAGAAACACGGTACATAGAACAAGAACAAAGAGTATTGACCATGGAACATGGAACAAGGAACATGGAACATGGAACAAGGAACATGGAACATAGAGCATGAAACATGGACCATTGAACATGGAAAATGGAACATGGAACATGGAACATGGAACATGGAACATGGAACATGGAACATGAATCATGGAACATGGAACATGGAACATGGAACATGGAACATGGAACATGGAACATGGAACATGGAACATGGAACATGGAACATGGAACATGGAACATGGAACATGGAACATGGAACATGGAACAAGAAACACGGAACATAGAACAAGGAGAAAGAGCATTGACCGTGGAACATGGAACAAGGAACATGGAAAATGGAACAAGGAACATGGAACATAGAGCATGGAACATGGAACATAGAACATGGAACATGGAACATGAAACATGGAACATGGAACATGGAACATGGAACATGGAACAAGGAACATGGAATATGGAACATGGACCATTGAACATGAAACATGGAACATGGAACATGGAACATGGAACATGGAACATGGAACATGGAACATTGAACATAAAACATGGAACATGGAACATAGAGCATGGAACATAGAACATGGAACATAGAACATAGAGCATTGACCATAGGACATGGAACATGGAACATGGAACATGGAACATGGAACATGGAACATGGAACATGGAACATGGAACAAGAAACACGGAACATAGAACAAGGAGAAAGAGCATTGACCAATATGGAACATGGAACAAGGAACATGGAACATGGAACAAGGAACGTGGAACATAGAACATGGAACATAGAACATAGAACATGGAACATGGAACATGGAACATGGAACATGGAACATGGAACATGAAACAAGGAACATGGAACATAGAAATTGGAACATGGAACATAGAGCATGGAACATGGAACATGGAACTTGGAACATAGAACATGGAGCATGGAACATGGAACATAGAACATGGAACATGGAACATAGATATTGGAACATAGAACATGGAACCTGGAACATGGAACATAGAACATAAGAACATGGAACATAGAGCATGGAACATGGAACATGGAACAAGGAACACAGAACATGGAACAAGAAACATGGAACATGGAACAAGGAACATGGAACTTGGAACATGGAACAAAGAACAGGAAACATAGAGCATGGAACATAGGACATGGAACATGGAAAATGGAACATGGAACATGGAACATTGACCATGGAGCATGGAACATGGACCATGGAACATGGAACATGGAACATAGAACATGGAACATAGAACATAGAACATGGAACATGGAACATGGAACATGGAACATGGAACATGGAACATGGAACATGAAACATCAAACAAGGAACATGGAACATAGAAATTGGAACATGGAACATAGAGCATGGAACATGGAACATGGAACATGGAACAAGGAACACAGAGCATGGAACAAGGAACATGGAACATGTAACAAGGAACATGGAACTTGGAACATAGAACATGGAGCATGGAACATGGAACATAGAACATGGAACATGGAACATAAATATTTGAACATAGAACATGGAACCTGGAACATAGAACATAGAACATAAGAACATGGAAAATAGAGCATGGAACATGGAACATGGAACAAGGAACACAGAACATGGAACAAGGAACATGGAACATGGAACAAGGAACATGGAACTTGGAACATGGAACAAAGAACAGGGAACATAGAGCATGGAACATAGGACATGGAACATGGAACATGGAACATGGAACATGGAACATTGACCATGGAGCATGGAACATGGACCATGGAACATGGAACATTGAACATGGAACATGGAACATGGAACATGGAACATGGAACATGGACCATAGAACATGGAACATGTAACATGGAACATGGAACATAGAACATGGAACATGGAACATAAAACATGAAACTTGGAACAAAGAACAGGGAACATAGAACATAGAGCATGGAACATAGGACATGGAACATGGAACATGGAACATGGAACATTGACCATGGAACATGGAACATGGACCATGGAACATAGAACATGGACCATGGAACATGAAACATGGAACATGGACCATGGAACATGAAACATGGACCATGGAACATGGAACATGGAACATGGAACATGGAACATGGAACATGGAACTTGGAACATGGAACATGCAACATGGAACATGGAACATGGACCATAGATCATGGAACATGGAACATGGAACATGGAACATGGAACATGGAACATGGAACATTGACCATGGAACATGGAACATGGAACATGGAACAAGAAACGCGGAACATAGAACAAGGACAAAGAGCATTGACCATGGAACATGGAACAAGGAACATGGAACAAAGAACAGGAAACATAGAGCATGGAACATAGGACATGGAACATGGAACATGGAACATGGAACATTGACCATGGAGCATGGAACATGGACCATGGAACATGGAACATGGAACATAGATCATGGAACATAGAACATGGAACATAGAACATAGAACATGGAACATGGAACATGGAACATGGAACATGGAACATGGAACATGAAACAAGGAACATGGAACATAGAAATTGGAACATGGAACATAGAGCATGGAACATGGAACATGGAACAAGGAACACAGAACATAAAACAAGGAACATGGAACATGGAACAAGGAACATGGAACTTGGAACATAGAACATGGAGCATGGAACATGGAACATAGAACATGGAACATGGAACATAGATATTGGAACATAGAACATGGAACCTGGAACATGGAACATAGAACATAAGAACATGGAACATAGAGCATGGAACATGGAACATGGAACAAGGAACACAGAACATGGAACAAGGAACATGGAACATGGAACAAGGAACATGAAACTTGGAACATGGAACAAAGAACAGGGAACATAGAGCATGGAACATAGGACATGGAACATGGAACATGGAACATGGAACATTGACCATGGAGCATGGAACATGGAACATGGAACATAGAGCATGGAACATAGAACATGGAACATAGAACATAGAGCATTGACCATAGGACATGGAACATGGAACATGGAACATGGAACATGGAACATGGAACATGGAACATGGAACATGGAACAAGAAACGCGGAACATAGAACAAGGACAAAGAGCATTGACCATGGAACATGGAACAAGGAACATGGAACAAAGAACAGGAAACATAGAGCATGGAACATAGGACATGGAACATGGAACATGGAACATGGAACATTGACCATGGAGCATGGAACATGGACCATGGAACATGGAACATGGAACATAGATCATGGAACATAGAACATGGAACATAGAACATAGAACATGGAACATGGAACATGGAACATGGAACATGGAACATGGAACATGAAACAAGGAACATGGAACATAGAAATTGGAACATGGAACATAGAGCATGGAACATGGAACATGGAACAAGGAACACAGAACATAAAACAAGGAACATGGAACATGGAACAAGGAACATGGAACTTGGAACATAGAACATGGAGCATGGAACATGGAACATAGAACATGGAACATGGAACATAGATATTGGAACATAGAACATGGAACCTGGAACATGGAACATAGAACATAAGAACATGGAACATAGAGCATGGAACATGGAACATGGAACAAGGAACACAGAACATGGAACAAGGAACATGGAACATGGAACAAGGAACATGAAACTTGGAACATGGAACAAAGAACAGGGAACATAGAGCATGGAACATAGGACATGGAACATGGAACATGGAACATGGAACATTGACCATGGAGCATGGAACATGGACCATGGAACATGGAACATTGAACATAGATATTGGAACCTAGAACATGGAACCTGGAACATGGAACATAGAACATAAGAACATGGAAAATAGAGCATGGAACATGGAACATGGAACAAGGAACACAGAACATGGAACAAGGAACATGGAACATGGAACAAGGAACATGGAACTTGGAACATGGAACAAAGAACAGGGAACATAGAGCATGGAACATAGGACATGGAACATGGAACATGGAACATGGAACATGGAACATTGACCATAGCGCATGGAACATGGACCATGGAACATGGAACATTGAACATGGAACATGGAACATGGAACATGGAACATGGAACATGGACCATAGAACATGGAACATGTAACATGGAACATGGAACATAGAACATGGAACATGGAACATAAAACATGAAACTTGGAACAAAGAACAGGGAACATAGAACATAGAGCATGGAACATAGGACATGGAACATGGAACATGGAACATGGAACATGGAACATGGACCATGGAACATGGAACACTGAACATGGAACATGGAACATGGAACATGGAACATGGAACATGGACCATAGAACATGGAACATGTAACATGGAACATGGAACATAGAACATGGAACATGGAACATAAAACATGAAACTTGGAACAAAGAACAGGGAACATAGAACATAGAACATGGAACATCGAACATAGAGCATAGAACATGGAACACGGAACAAGAAACACAGAACATGGAACAAGGAACATGGAACATGGAACAAGGAACATGGAACTTGGAACATAGAACATGGAACATAGAACATGGAACATGGAACATCGAACATGGAACATGGAACAAGGAACAAGGAACATGGAACATGGAACATGGAACATGGACCATGGAACATGGAACATGGAACATGGAACATGGAACATGGAACATGGAACATGGAACATGAAACATGAAACATGGAACAAAGAACAGGGAACATAGAGCATGGAACACAGGACATGGAACATGGAACATGGAACATGGAACATGGAACATTGACCATGGAGCATGGAACATGGACCATGGAACATGGAACATGGAACATGGAACATGGAACATGGAACATGGAACATGGAACATGGAACATGGAACATGGAACATGGAACATGGACCATAGAACATGGAACATGTAACATGGAACATGGAACATAGAACATGGAACATGGAACATGGAACATGGAACATGGAACATAGAACATAGGGCATGGAACATAGAACATGGTACATAGAACATAGAGCATTGACCATAGGACATGGAACATGGAACATGGAACATGGAACATGGAACATGGAACATGGAACATGGAACATGGAACATGTAACATGGAACATGGAACATGGAACAAGAAACACAGAACATGGAACAAGGAACATAGAGCATTGACCATGGAACATGGAACAAGGAACATGGAACATGGAACATTGAACATGGAACATAAAACATGAAACATGGAACAAAGAACATGGAACATGGAACATGGAACATGGAACATGGAACATGAAACATGAAACATGGAACAAAGAACAGGGAACATAGAGCATGGAACACAGGACATGGAACATGGAACATGGAACATGGAACATGGAACATTGACCATGGTGCATGGAACATGGACCATGGAACATGGAACATGGAACATGGACCATGGAACATGGAACATGGACCATGGAACATAGAACATGGACCATGGAACATGGAACATGGAACATGGAACATGGAACATAAAACATGAAACATGGAACAAAGAACAGGGAACATAGAACATAGAGCATGGAACATAGGACATGGAACATGGAACATGGAACATGGAACATTGAACATGGAACATTGACCATGGAACATGGAACATAGAACATGGACCATGGAACATGGAACATGGACCATGGAACATAGAACATGTAACATGGAACATTTAACATGGAACATGGAACATGGAAAATGGAACATGGACCATAGAACATGGAACATGTAACATGGAACATGGAACATAGAACATGGAACATGGAACATGGAACATGGAACATAGAACATAGGGCATGGAACATAGAACATGGTACATAGAACATAGAGCATTGACCATAGGACATGGAACATGGAACATGGAACATGGAACATGGAACAAGGAACATGGAACATGGAACATGGAACATGGAACCTGGAACATGGAACATGGAACATGGAACATGGAACATGGAACATGGAACATGGAACATGGAACATGGAACATGGAACAAGAAACACAGAACATGGAACAAGGAACATAGAGCATTGACCATGGAACATGGAACAAGGAACATGGAACATGGAACATTGAACATGGAACATAAAACATGAAACATGGAACAAAGAACATGGAACATGGAACATGGAACATGGAACATTGAACATGGAACATGAAACATGGAACATAGAGCGTGGAATATAGAACATAGAGCATTGACCATAGGACATGAAACATAGAACTTGGAACATGGAACATGGAACATGGAACATTGACCATGGAGCATGGAACATGGACCATGGAACATGGAACATTGAACATGGAACATGGAACATGGAACATGGAACATGGAACATGGAACATGGACCATAGAACATGGAACATGTAACATGGAACATGGAACATAGAACATGGAACATGGAACATGGAACATGGAACATAGAACATAGGGCATGGAACATAGAACATGGTACATAGAACATAGAGCATTGACCATAGGACATGGAACATGGAACATGGAACATGGAACATGGAACATGGAACATGGAACGTGGAACATGGAACATGGAACATGGAACATGGAACATGGAACATGGAACATGGAACATGGAACAAGAAACACAGAACATGGAACAAGGAACATAGAGCATTGACCATGGAACATGGAACAAGGAACATGGAACATGGAACATTGAACATGGAACATAAAACATGAAACATGGAACAAAGAACATGGAACATGGAACATGGAACATGGAACATTGAACATGGAACATGAAACATGGAACATAGAGCATGGAATATAGAACATAGAGCATTGACCATAGGACATGAAACATAGAACATGGAACATGGAACATGGAACATGGAACATGGAACATGGAACATGGAACATGGAACATGGAACATGGAACATGGAACATAGAACATAGAACATGGAACATGGAACATAGAACATGGAACATGGAACATGAAACATGTAACATAAAACATGAAACATGGAACAAAGAACAGGGAACATAGAACATAGAGTATGGAACATAGGACATGGAACATGGAACATGGAACATGGAACATTGACCATGGAACATGGAACATGGAACATGGACCATGGAACATGGAACATGGACCATGGAACATAGAACATGGACCATGGAACATGGAACATGGACCATGGAACATGGAACATAGAAAATGGAACATGGAACATGGAACATGGAACATGGAACATGCAACATGGAACATGGAACATGGACCATAGATCATGGAACATGGAACATGGACCATAGATCATGGAACATGGAACATGGAACATGGAACATGGAACATGAAACATTGAACATTGAACATGGAACATGGAACATAGAGCATGGAACATAGAACATGGAACATAGAACATGGAGCATTGACCATAGGTCATAGAACATGGAACATGGAACATGGAACATGGAACATGGAACATCGAACAAGAAACACGGTACATAGAACAAGAACAAAGAGTATTGACCATGGAACATGGAACAAGGAACATGGAACATGGAACAAGGAACATGGAACATAGAGCATGAAACATGGACCATTGAACATGGAAAATGGAACATGGAACATGGAACATGGAACATGGAACATGGAACATGGAACATGAATCATGGAACATGGAACATGGAACATGGAACATGGAACATGGAACATGGAACATGGAACATGGAACATGGAACATGGAACATGGAACATGGAACAAGAAACACGGAACATAGAACAAGGAGAAAGAGCATTGACCGTGGAACATGGAACAAGGAACATGGAAAATGGAACAAGGAACATGGAACATAGAGCATGGAACATGGAACATAGAACATGGAACATGGAACATGAAACATGGAACATGGAACATGGAACATGGAACATGGAACAAGGAACATGGAATATGGAACATGGACCATTGAACATGAAACATGGAACATGGAACATGGAACATGGAACATGGAACATGGAACATGGAACATTGAACATAAAACATGGAACATGGAACATAGAGCATGGAACATAGAACATGGAACATAGAACATAGAGCATTGACCATAGGACATGGAACATGGAACATGGAACATGGAACATGGAACATGGAACATGGAACATGGAACAAGAAACACGGAACATAGAACAAGGAGAAAGAGCATTGACCAATATGGAACATGGAACAAGGAACATGGAACATGGAACAAGGAACATGGAACATAGAACATGGAACATAGAACATAGAACATGGAACATGGAACATGGAACATGGAACATGGAACATGGAACATGAAACAAGGAACATGGAACATAGAAATTGGAACATGGAACATAGAGCATGGAACATGGAACATGGAACAAGGAACACAGAACATGGAACAAGGAACATGGAACATGGAACAAGGAACATGGAACTTGGAACATAGAACATGGAGCATGGAACATGGAACATAGAACATGGAACATGGAACATAGATATTGGAACATAGAACATGGAACCTGGAACATGGAACATAGAACATAAGAACATGGAACATAGAGCATGGAACATGGAACATGGAACAAGGAACACAGAACATGGAACAAGAAACATGGAACATGGAACAAGGAACATGGAACTTGGAACATGGAACAAAGAACAGGAAACATAGAGCATGGAACATAGGACATGGAACATGGAAAATGGAACATGGAACATGGAACATTGACCATGGAGCATGGAACATGGACCATGGAACATGGAACATGGAACATAGAACATGGAACATAGAACATAGAACATGGAACATGGAACATGGAACATGGAACATGGAACATGGAACATGGAACATGGAACATCAAACAAGGAACATGGAACATAGAAATTGGAACATGGAACATGGAACATGGAACATGGAACAAGGAACACAGAGCATGGAACAAGGAACATGGAACATGTAACAAGGAACATGGAACTTGGAACATAGAACATGGAGCATGGAACATGGAACATAGAACATGGAACATGGAACATAAATATTTGAACATAGAACATGGAACCTGGAACATAGAACATAGAACATAAGAACATGAAAAATAGAGCATGGAACATGGAACATGGAACATGGAACAAGGAACACAGAACATGGAACAAGGAACATGGAACATGGAACAAGGAACATGGAACTTGGAACATGGAACAAAGAACAGGGAACATAGAGCATGGAACATAGGACATGGAACATGGAACATGGAACATGGAACATGGAACATTGACCATGGAGCATGGAACATGGACCATGGAACATGGAACATTGAACATGGAACATGGAACATGGAACATGGAACATGGAACATGGACCATAGAACATGGAACATGTAACATGGAACATGGAACATAGAACATGGAACATGGAACATAAAACATGAAACTTGGAACAAAGAACAGGGAACATAGAACATAGAGCATGGAACATAGGACATGGAACATGGAACATGGAACATGGAACATGGAACATTGACCATGGAACATGGAACATGGAACATGGACCATGGAACATGGAACATGGACCATGGAACATGGACCATGGAACATAGAACATGGACCATGGAACATGAAACATGGAACATGAAACATGGAACATGGACCATGGAACATGAAACATGGACCATGGAACATGGAACATGGAACATGGAACATGGAACATGGAACATGGAACTTGGAACATGGAACATGCAACATGGAACATGGAACATGGACCATAGATCATGGAACATGGAACATGGAACATGGAACATGGAACATGGAACATTGACCATGGAGCATGGAACATGGACCATGGAACATGGAACATGGAACATAGAGCATGGAACATAGAACATGGAACATAGAACATAGAGCATTGACCATAGGACATGGAACATGGAACATGGAACATGGAACATGGAACATGGAACATTGAACATGGAACATGGAACAAGAAACGCGGAACATAGAACAAGGACAAAGAGCATTGACCATGGAACATGGAACAAGGAACATGGAACAAAGAACAGGGAACATAGAGCATGGAACATAGGACATGGAACATGGAACATGGAACATGGAACATTGACCATGGAGCATGGAACATGGACCATGGAACATGGAACATGGAACATAGATCATGGAACATAGAACATGGAACATAGAACATAGAACATGGAACATGGAACATGGAACATGGAACATGGAACATGGAACATGGAACATGAAACAAGGAACATGGAACATAGAAATTGGAACATGGAACATAGAGCATGGAACATGGAACATGGAACAAGGAACACAGAACATAAAACAAGGAACATGGAACATGGAACAAGGAACATGGAACTTGGAACATAGAACATGGAGCATGGAACATGGAACATAGAACATGAAACATGGAACATAGATATTGGAACATAGAACATGGAACCTGGAACATGGAACATAGAACATAAGAACATGGAACATAGAGCATGGAGCATGGAACATGGAACAAGGAACACAGAACATGGAACAAGGAACATGGAACATGGAACAAGGAACATGAAACTTGGAACATGGAACAAAGAACAGGGAACATAGAGAAATGAAATGAAATGAAATGAAAAATCATTTATTTATACAGGCAAAGTTAGGGCCACATGGCCCTTTCTTACACTTAACCTGTACTTTAAAACATAATATAAATATTTTAACATAATCAGCTTATACAATAAAACAAAACAGAAATCTACAGAAACTCAGATACAGAAACTTTTATCAAAAATCAGTAAATTTTAAAAATACTTACACACACACACTCACTCACACATACATACAAGTCAGCGACCGCCATGCGCACAGGCCCCTACGACAAACCTACCATGGCCATACGTTCAAAATAGAGATTTTTTAGCGCTGCCACAAACCGGGAACGACTATCGAGGGATTTAATAGCTAAAGGAAGATCGTTCCAAAGACGGCAAGCAGTTACAATAAACGCTCTGTCGTAAACTGCGGTCCTATGGTGAGGCATACGCATAGAGCATGGAACATAGGACATGGAACATGGAACATGGAACATGGAACATTGACCATGGAGCATGGAACATGGACCATGGAACATGGAACATTGAACATAGATATTGGAACCTAGAACATGGAACCTGGAACATGGAACATAGAACATAAGAACATGGAAAATAGAGCATGGAACATGGAACATGGAACAAGGAACACAGAACATGGAACAAGGAACATGGAACATGGAACAAGGAACATGGAACTTGGAACATGGAACAAAGAACAGGGAACATAGAGCATGGAACATAGGACATGGAACATGGAACATGGAACATGGAACATGGAACATTGACCATGGAGCATGGAACATGGACCATGGAACATGGAACATTGAACATGGAACATGGAACATGGAACATGGAACATGGAACATGGACCATAGAACATGGAACATGTAACATGGAACATGGAACATAGAACATGGAACATGGAACATAAAACATGAAACTTGGAACAAAGAACAGGGAACATAGAACATAGAGCATGGAACATAGGACATGGAACATGGAACATGGAACATGGAACATGGAACATTGACCATGGAACATGGAACATGGAACATGGACCATGGAACATGGAACATGGACCATGGAACATAGAACATGGACCATGGAACATGAAACATGGAACATGGACCATGGAACATGAAACATGGACCATGGAACATGGAACATGGAACATGGAACATGGAACATGGAACATGAAACATTGAACATGGAACATGGAACATAGAGCATGGAACATAGAACATGGAACATAGAACATAGAGCATTGACCATAGGACATGGAACATGGAACATGGAACATGGAACAAGGAACAAGGAACATAGAACATGGAACATAGACCATAGAACATGGAACATGGAACATGGAACATTGACCATGGAGCATGGAACATGGACCATGGAACATGGAACATGGAACATAGAACATGGAACATAGAACATAGAACATGGAACATGGAACATGGAACATGGAACATGGAACATGGAACATGGAACATGGAACATGGTACATGAAACAAGGAACATGGAACATAGAAATTGGAACATGGAACATAGAGCATGGAACATGGAACATGGAACAAGGAACACAGAACATGGAACAAAGACCTTGGAACATGTAACAAGGAACATAGAACTTGGAACATAGAACATGGAGCATGGAACATGGAACATAGAACATAAGAACATGGAAAATAGAGCATGGAACATGGAACATGGAACAAGGAACACAGAACATGGAACAAGGAACATGGAACATGGAACAAGGAACATGGAACTTGGAACATGGAACAAAGAACAGGGAACATAGAGCATGGAACATAGGACATGGAACATGGAACATGGAACATGGAACATGGAACATTGACCATGGAGCATGGAACATGGACCATGGAACATGGAACATTGAACATGGAACATGGAACATGGAACATGGAACATGGAACATGGACCATAGAACATGGAACATGTAACATGGAACATGGAACATAAAACATGGAACATGGAACATAAAACATGAAACTTGGAACAAAGAACATGGAACATGGAACATAGAGCATGGAACATAGAACATGGAACATAGAACATAGAGCATTGACCATAGGACATGGAACATGGAACATGGAACATGGAACATGGAATATGGAACATGGAACATGGAACATGGAACATGGAACATGGAACATGGAACATGGAACATGGAACATGGAACATGGAACATCGAACAAGAAACACGGAACATGGAACAAGGACAAAGAACATTGACTATGGAACATGGAACAAGGAACATGGAACATGGAACAAGGAACATGGAACAAAGAACAGGGAACATAGAGCATGGAACATAGGACATGGAACATGGAACATGGAACATAAAAAACATGGAACATGGAACATGGAACATTGACCATGGAGCATGGAACATGGACCATGGAACATGGAACATGGAACATAGAACATGGAACATAGAACATAGAACATGGAACATGGAACATGGAACATGGAACATGGAACATGGAACATGGAACATGAAACAAGGAACATGGAACATAGAAATTGGAACATGGAACATAGAGCATGGAACATGGAACATGGAACATGGAACAAGGAACACAGAACATAAAACAAGGAACATGGAACATGGAACAAGGAACATGGAACTTGGAACATAGAACATGGAGCATGGAACATGGAACATAGAACATGGAACATGGAACATAGATATTGGAACATAGAACATGGAACCTGGAACATGGAACATAGAACATAAGAACATGGAACATAGAGCATGGAACATGGAACATGGAACAAGGATCACAGAACATGGAACAAGGAACATGGAACATGGAACAAGGAACATGAAACTTGGAACATGGAACAAAGAACAGGGAACATAGAGCATCGAACATAGGACATGGAACATGGAACATGGAACATGGAACATGGAACATTGACCATGGAGCATGGAACATGGACCATGGAACATGGAACATGGAACATGGAACATGGAACATTGACCATGGAGCATGGAACATGGACCATGGAACATGGAACATTGAACATGGAACATGGAACATGGAACATGGAACATGGACCATAGAACATGGAACATGTAACATGGAACATGGAACATGGAACATGGAACATGGAACATGGAACATTGAACATGGAACATGGAACATGGAACATAGAACATGGAACATGGAACATAGAGATTGGAACATAGAACATGGAACCTGGAACATGGAACATAGAACATGGAACATCGAACATAGAGCATAGAACATGGAACATGGAACAAGAAACACAGAACATGGAACAAGGAACATGGAACATGGAACAAGGAACATGGAACTTGGAACATAGAACATGGAACATAGAACATGGAACATGGAACATCGAACATGGAACATGGAACAAGGAACAAGGAACATGGAACATGGAACATGGAACATGGAACATGGAACATGGAACATGGAACATGGAACATGGAACATGGAACATGGAACATGGAACATGGAACATGGAACATGGAACATGGAACATGGAACATGAAACATGAAACATGGAACAAAGAACAGGGAACATAGAGCATGGAACACAGGACATGGAACATGGAACATGGAACATGGAACATGGAACATTGACCATGGAGCATGGAACATGGACCATGGAACATGGAACATGGAACATGGAACATGGAACATGGAACATGGAACATGGAACATGGAACATGGAACATGGAACATGGAACATGGACCATAGAACATGGAACATGTAACATGGAACATGGAACATAGAACATGGAACATGGAACATGGAACATGGAACATAGAACATAGGGCATGGAACATAGAACATGGTACATAGAACATAGAGCATTGACCATAGGACATGGAACATGGAACATGGAACATGGAACATGGAACATGGAACATGGAACATGGAACATGGAACAAGAAACACAGAACGTGGAACAAGGAACATAGAGCATTGACCATGGAACATGGAACAAGGAACATGGAACATGGAACATTGAACATGGAACATAAAACATGAAACATGGAACAAAGAACATGGAACATGGAACATGGAACATGGAACATTGAACATGGAACATGAAACATGGAACATAGAGCATGGAATATAGAACATAGAGCATTGACCATAGGACATGAAACATAGAACATGGAACATGGAACATGGAACATGGAACATGGAACATGGAACATTGACCATGGAGCATGGAACATGGAACATGGAACATGGAACATGGAACATGGAACATGGAACATGGAACATGGAACATGGAACATGGACCATAGAACATGGAACATGTAACATGGAACATGGAACATAGAACATGGAACATGGAACATGGAACATGGAACATAGAACATAGGGCATGGAACATAGAACATGGTACATAGAACATAGAGCATTGACCATAGGACATGGAACATGGAACATGGAACATGGAACATGGAACATGGAACATGGAACATGGAACATGGAACATGGAACATGGAACATGGAACATGGAACATGGAACATGGAACATGGAACATGGAACATGGAACATGGAACATGGAACATGGAACATGGAACATGGAACATGGAACATGGAACATGGAACATGGAACATGGAACATGGAACATGGAACATGGAACAAGAAACACAGAACATGGAACAAGGAACATAGAGCATTGACCATGGAACATGGAACAAGGAACATGGAACATGGAACATTGAACATGGAACATAAAACATGAAACATGGAACAAAGAACATGGAACATGGAACATGGAACATAGAACATTGAACATGGAACATGAAACAATGAACATAGAGCATGGAATATAGAACATAGAGCATTGACCATAGGACATGAAACATAGAACATGGAACATGGAACATGGAACATGGAACATGGAACATGGAACATGGAACATAGAACATGGAACATGGAACATAGAACATGGAACATGGAACATGAAACATGGAACATAAAACATGAAACATGGAACAAAGAACAGGGAACATAGAACATAGAGCATGGAACATAGGACATGGAACATGGAACATGGAACATGGAACATGGAACATGGAACATTGACCATGGAACATGGAACATGGAACATGGACCATGGAACATGGAACATGGACCATGGAACATAGAACATGGACCATGGAACATGGAACATGGACCATGGAACATGGAACATGGAAAATGGAACATGGAACATGGAACATGGAACATGGAACATGCAACATGGAACATGGAACATAAAACATCGAACATGGAACATGGAACAAGGAACAAGGAACATGGAACATGGAACATGGAACATGGAACATGGAACATGGAACATGGAACATGGAACATGGAACATGAAACATGAAACATGGAACAAAGAACAGGGAACATAGAGCATGGAACACAGGACATGGAACATGGAACATGGAACATGGAACATTGACCATGGAGCATGGAACATGGACCATGGAACATGGAACATGGAACATGGACCATGGAACGTGGAACATGGACCATGGAACATAGAACATGGACCATGGAACATGGAACATGGAACATGGAACATGGAACATAAAACATGAAACATGGAACAAAGAACAGGGAACATAGAACATAGAGCATGGAACATAGGACATAGAACATGGAACATGGAACATGGAACATGGAACATGGAACATTGACCATGGAACATGGAACATGGAACATGAACCATGGAACATGGAACATGGACCATGGAACATAGAACATGGACCATGGAACATGGAACATGGACCATGGAACATGGAACATGGACCATGGAACATGGAACATGGAAAATGGAACATGGAACATGGAACATGGAACATGGAACATGCAACATGGAACATGGAACATGGAACATCGAACATGGAACATGGAACAAGGAACAAGGAACATGGAACATGGAACATGGAACATGGAACATGGAACATGGAACATGGAACATGAAACATGAAACATGGAACAAAGAACAGGGAACATAGAGCATGGAACACAGGACATGGAACATGGAACATGGAACATTGACCATGGAGCATGGAACATGGACCATGGAACATGGAACATGGAACATGGAACATGGAACATGGAACATGGAACATGGAACATGGAACATGGAACATGGACCATAGAACATGGAACATGTAACATGGAACATGGAACATAGAACATGGAACATGGAACATGGAACATGGAACATAGAACATAGGGCATGGAACATAGAACATGGAACATGGAACAAGGAACATGGAACATGGAACATGGATCATGGAACATGGAACATGGAACAAGAAACACAGAACATGGAACAAGGAACATAGAGCATTGACCATGGAACATGGAACAAGGAACATGGAACATGGAACATTGAACATGGAACATAAAACATGAAACATGGAACAAAGAACATGGAACATGGAACATGGAACATGGAACATTGAACATGGAACATGAAACATGGAACATAGAGCATGGAATATAGAACATAGAGCATTGACCATAGGACATGAAACATAGAACATGGAACATGGAACATGGAACATGGAACATGGAACATGGAACATTTACCATGGAGCATGGAACATGGACCATGGAACATGGAACATGGAACATGGAACATGGAACATGGAACATGGAACATGGAACATGGACCATAGAACATGGAACATGTAACATGGAACATGGAACATAGAACATGGAACATGGAACATGGAACATGGAACATAGAACATAGGGCATGGAACATAGAACATGGTACATAGAACATAGAGCATTGACCATAGGACATGGAACATGGAACATGGAACATGGAACATGGAACATGGAACATGGAACATGGAACATGGAACATGGAACGTGGAACATGGAACATGGAACATGGAACATGGAACATGAAACATGGAACATGGAACATGGAACATGGAACATGGAACAAGAAACACGGAACATGGAACAAGGAACATAGAGCATTGACCATGGAACATGGAACAAGGAACATGGAACATGGAACATTGAACATGGAACATAAAAAATGAAACATGGAACAAAGAACATGGAACATGGAACATGGAACATGGAACATTGAACATGGAACATGAAACATGGAACATAGAGCATGGAATATAGAACATAGAGCATTGACCATAGGACATGAAACATAGAACATGGAACATGGAACATGGAACATGGAACATGGAACATGGAACATGGAACATAGAACATGGAACATGGAACATAGAACATGGAACATGGAACATGAAACATGGAACATAAAACATGAAACATGGAACAAAGAACAGGGAACATAGAACATAGAGTATGGAACATAGGACATGGAACATGGAACATGGAACATGGAACATGGAACATGGAACATTGACCATGGAACATTGAACATGGAACATGGACCATGGAACATGGAACATGGACCATGGAACATAGAACATGGACCATGGAACATGGAACATGGACCATGGAACATGGAACATGGAAAATGGAACATGGAACATGGAATATGGAACATGGAACATGCAACATGGAACATGGAACATGGACCATAGATCATGGAACATGGAACATGGACCATAGATCATGGAACATGGAACATGGAACATGGAACATGGAACATGAAACATTGAACATTGAACATGGAACATGGAACATAGAGCATGGAACATAGAACATGGAACATAGAACATGGAGCATTGACCATAGGACATAGAACATGGAACATGGAACATGGAACATGGAACATGGAACATCGAACAAGAAACACGGTACATAGAACAAGAACAAAGAGTATTGACCATGGAACATGGAACAAGGAACATGGAACATGGAACAAGGAACATGGAACATAGAGCATGAAACATGGACCATTGAACATGGAAAATGGAAAATGGAACATGGAACATGGAACATGGAACATGGAACATGGAACATGGAACATGGAACATGGAACATGGAACATGGAACATCGAACATGGAACAAGAAACACGGAACATAGAACAAGGAGAAAGAGCATTGACCGTGGAACATGGAACAAGGAACATGGAAAATGGAACAAGGAACATGGAACATAGAGCATGGAACATGGAACATAGAACATGGAACATGGAACATGAAACATGGAACATGGAACATGGAACATGGAACATGGAACAAGGAACATGGAATATGGAACATGGACCATTGAACATGAAACATGGAACATGGAACATGGAACATGGAACATGGAACATGGAACATTGAACATAAAACATGGAACATGGAACATAGAGCATGGAACATAGAACATGGAACATAGAACATAGAGCATTGACCATAGGACATGGAACATGGAACATGGAACATGGAACATGGAACATGGAACATGGAACATGGAACATGGAACAAGAAACACGGAACATAGAACAAGGAGAAAGAGCATTGACCAATATGGAACATGGAACAAGGAACATGGAACATGGAACAAGGAACATGGAACATAGAACATGGAACATAGAACATAGAACATGGAACATGGAACATGGAACATGGAACATGGAACATGAAACAAGGAACATGGAACATAGAAATTGGAACATGGAACATAGAGCATGGAACATGGAACATGGAACAAGGAACACAGAACATGGAACAAGGAACATGGAACATGGAACAAGGAACATGGAACTTGGAACATAGAACATGGAGCATGGAACATGGAACATAGAACATGGAACATGGAACATAGATATTGGAACATAGAACATGGAACCTGGAACATGGAACATAGAACATAAGAACATGGAACATAGAGCATGGAACATGGAACATGGAACAAGGAACACAGAACATGGAACAAGAAACATGGAACATGGAACAAGGAACATTGACCATAGGACATGAAACATAGAACATGGAACATGGAACATGGAACATGGAACATGGAACATGGAACATAGAACATGGAACATGGAACATAGAACATGGAACATGGAACATGAAACATGGAACATAAAACATTAAACATGGAACAAAGAACAGGGAACATAGAACATAGAGCATGGAACATAGGACATGGAACATGGAACATGGAACATGGAACATGGAACATTGACCATGGAACATGGAACATGGAACATGGAACATGGAACATGGAACATTGACCATGGAACATGGAACATGGAACATGGACCATGGAACATGGAACACGGACCATGGAACATAGAACATGGACCATTGAACATGGAACATGGACCATAGAACATGGAACATGGAAAATGGAACATGGAACATGGAACATGGAACAAAGAACAGGGAACATAGAGCATGGAACATAGGACATGGAACATGGAACGTGGAACATGGAACATGGAACATAGAACATGGAACATAGAACATGGAACATGGAACATGGAACATGGAACATGGAACATGGAACATGGAACATGGAACATGAAACATGAAACAAGGAACATGGAACATAGAAATTGGAACATAACACATAGAGCATGGAACATGGAACATGGAACAAGGAACACAGAACATAAAACAAGGAACATGGAACATGGAACAAGGAACATGGAACTTGGAACATAGAACATGGAGCATGGAACATGGAACATAGAACATGGAACATGAAACATAGATATTGGAACATAGAACATGGAACCTGGAACATGGAACATAGAACATAAGAACATGGAACATAGAGCATGGAACATGGAACTGAAACAAGGAACACAGAACATGGAACAAGGAACATGGAACATGGAACAAGGAACATGAAACTTGGAACATGGAACAAAGAACAGGGAACATAGAGCATGGAACATAGGACATGGAACATGGAACATGGAACATGGAACATGGAACATTGACCATGGAGCATGGAACATGGACCATGGAACATGGAACATTGAACATGGAACATGGAACATGGAACATGGAACATGGAACATGGACCATAGAACATGGAACATGTAACATGGAACATGGAACATAGAACATGGAACATGGAACATGGAACATGGAACATGGAATATGGAACATGGAACATTGAACATGGAACATGGAACATGGAACATAGAACATGGAACATGGAACATAGAGATTGGAACATGGAACGTGGAACAAGGAACACAGAACATGGAACAAGGAACATGGAACAAGGAACAAGGTACACAGAAAATGGAACAAGGAACATAGAACATGGAGCATGGAACATGGAACATAGAACATGGAACATGGAACATAGAGATTGGAACATGGAACGTGGAACAAGGAACACAGAACATGGAACAAGGAACATGGAACAAGGAACAAGGTACACAGAAAATAAACCAAGGAACATAGAACATGGAGCATGGAACATGGAACATAGAACATGGAACATGGAACATAGATATTGGAACATAGAACATGGAACCTGGAACATGGAACATAGAACATAAGAACATGGAACATAGAGCATGGAACATGGAACATGGAACAAGGAACACAGAACATGGAACAAGGAACATGGAACATGGAACAAGGAACATGGAACTTGGAACATGGAACAAAGAACAGGGAACATAGAGCATGGAACATAGGACATGGAACATGGAACATGGAACATGGAACATGGAACATGGAACATTGACCATGGAGCATGGAACATGGACCATGGAACATGGAACATGGAACATAGAACATGGAACATAGAACATAGAACATGGAAAATGGAACATGGAACATGGAACATGGAACATGGAACATGGAACATGAAACAAGGAACATGGAACATAGAAATTGGAACATGGAACATAGAGCATGGAACATGGAACATGGAACAAGGAACACAGAACATGGAACAAGGAACATGGAACATGGAACAAGGAACATGGAACTTGGAACAAGGAACATGGAACTTGGAACATGGAACAAAGAACAGGGAACATAGAGCATGGAACATAGGACATGGAACATGGAACATGGAACATGGAACATTGAACATTGACCATGGAGCATGGTTTGGACCATGGAACATGGAACATTGAACATGGAACATGGAACATGGAACATGAACATGGAACATGGACCATGGACCATAGAACATGGAACATGTAACATGGAACATGGAACATAGAACATGGAACATGGAACATGGAACATGGAACATGGAACATGGAACATGGAACATGGAACATGGAACATTGAACATGGAACATGGAACATGAAACATGGAACATAGAGCATGGAACATAGAACATGGAACATAGAACATAGAGCATTGACCATAGGACATGGAACATGGAACATGGAACATGGAACGTGGAACATGGAACATGGAACAAGAAACACAGAACTTGGAACAAGGAACATAGAGCATTGACCATGGAACATGGAACAAGGAACATGGAACATGGAACATGGAACATGGAACATGGAACATAAAACATGAAACATGGAACAAAGAACATGGAACATGGAACATGGAACATGGAACATTGAACATGGAAAATGGAACATGGAACATAGAGCATGGAACATAGAACATAGAGCATTGACCATAGGACATGAAACATGGAACATGAAACATGGAACATGGAACATGGAACATAAAACATGAAACTTGGAACAAAGAACTGGGAACATAGAACATAGAGCATGGAACATAGGACATGGAACATGGAACATGGAACATGGAACATGGAACATTGACCATGGAACATGGAACATGGAACATGGACCATGGAACATGGAACATGGACCATGGAACATAGAACATGGACCATGGAACATGGACCATGGAACATGAAACATGGACCATGGAACATGGAACATGGAACATGGAACATGGAACTTTGAACATGGAACATGCAGCATGGAACATGGAACATGGATTATAGATCATGGAACATGGAACATGGAACATGGAACATGGAACATGAAACATTGAACATGGAACATGGAACATGGAACATAGAGCATGGAACATAGAGCATTGACCATAGGACATGGAACATGGAACATGGAACATGGAACATGGAACATGGAACAAGAAACACGGAACATTGAACAAGGACAAAGAGCATTGACCATGGAACATGGAACAAGGAACATGGAACATGGAACAAGGAACATGGAACAAAGAACAGGGAACATAGAGCATGGAACATAGGACATGGAACATGGAACATGGAACATGGAACATGCAACATTGACCATGGAGCATGGAACATGGACCATGGAACATGGAACATGGAACATAGAACATGGAACATAGAACATAGAACATGGAACATGGAACATGGAACATGGAACATGGAACATGGAACATGGAACATGGAACATGGAACATGAAACAAGGAACATGAAACATAGAAATTGGAACATGGAACATAGAGCATGGAACATGGAACATGGAACATGGAACAAGGAACACAGAACATAAAACAAGGAACATGGAACATGGAACAAGGAACATGGAACTTGGAACATAGAACATGGAGCATGGAACATGGAACATAGAACATGGAACATGGAACATAGATATTGGAACATAGAACATGGAACCTGGAACATGGAACATAGAACATAAGAACATGGAACATAGAGCATGGAACATGGAACATGGAACATTGACCATGGAGCATGGAACATGGACCATGGAACATGGAACATTGAACATGGAACATGGAACATGGAACATGGAACATGGAACATGGACCATAGAACATGGAACATGTAACATGGAACATGGAACATAGAACATGGAACATGGAACATGGAACATGGAACATGGAACATGGAACATGGAACATGGAACATGGAACATTGAACATGGAACATGGAACATGGAACATGGAACATAGAACATGGAGCATGGAACATAGAGATTGGAACATAGAACATGGAACCTGGAACATGGAACATAGAACATGGAACATCGAACATAGAGCATAGAACATGGAACATGGAACAAGAAACACAGAACATGGAACAAGGAACATGGAACATGGAACATAGAACATGGAACATCGAACATGGAACATGGAACAAGGAACAAGGAACAAGGAACATGGAACATGGAACATGGAACATGGAACATGGAACATGACACATGGAACATGGAACATGAAACATGAAACATGGAACAAAGAACAGAGAACATAGAGCATGGAACACAGGACATGGAACATGGAACATGGAACATGGAACATGGAACATGGAACATGGAACATTGACCATGGAGCATGGAACATGGACCATGGAACATGGAACATGGAACATGGAACATGGAACATGGAACATGGAACATGGAACATGGAACATGGAACATGGACCATAGAACATGGAACATGGAACATGGAACATAGAGCATGGAACATAGAACATGGAACATAGAACATAGAGCATTGACCATAGGACATGGAACATGGAACATGGAACATGGAACATGGAACATGGAACATGGAACATGGAACATGGAACATGGAACATGGAACATGGAACATCGAACAAGAAACACGGAACGTTGAACAAGGACAAAGAGCATTGACCATGGAACATGGAACAAGGAACATGGAACATGGAACAAGGAACATGGAACAAAGAACAGGGAACATAGAGCATGGAACATAGGACATGGAACATGGAACATGGAACATGGAACATGGAACATGCAACATTGACCATGGAGCATGGAACATGGACCATGGAACATGGAACATGGAACATAGAACATGGAACATAGAACATAGAACATGGAACATGGAACATGGAACATGGAACATAGAACATGGAACATGGAACATGAAACAAGGAACATGGAACATAGAAATTGGAACATGGAACATAGAGCATGGAACATGGAACATGGAACATGGAACAAGGAACACAGAACATAAAACAAGGAACATGGAACATGGAACAAGGAACATGGAACTTGGAACATAGAACATGGAGCATGGAACATGGAACATAGAACATGGAACATAGAACATGGAACCTGGAACATGGAACATAGAACATAAGAACATGGAACATAGAGCATGGAACATGGAACATGGAACAAGGAACACAGAACATGGAACAAGGAACATGGAACATGGAACAAGGAACATGAAACTTGGAACATGGAACAAAGAACAGGGAACATAGAGCATGGAACATAGGACATGGAACATGGAACATGTAACATGGAACATGGAACATTGACCATGGAGCATGGAACATGGACCATGGAACATGGAACATTGAACATGGAACATGGAACATGGAACATGGAACATGGAACATGGACCATAGAACATGGAACATGTAACATGGAACATGGAACATAGAACATGGAACATGGAACATGGAACATGGAACATGGAACATGGAACATGGAACATAGAACATAGAGCATTGACCATAGGACATGGAACATGGAGCATGGAACATGGACCATGGAACATGGAACATTGAACATGGAACATGGAACATGGAACATGGAACATGGAACATGGAACATAGAACATGGAGCATGGAACATAGAGATTGGAACATAGAACATGGAACCTGGAACATGGAACATAGAACATGGAACATCGAACATAGAGCATAGAACATGGAACATGGAACAAGAAACACAGAACATGGAACAAGGAACATGGAACATGGAACATAGAACATGGAACATCGAACATGGAACATGGAACAAGGAACAAGGAACAAGGAACATGGAACATGGAACATGGAACATGGAACATGGAACATGGAACCTTTTAACATGAAACATGAAACATGGAACAAAGAACAGGGAACATAGAGCATGGAACACAGGACATGGAACATGGAACATGGAACATGGAACATGGAACATGGAACATGGAACATTGACCATGGAGCATGGAACATGGACCATGGAACATGGAACATGGAACATGGAACCTTTTAACATGAAACATGAAACATGGAACAAAGAACAGGGAACATAGAGCATGGAACACAGGACATGGAACATGGAACATGGAACATGGAACATGGAACATGGAACATGGAACATTGACCATGGAGCATGGAACATGGACCATGGAACATGGAACATGGAACATGGAACATGGAACATGGAACATGGAACATGGAACATGGAACATGGAACATGGAACATAAAACATGAAACATGGAACAAAGAACATGGAACATGGAACATGGAACATGGAACATTGAACATGGAACATAGAACATAGAGCATTGACCATAGGACATGGAACATGGAACATGGAACATGGAACGTGGAACATGGAACATGGAACAAGAAACACAGAACTTGGAACAAGGAACATAGAGCATTGACCATGGAACATGGAACAAGGAACATGGAACATGGAACATGGAACATGGAACATGGAACATGGAACATGGAACATAAAACATGAAACATGGAACAAAGAACATGGAACATGGAACATGGAACATGGAACATTGAACATGGAAAATGGAACATGGAACATAGAGCATGGAACATAGAACATAGAGCATTGACCATAGGACATGAAACATGGAACATGAAACATGGAACATGGAACATGGAACATAAAACATGAAACTTGGAACAAAGAACTGGGAACATAGAACATAGAGCATGGAACATAGGACATGGAACATGGAACATGGAACATGGAACATGGAACATTGACCATGGAACATGGAACATGGAACATGGACCATGGAACATGGAACATGGACCATGGAACATAGAACATGGACCATGGAACATGGACCATGGAACATAGAACATGGACCATGGAACATGGACCATGGAACATGAAACATGGACCATGGAACATGGAACATGGAACATCGAACAAGAAACACGGAACATTGAACAAGGACAAAGAGCATTGACCATGGAACATGGAACAAGGAACATGGAACATGGAACAAGGAACATGGAACAAAGAACAGGGAACATAGAGCATGGAACATAGGACATGGAACATGGAACATGGAACATGCAACATTGACCATGGAGCATGGAACATGGAACATGGAACATAGAACATGGAACATAGAACATAGAACATGGAACATGGAACATGGAACATGGAACATGGAACATGGAACATGGAACATGGAACATGGAACATGAAACAAGGAACATGGAACATAGAAATTGGAACATGGAACATAGAGCATGGAACATGGAACATGGAACAAGGAACACAGAACATAAAACAAGGAACATGGAACATGGAACAAGGAACATGGAACTTGGAACATAGAACATGGAGCATGGAACATGGAACATAGAACATGGAACATGGAACATAGATATTGGAACATAGAACATGGAACCTGGAACATGGAACATAGAACATAAGAACATGGAACATAGAGCATGGAACATGGAACATGGAACAAGGAACACAGAACATGGAACAAGGAACATGGAACATGGAACAAGGAACATGAAACTTGGAACATGGAACAAAGAACAGGGAACATAGAGCATGGAACATAGGACATGGAACATGGAACATGTAACATGGAACATGGAACATTGACCATGGAGCATGGAACATGGACCATGGAACATGGAACATTGAACATGGAACATGGAACATGGAACATGGAACATGGAACATGGACCATAGAACATGGAACATGTAACATGGAACATGGAACATAGAACATGGAACATGGAACATGGAACATGGAACATGGAACATGGAACATGGAACATGGAACATGGAACATGAAACATGGAACATAGAACATGGAGCATGGAACATAGAGATTGGAACATAGAACATGGAACCTGGAACATGGAACATAGAACATGGAACATCGAACATAGAGCATAGAACATGGAACATGGAACAAGAAACACAGAACATGGAACAAGGAACATGGAACATGGAACATAGAACATGGAACATCGAACATGGAACATGGAACAAGGAACAAGGAACAAGGAACATGGAACATGGAACATGGAACATGGAACATGGAACATGGAACATGGAACATGGAACATGGAACATGAAACATGAAACATGAAACAAAGAACAGGGAACATAGAGCATGGAACACAGGACATGGAACATGGAACATGGAACATGGAACATGGAACATGGAACATGGAACATGGAACATTGACCATGGAGCATGGAACATGGACCATGGAACATGGAACATGGAACATGGAACATGGAACATGGAACATGGAACATGGAACATGGAACATGGAACATGGAACATGGACCATAGAACATGGAACATGTAACATGGAACATGGAGCATAGAACATGGAGCATGGAACATGGACCATGAAACATTGAACATGGAACATGGAACATGGAACATGGAACATGGAACATGGACCATAGAACATGGAACATGTAACATGGAACATGGAACATAGAACATGGAACATGGAACATGGAACATGGAACATGGAACATGGAACATGGAACATGGAACATTGAACATGGAACATGGAACATGGAACATAGAGCATGGAACATAGAACATGGAACATAGAACATAGAGCATTGACCATAGGACATGGTACATGGAACATGGAACATGGAACGTGGAACATGGAACATGGAACAAGAAACACAGAACTTGGAACAAGGAACATAGAGCATTGACCATGGAACATGGAACAAGGAACATGGAACATGGAACATGGAACATGGAACATGGAACATGGAACATAAACATGGAACATAAAACATGAAACATGGAACAAAGAACATGGAACATGGAACATGGAACATGGAACATTGAACATGGAAAATGGAACATGGAACATAGAGCATGGAACATAGAACATAGAGCATTGAACATAGGACATGAAACATGGAACATGAAACATGGAACATGGAACATGGAACATAAAACATGAAACTTGGAACAAAGAACTGGGAACATAGAACATAGAGCATGGAACATAGGACATGGAACATGGAACATGGAACATGGAACATGGAACATTGACCATGGAACATGGAACATGGAACATGGACCATGGAACATGGAACATGGACCATGGAACATAGAACATGGACCATGGAACATGCACCATGGAACATGAAACATGGACCATGGAACATGGAACATGGAACATGGAACATGGAACTTTGAACATGAAACATGCAACATGGAACATGGAACATGGACCATAGATCATGGAACATGGAACATGGAACATGGAACATGAAACATTGAACATGGAACATGGAACATAGAGCATGGAACATAGAACATGGAACATATAACATAGAGCATTGACCATAGGACATGGAACATGGAACATGGAACATGGAACATGGAACATGGAACATGGAACATGGAACATGGAACATCAAACAAGAAACACGGAACATTGAACAAGGACAAAGAGCATTGACCATGGAACATGGAACAAGGAACATGGAACATGGAACAAGGAACATGGAACAAAGAACAGGGAACATAGAGCATGGAACATAGGACATGGAACATGGAACATGGAACATGGAACATGGAACATGGAACATTGGCCATGGAGCATGGAACATGGACCATGGAACATGGAACATGGAACATAGAACATGGAACATGGAACATGGAACATGGAACATGGAACATGGAACATGGAACATGGAACATGGAACATGAAAAAAGGAACATGGAACATAGAAATTGGAACATGGCACATAGAGCATGGAACATGGAACATGGAACAAGGAACACAGAACATAAAACAAGGAACATGGAACATGGAACAAGGAACATGGAACTTGGAACATAGAACATGGAGCATGGAACATGAAACATAGAACATGGAACATGGAACATAGATATTGGAACATAGAACATGGAACCTGGATAATGGAACATAGAACATAAGAACATGGAACATAGAGCATGGAACATGGAACATGGAACAAGGAACATGGAACATGGAACATTGAACATAGAACATAAAACATGAAACATGGAACAAAGAACATGGAACATGGAACATGGAACATGGAACATGGAACATTGAACATGGAACATGAAACATGGAACATAGAGCATGGAATATAGAACATAGAGCATTGACCATAGGACATGAAACATAGAACATGGAACATGGAACATGGAACATGGAACATGGAACATGGAACATAGAACATGGAACATGGAACATAGAACATGGAACATGGAACATGAAACATGGAACATAAAACATGAAACATGGAACAAAGAACAGGGAACATAGAACATAGAGCATGGAACATAGGACATGGAACATGGAACATGGAACATGGAACATGGAACATGGAACATTGACCATGGAACATGGAACATGGAACATGGACCATGGAACATGGAACACGGACCATGGAACATAGAACATGGACCATTGAACATGGAACATGGACCATAGAACATGGAACATGGAAAATGGAACATGGAACATGGAACATGGAACAAAGAACAGGGAACATGCAACATTGACCATGGAGCATGGAACATGGACCATGGAACATGGAACATAGAACATGGAACATGGAACATGGAACATGGAACATGGAACATGGAACATGGAACATCAAACATGAAACAAGGAACATGGAACATAGAAATTGGAACATGGAACATAGAGCATGGAACATGGAACATGGAACAAGGAACACAGAACATAAAACAAGGAACATGGAACATGGAACAAGGAACATGGAACTTGGAACATAGAACATGGAGCATGGAACATGGAACATAGAACATGGAACATGAAACATAGATATTGGAACATAGAACATGGAACCTGGAACATGGAACATAGAACATAAGAACATGGAACATAGAGCATGGAACATGGAACTGAAACAAGGAACACAGAACATGGAACAAGGAACATGGAACATGGAACAAGGAACATGAAACTTGGAACATGGAACAAAGAACAGGGAACATAGAGCATGGAACATAGGACATGGAACATGGAACATGGAACATGGAACATGGAACATGGAACATGGAACATGGAACATGGAACATGGAACATGGAACATGGAACATTGACCATGGAGCATGGAACATGGACCATGGAACATGGAACATTGAACATGGAACATGGAACATGGAACATGGAACATGGAACATGGACCATAGAACATGGAACATGTAACATGGAACATGGAACATAGAACATGGAACATGGAACATGGAACATGGAACATGGAACAAAGAACATGGAACTTGGAACATGGAACAAAGAAAAGGGAACATAGAGCACGGAACTTAGGACATGGAACATGGAACATGGAACATGGAACATGGAACATTGACCATGGAGCATGGAACATGGACCATGGAACATGGAACATGGAACATAGAACATGGAACATAGAACATAGAACATGGAACATGGAACATGGAACATGGAACATGGAACATAGAACATGGAACATGGAACAAGGAACATGGAACAAGGAACAAGGTACACAGAAAATAAACCAAGGAACATAGAACATGGAGCATGAAACATGGAACATAGAACATGGAACATGGAACATAGATATTGGAACATAGAACATGGAACCTGGAACATGGAACATAGAACATAAGAACATGGAACATAGAGCATGGAACATGGAACATGGAACAAGGAACACAGAACATGGAACAAGGAACATGGAACATGGAACAAGGAACATGGAACTTGGAACATGGAACAAAGAAAAGGGAACATAGAGCACGGAACATAGGACATGGAACATGGAACATGGAACATGGAACATGGAACATTAACCATGGAGCATGGAACATGGACCATGGAACATGGAACATGGAACATAGAACATGGAACATAGAACATAGAACATGGAACATGGAACATGGAACATGGAACATGGAACATGGAACATGGAACATGAAACAAGGAACATGGAACATAGAAATTGGAACATGGAACATAGAGCATGGAACATGGAACATAAAACAAGGAACACAGAACATGGAACAAGGAACATGGAACATGGAACAAGGAACATGGAACTTGGAACATAGAACATGGAGCATGGAACATGGAACATAGAACATGGAACATGGAACATAGATATTGGAACATAGAACATGGAACCTGGAACATGGAACATAGAACATAAGAACATGGAAAATAGAGCATGGAACATGGAACATGGAACAAGGAACACAGAACATGGAACAAGGAACATGGAACTTGGAACAAGGAACATGGAACTTGGAACATGGAACAAAGAACAGGGAACATAGAGCATGGAACATAGGACATGGAACATGGAACATGGAACATGGAACATGGAACATTGACCATGGAGCATGGTTTGGACCATGGAACATGGAACATTGAACATGGAACATGGAACATGGAACATGAACATGGAACATGGAACATGGACCATAGAACATGGAACATGTAACATGGAACATGGAACATAGAACATGGAACATGGAACATGGAACATGGAACATGGAAAATGGAACATGGAACATGGAACATGGAACATTGAACATGGAACATGGAACATGGAACATGGAACATAGAGCATGGAACATAGAACATGGAACATAGAACATAGAGCATTGACCATAGGACATGGAACATGGAACATGGAACATGGAACATGGAACATGGAACATGGAACATGAAACAAGGAACATGGAACATAGAAATTGGAACATGGAACATAGAGCATGGAACATGGAACATGGAACAAGGAACACAGAACATAAAACAAGGAACATGGAACATGGAACAAGGAACATGGAACTTGGAACATAGAACATGGAGCATGGAACATGAAACATAGAACATGGAACATAGATATTGGAACATAGAACATGGAACCTGGAACATGGAACATAGAACATAAGAACATGGAACATAGAGCATGGAACATGGAACATGGAACAAGGAACATGGAACATGGAACATTGAACATAGAACATAAAACATGAAACATGGAACAAAGAACATGGAACATGGAACATGGAACATGGAACATGGAACATTGAACATGGAACATGAAACATGGAACATAGAGCATGGAATATAGAACATAGAGCATTGACCATAGGACATGAAACATAGAACATGGAACATGGAACATGGAACATGGAACATGGAACATGGAACATAGAACATGGAACATGGAACATAGAACATGGAACATGGAACATGAAACATGGAACATAAAACATGAAACATGGAACAAAGAACAGGGAACATAGAACATAGAGCATGGAACATAGGACATGGAACATGGAACATGGAACATGGAACATGGAACATGGAACATTGACCATGGAACATGGAACATGGAACATGGACCATGGAACATGGAACACGGACCATGGAACATAGAACATGGACCATTGAACATGGAACATGGACCATAGAACATGGAACATGGAAAATGGAACATGGAACATGGAACATGGAACAAAGAACAGGGAACATAGAGCATGGAACATAGGACATGGAACATGGAACATGGAACATGGAACATTGACCATGGAGCATGGAACATGGACCATGGAACATGGAACATAGAACATGGAACATGGAACATGGAACATGGAACATGGAACATGGAACATCAAACATGAAACAAGGAACATGGAACATAGAAATTGGAACATGGAACATAGAGCATGGAACATGGAACATGGAACAAGGAACACAGAACATAAAACAAGGAACATGGAACATGGAACAAGGAACATGGAACTTGGAACATAGAACATGGAGCATGGAACATGGAACATAGAACATGGAACATGAAACATAGATATTGGAACATAGAACATGGAACCTGGAACATGGAACATAGAACATAAGAACATGGAACATAGAGCATGGAACATGGAACTGAAACAAGGAACACAGAACATGGAACAAGGAACATGGAACATGGAACAAGGAACATGAAACTTGGAACATGGAACAAAGAACAGGGAACATAGAGCATGGAACATAGGACATGGAACATAGAACATGGAACATGGAACATGGAACATTGACCATGGAGCATGGAACATGGACCATGGAACATGGAACATTGAACATGGAACATGGAACATGGAACATGGAACATGGAACATGGACCATAGAACATGGAACATGTAACATGGAACATGGAACATAGAACATGGAACATGGTACATGGAACATGGAACATGGAACATGGAACATGGAACATTGAACATGGAACATGGAACATGGAACATAGAACATGGAACATGGAACATAGAGATTGGAACATGGAACGTGGAACAAGGAACACAGAACATGGAACAAGGAACATGGAACAAGGAACAAGGTACACAGAAAATGGAACAAGGAACATAGAACATGGAGCATGGAACATGGAACATAGAACATGGAACATGGAACATAGAGATTGGAACATGGAACGTGGAACAAGGAACACAGAACATGGAACAAGGAACATGGAACAAGGAACAAGGTACACAGAAAATAAACCAAGGAACATAGAACATGGAGCATGGAACATGGAACATAGAACATGGAACATGGAACATAGATATTGGAACATAGAACATGGAACCTGGAACATGGAACATAGAACATAAGAACATGGAACATAGAGCATGGAACATGGAACATGGAACAAGGAACACAGAACATGGAACAAGGAACATGGAACATGGAACAAGGAACATGGAACTTGGAACATGGAACAAAGAAAAGGGAACATAGAGCACGGAACATAGGACATGGAACATGGAACATGGAACATGGAACATGGAACATTGACCATGGAGCATGGAACATGGACCATGGAACATGGAACATGGAACATAGAACATGGAACATAGAACATAGAACATGGAACATGGAACATGGAACATGGAACATGGAACATGGAACATGGAACATGGAACATGGAACATGAAACAAGGAACATGGAACATAGAAATTGGAACATGGAACATAGAGCATGGAACATGGAACATGGAACAAGGAACACAGAACATGGAACAAGGAACATGGAACATGGAACAAGGAACATGGAACTTGGAACATAGAACATGGAGCATGGAACATGGAACATAGAACATGGAACATGGAACATAGATATTGGAACATAGAACATGGAACCTGGAACATGGAACATAGAACATAAGAACATGGAAAATAGAGCATGGAACATGGAACATGGAACAAGGAACACAGAACATGGAACAAGGAACATGGAACTTGGAACAAGGAACATGGAACTTGGAACATGGAACAAAGAACAGGGAACATAGAGCATGGAACATAGGACATGGAACATGGAACATGGAACATGGAACATGGAACATTGACCATGGAGCATGGTTTGGATCATGGAACATGGAACATTGAACATGGAACATGGAACATGGAACATGAACATGGAACATGGAACATGGACCATAGAACATGGAACATGTAACATGGAACAGGGAACATAGAACATGGAACATGGAACATGGAACATGGAAAATGGAACATGGAACATGGAACATGGAACATTGAACATGGAACATGGAACATGGAACATGGAACATAGAGCATGGAACATAGAACATGGAACATAGAACATAGAGCATTGACCATAGGACATGGAACATGGAACATGGAACATGGAACGTGGAACATGGAACATGGAACAAGAAACACAGAACTTGGAACAAGGAACATAGAGCATTGACCATGGAACATGGAACAAGGAACATGGAACATGGAACATGGAACATGGAACATTGAACATGGAACATAAAACATGAAACATGGAACAAAGAACATGGAACATGGAACATGGAACATGGAACATTGAACATGGAAAATGGAACATGGAACATAGAGCATGGAATATAGAACATAGAGCATTGACCATAGGACATGAAACATGGAACATGAAACATGGAACATGGAACATGGAACATAAAACATGAAACTTGGAACAAAGAACTGGGAACATAGAACATAGAGCATGGAACATAGGACATGGAACATGGAACATGGAACATGGAACATGGAACATTGACCATGGAACATGGAACATGGAACATGGACCATGGAACATGGAACATGGACCATGGAACATAGAACATGGACCATGGAACATGGACCATGGAACATGAAACATGGACCATGGAACATGGAACATGGAACATGGAACATGGAACTTTGAACATGGAACATGCAACATGGAACATGGAACATGGACCATAGATCATGGAACATGGAACATGGAACATGGAACATGGAACATGGAACATGGAACATGGAACATGGAACATGGAACATGAAACAAGGAACATGGAACATAGAAATTGGAACATGGAACATAGAGCATGGAACATGGAACATGGAACATGGAACAAGGAACACAGAACATAAAACAAGGAACATGGAACATGGAACAAGGAACATGGAACTTGGAACATAGAACATGGAGCATGGAACATGGAACATAGAACATGGAACATGGAACATAGATATTGGAACATAGAACATGGAACCTGGAACATGGAACATAGAACATAAGAACATGGAACATAGAGCATGGAACATGGAACATGGAACAAGGAACACAGAACATGGAACAAGGAACATGGAACATGGAACAAGGAACATGAAACTTGGAACATGGAACAAAGAACAGGGAACATAGAGCATGGAACATAGGACATGGAACATGGAACATGTAACATGGAACATGGAACATTGACCATGGAGCATGGAACATGGACCATGGAACATGGAACATTGAACATGGAACATGGAACATGGAACATGGAACATGGAACATGGACCATAGAACATGGAACATGTAACATGGAACATGGAACATAGAACATGGAACATGGAACATGGAACATGGAACATGGAACATGGAACATGGAACATGGAACATTGAACATGGAACATGGAACATGGAACATAGAACATGGAGCATGGAACATAGAGATTGGAACATGAAACATAGATATTGGAACATAGAACATGGAACCTGGAACATGGAACATAGAACATAAGAACATGGAACATAGAGCATGGAACATGGAACTGAAACAAGGAACACAGAACATGGAACAAGGAACATGGAACATGGAACAAGGAACATGAAACTTGGAACATGGAACAAAGAACAGGGAACATAGAGCATGGAACATAGGACATGGAACATGGAACATGGAACATGGAACATGGAACATTGACCATGGAGCATGGAACATGGACCATGGAACATGGAACATTGAACATGGAACATGGAACATGGAACATGGAACATGGAACATGGACCATAGAACATGGAACATGTAACATGGAACATGGAACATAGAACATGGAACATGGTACATGGAACATGGAACATGGAACATGAAACATGGAACATTGAACATTGAACATGGAACATGGAACATAGAACATGGAACATGGAACATAGAGATTGGAACATGGAACGTGGAACAAGGAACACAGAACATGGAACAAGGAACATGGAACAAGGAACAAGGTACACAGAAAATGGAACAAGGAACATAGAACATGGAGCATGGAACATGGAACATAGAACATGGAACATGGAACATAGAGATTGGAACATGGAACGTGGAACAAGGAACACAGAACATGGAACAAGGAACATGGAACAAGGAACAAGGTACACAGAAAATAAACCAAGGAACATAGAACATGGAGCATGGAACATGGAACATAGAACATGGAACATGGAACATAGATATTGGAACATAGAACATGGAACCTGGAACATGGAACATAGAACATAAGAACATGGAACATAGAGCATGGAACATGGAACATGGAACAAGGAACACAGAACATGGAACAAGGAACATGGAACATGGAACAAGGAACATGGAACTTGGAACATGGAACAAAGAAAAGGGAACATAGAGCACGGAACATAGGACATGGAACATGGAACATGGAACATGGAACATGGAACATTGACCATGGAGCATGGAACATGGACCATGGAACATGGAACATGGAACATAGAACATGGAACATAGAACATAGAACATGGAACATGGAACATGGAACATGGAACATGGAACATGGAACATGGAACATGGAACATGGAACATGGAACATGAAACAAGGAACATGGAACATAGAAATTGGAACATGGAACATAGAGCATGGAACATGGAACATGAAACAAGGAACACAGAACAAAAAACAAGGAACATGGAACATGGAACAAGGAACATGGAACTTGGAACATAGAACATGGAGCATGGAACATGGAACATAGAACATGGAACATGGAACATAGATATTGGAACATAGAACATGGAACCTGGAACATGGAACATAGAACATAAGAACATGGAAAATAGAGCATGGAACATGGAACATGGAACAAGGAACACAGAACATGGAACAAGGAACATGGAACTTGGAACAAGGAACATGGAACTTGGAACATGGAACAAAGAACAGGGAACATAGAGCATGGAACATAGGACATGGAACATGGAACATGGAACATGGAACATGGAACATTGACCATGGAACATGGAACATGGAACATGAACATGGAACATGGAACATGGACCATAGAACATGGAACATGTAACATGGAACATGGAACATAGAACATGGAACATGGAACATGGAACATGGAAAATGGAACATGGAACATGGAACATGGAACATTGAACATGGAACATGGAACATGGAACATGGAACATAGAGCATGGAACATAGAACATGGAACATAGAACATAGAGCATTGACCATAGGACATGGAACATGGAACATGGAACATGGAACGTGGAACATGGAACATGGAACAAGAAACACAGAACTTGGAACAAGGAACATAGAGCATTGACCATGGAACATGGAACAAGGAACATGGAACATGGAACATGGAACATGGAACATTGAACATGGAACATAAAACATGAAACATGGAACAAAGAACATGGAACATGGAACATGGAACATTAAACATTGAACATGGAAAATGGAACATGGAACATAGAGCATGGAACATAGAACATAGAGCATTGACCATAGGACATGAAACATGGAACATGAAACATGGAACATGGAACATGGAACATAAAACATGAAACTTGGAACAAAGAACTGGGAACATAGAACATAGAGCATGGAACATAGGACATGGAACATGGAACATGGAACATGGAACATGGAACATGGAACATGGAACATGGAACATTGACCATGGAACATGGAACATGGAACATGGACCATGGAACATGGAACATGGACCATGGAACATAGAACATGGACCATGGAACATGGACCATGGAACATGAAACATGGACCATGGAACATGGAACATGGAACATGGAACATGGAACTTTGAACATGGAACATGCAACATGGAACATGGAACATGGACCATAGATCATGGAACATGGAACATGGAACATGGAACATGGAACATGGAACATGGAACATGGAACATGGAACATGGAACATGGAACATGGAACATGGAACATGAAACAAGGAACATGGAACATAGAAATTGGAACATGGAACATAGAGCATGGAACATGGAACATGGAACATGGAACAAGGAACACAGAACATAAAACAAGGAACATGGAACTTGGAACATAGAACATGGAGCATGGAACATGGAACATAGAACATGGAACATGGAACATAGATATTGGAACATAGAACATGGAACCTGGAACATGGAACATAGAACATAAGAACATGGAACATAGAGCATGGAACATGGAACATGGAACAAGGAACACAGAACATGGAACAAGGAACATGGAACATGGAACAAGGAACATGAAACTTGGAACATGGAACAAAGAACAGGGAACAAAGAGCATGGAACATAGGACATGGAACATGGAACATGTAACATGGAACATGGAACATTGACCATGGAGCATGGAACATGGACCATGGAACATGGAACATTGAACATGGAACATGGAACATGGAACATGGAACATGGAACATGGACCATAGAACATGGAACATGTAACATGGAACATGGAACATAGAACATGGAACATGGAACATGGAACATGGAACATGGAACATGGAACATGGAACATGGAACATTGAACATGGAACATGGAACATGGAACATAGAACATGGAGCATGGAACATAGATATTGGAACATAGAACATGGAACCTGGAACATGGAACATAGAACATAAGAACATGGAACATAGAGCATGGAACATGGAACATGGAACAAGGAACACAGAACATGGAACAAGGAACATGGAACATGGAACAAGGAACATGAAACTTGGAACATGGAACAAAGAACAGGGAACATAGAGCATGGAACATGGAACATGGAACATGGAACATGGAACATGGAACATGGAACATGGAACATTGAACATGGAACATGGAACATGGAACATAGAACATGGAGCATGGAACATTGATATTGGAACATAGAACATGGAACATGGAACATAGAACATGGAACATCGAACATAGAGCATAGAACATGGAACATGGAACAAGAAACACAGAACATGGAACAAGGAACATGGAACATGGAACATAGAACATGGAACATGGAACATCGAACATGGAACATGGAACAAGGAACAAGGAACAAGGAACATGGAACATGGAACATGGAACATGGAACATGGAACATAGAACATGGAACATGGAACATGGAACATGAAACATGAAACATGGAACAAAGAACAGGGAACATAGAGCATGGAACACAGGACATGGAACATGGAACATGGAACATGGAACATGGAACATGGAACATGGAACATGGAACATTGACCATGGAGCATGGAACATGGACCATGGAACATGGAACATGGAACATGGAACATAAAACATGGAACATGGAACATGGAACATGGAACATGGACCATAGAACATGGAACATGTAACATGGAACATGGAACATAGAACATGGAGCATGGAACATGGACCATGAAACATTGAACATGGAACATGGAACATGGAACATGGAACATGGAACATGGACCATAGAACATGGAACATGTAACATGGAACATGGAACATAGAACATGGAACATGGAACATGGAACATGGAACATGGAACATGGAACATGGAACATGGAACATTGAACATGGAACATGGAACATGGAACATGGAACATAGAGCATGGAACATAGAACATGGAACATAGAACATAGAGCATTGACCATAGGACATGGAACATGGAACATGGAACATGGAACGTGGAACATGGAACATGGAACAAGAAACACAGAACTTGGAACAAGGAACATAGAGCATTGACCATGGAACATGGAACAAGGAACATGGAACATGGAACATGGAACATGGAACATGGAACATGGAACATGGAACATAAAACATGAAACATGGAACAAAGAACATGGAACATGGAACATGGAACATGGAACATGGAACATTGAACATGGAAAATGGAACATGGAACATGGAACATGGAACATGGAACATTGACCATGGAACATGGAACATGGAACATGGACCATGGAACATGGAACATGGACCATGGAACATGGAACATGAAACATGGACCATGGAACATGGAACATGGAACATGGAACATGGAACTTTGAACATGGAACATGCAACATGGAACATGGAACATGGACCATAGATCATGGAACATGGAACATAAAACATGGAACATAGAGCATGGAACATAGAACATGGAACATATAACATAGAAATTGGAACATGGAACATAGAGCATGGAACATGGAACATGGAACAAGGAACACAGAACATAAAACAAGGAACATGGAACATGGAACAAGGAACATGGAACTTGGAACATAGAACATGGAGCATGGAACATGAAACATAGAACATGGAACATGGAACATAGATATTGGAACATAGAACATGGAACCTGGAACATGGAACATAGAGCATGGAACATAGAACATGGAACATATAACATAGAGCATTGACCTAAGACATGGAACATGGAACATGGAACATGGAACATGGAACATGGAACATGGAACATGGAACATGGAACATGGAACATGGAACATGGAACATGGAACATCGAACAAGAAACACGGAACATTGAACAAGGACAAAGAGCATTGACCATGGAACATGGAACAAAGAACATGGAACATGGAACATGGAACATGGAACATTGAACATGGAACATGAAACATGGAACATAGAGCATGGAATATAGAACATAGAGCATTGACCATAGGACATGAAACATAGAACATGGAACATGGAACATGGAACATGGAACATGGAACATGGAACATAGAACATGGAACATGGAACATAGAACATGGAACATGGAACATGAAACATGGAACATAAAACATGAAACATGGAACAAAGAACAGGGAACATAGAACATAGAGCATGGAACATAGGACATGGAACAAGGACCATGGAACATGGAACACGGACCATGGAACATAGAACATGGACCATTGAACATGGAACATGGACCATAGAACATGGAACATGGAAAATGGAACATGGAACATGGAACATGGAACAAAGAACAGGGAACATAGAGCATGGAACATAGGACATGGAACATGGAACATGGAACATGGAACATTGACCATGGAGCATGGAACATGGACCATGGAACATGGAACATGGAACATGGAACATGAAACATGTAACAAGGAACATGGAACATAGAAATTGGAACATGGAACATAGAGCATGGAACATGGAACATGGAACAAGGAACACAGAACATAAAACAAGGAACATGGAACATGGAACAAGGAACATGGAACTTGGAACATAGAACATGGAGCATGGAACATGGAACATAGAACATGGAACATGAAACATAGATATTGGAACATAGAACATGGAACCTGGAACATGGAACATAGAACATAAGAACATGGAACATAGAGCATGGAACATGGAACTGAAACAAGGAACACAGAACATGGAACAAGGAACATGGAACATGGAACAAGGAACATGAAACTTGGAACATGGAACAAAGAACAGGGAACATAGAGCATGGAACATAGGACATGGAACATGGAACATGGAACATGGAACATGGAACATTGACCATGGAGCATGGAACATGGACCATGGAACATGGAACATTGAACATGGAACATGGAACATGGAACATGGAACATGGAACATGGACCATAGAACATGGAACATGTAACATGGAACATGGAACATAGAACATGGAACATGGAACATGGAACATGGAACATGGAACATGGAACATGGAACATTGAACATGGAACATGGAACATGGAACATAGAACATGGAACATGGAACATAGAGATTGGAACATGGAACGTGGAACAAGGAACACAGAACATGGAACAAGGAACATGGAACAAGGAACAAGGTACACAGAAAATGGAACAAGGAACATAGAACATGGAGCATGGAACATGGAACATAGAACATGGAACATGGAACATAGAGATTGGAACATGGAACGTGGAACAAGGAACACAGAACATGGAACAAGGAACATGGAACAAGGAACAAGGTAAACAGAAAATAAACCAAGGAACATAGAACATGGAGCATGGAACATGGAACATAGAACATGGAACATGGAACATAGATATTGGAACATAGAACATGGAACCTGGAACATGGAACATAGAACATAAGAACATGGAACATAGAGCATGGAACATGGAACATGGAACAAGGAACACAGAACATGGAACAAGGAACATGGAACATGGAACAAGGAACATGGAACTTGGAACATGGAACAAAGAAAAGAGAACATAGAGCACGGAACATAGGACATGGAACATGGAACATGGAACATGGAACATGGAACATTGACCATGGAGCATGGAACATGGACCATGGAACATGGAACATGGAACATAGAACATGGAACATAGAACATAGAACATGGAACATGGAACATGGAACATGGAACATGGAACATGGAACATGGAACATGGAACATGGAACATGAAACAAGGAACATGGAACATAGAAATTGGAACATGGAACATAGAGCATGGAACATGGAACATGGAACAAGGAACACAGAACATGGAACAAGGAACATGGAACATGGAACAAGGAACATGGAACTTGGAACATAGAACATGGAGCATGGAACATGGAACATAGAACATGGAACATGGAACATAGATATTGGAACATAGAACATGGAACGTGGAACACGGAACATGGAACAAGAAACACAGAACTTGGAACAAGGAACATAGAACATTGACCATGGAACATGGAACAAGGAACATGGAACATGGAACATGGAACATGGAACATGGAACATGGAACATAAAACATGAAACATGGAACAAAGAACATGGAACATGGAACATGGAACATGGAACATTGAACATGGAAAATGGAACATGGAACATAGAGCATGGAACATAGAACATAGAGCATTGACCATAGGACATGAAACATGGAACATGAAACATGGAACATGGAACATGGAACATAAAACATGAAACTTGGAACAAAGAACTGGGAACATAGAACATAGAGCATGGAACATAGGACATGGAACATGGAACATGGAACATGGAACATGGAACATTGACCATGGAACATGGAACATGGAACATGGACCATGGAACATGGAACATGGACCATGGAACATGGAACATGAAACATGGACCATGGAACATGGAACATGGAACATGGAACTTTGAACATGGAACATGCAACATGGAACATGGAACATGGACCATAGATCATGGAACATGGAACATAAAACATGGAACATAGAGCATGGAACATAGAACATGGAACATATAACATAGAGCATTGACCATAGGACATGGAACATGGAACATGGAACATGGAACATGGAACATGGAACATGGGACATGGAACATGGAACATGGAACATGGAACATGGAACATGGAACATGGAACATCGAACAAGAAACACGGAACATTGAACAAGGACAAAGAGCATTGACCATGGAACATGGAACAAGGAACATGGAACATGGAACAAGGAACATGGAACAAAGAACAGGGAACATAGAGCATGGAACATAGGACATGGAACATGGAACATGGAACATGGAACATGGAACATGGAACATGGAACATTGACCATGGAGCATGGAACATGGACCATGGAACATGGAACATGGAACATAGAACATGGAACATAGAACATAGAACATGGAACATGGAACATGGAACATGGAACATGGAACATGGAACATGGAACATGAAACAAGGAACATGGAACATAGAAATTGGAACATGGAACATAGAGCATGGAACATGGAACATGGAACAAGGAACACAGAACATAAAACAAGGAACATGGAACATGGAACAAGGAACATGGAACTTGGAACATAGAACATGGAGCATGGAACATGAAACATAGAACATGGAACATGGAACATAGATATTGGAACATAGAACATGGAACCTGGAACATGGAACATAGAGCATGGAACATAGAACATGGAACATATAACATAGAGCATTGACCATAGGACATGGAACATGGAACATGGAACATGGAACATGGAACATGGAACATGGAACATGGAACATGGAACATGGAACATGGAACATGGAACATGGAACATCGAACAAGAAACACGGAACATTGAACAAGGACAAAGAGCATTGACCATGGAACATGGAACAAGGAACATGGAACATGGAACAAGGAACATGGAACATGGAACAAGGAACATGGAACAAAGAACAGGGAACATAGAGCATGGAACATAGGACATGGAACATGGAACATGGAACATGGAACATGGAACATGGAACATTGACCATGGAGCATGGAACATGGACCATGGAACATGGAACATGGAACATAGAACATGGAACATAGAACATAGAACATGGAACATGGAACATGGAACATGGAACATGGAACATGGAACATGGAACATTGAACATGAAACAAGGAACATGGAACATAGAAATTGGAACATGGAACATAGAGCATGGAGCATGGAACATGGAACAAGGAACACAGAACATAAAACAAGGAACATGGAACATGGAACAAGGAACATGGAACTTGGAACATAGAACATGGAGCATGGAACATGAAACATAGAACATGGAACATGGAACATAGATATTGGAACATAGAACATGGAACCTGGAACATGGAACATAGAACATAAGAACATGGAACATAGAGCATGGAACATGGAACATGGAACAAGGAACATGGAACATGGAACATTGAACATAGAACATAAAACATTAAACATGGAACAAAGAACATGGAACATGGAACATGGAACATGGAACATTGAACATGGAACATGAAACATGGAACATAGAGCATGGAATATAGAACATAGAGCATTGACCATAGGACATGAAACATAGAACATGGAACATGGAACATGGAACATGGAACATGGAACATGGAACATGGAACATGGAACATGGAACATGGAACATGGAACATGGAACATGGAACATGGAACATGGAACATAGAACATGGAACATGGAACATGAAACATGGAACATAAAACATGAAACATGGAACATAAAACATGAAACATGGAACAAAGAACAGGGAACATAGAACATAGAGCATTGACCATAGGACATGAAACATAGAACATGGAAAATGGAACATGGAACATGGAACATAGAACATGGAACATAGAACATAGAACATGGAACATGGAACATGGAACATGGAACATGGAACATGGAACATGGAACATGGAACAAGGAACATGGAACATAGAAATTGGAACATGGAACATAGAGCATGGAACATGGAACATGGAACAAGGAACACAGAACATGGAACAAGGAAAATGGAACATGTAACAAGGAACATGGAACTTGGAACATAGAACATGGAGCATGGAACATGGAACATAGAACATGGAACATGGAACATAGATATTGAAACATAGAACATGGAACCTGGAACATGGAACATAGAACATAAGAACATGGAAAATAGAGCATGGAACATGGAACATGGAACAAGGAACACAGAACATGGAACAAGGAACATGGAACATGGAACAAGGAACATGGAACTTGGAACATGGAACAAAGAACAGGGAACATAGAGCATGGAACATAGGACATGGAACATGGAACATGGAACATGGAACATGGAACATTGACCATGGAGCATGGAACATGGACCATGGAACATGGAACATTGAACATGGAACATGGAACATGGAACATGGAACATGGAACATGGACCATAGAACATGGAACATGTAACATGGAACATGGAACATAGAACATGGATCATGGAACATAAAACATGAAACTTGGAACAAAGAACAGGGAACATAGAACATAGAGCATGGAACATAGGACATGGAACATGGAACATGGAACATGGAACATGGAACATTGACTATGGAACATGGAACATGGACCATAGAACATGGAACATGGACCATGGAACATAGAACATGGACCATGGAACATGGAACATGGAACATGGACCATGGAACATGAAACATGGACCATGGAAGATGGAACATGGAACATGGAACATGGAACTTGGAACATGGAACATGCAACATGGAACATGGAACATGGACCATAGATCATGGAACATGGACCATAGATCATGGAACATGGAACATGGAACATGAAACATTGAACATGGAACATGGAACATAGAGCATGGAACATAGAACATGGAACATAGAACATAGAGCATTGACCATAGGACATGGAACATGGAACATGGAACATGGAACATGGAACATGGAACATGGAACATGGAACATGGAACATGGAACATGGACCATGGAACATCGAACAAGAAACACGGAACATGGAACAAGGACAAAGAGCATTGACCATGGAACATGGAACAAGGAACATGGAACATGGAACAAGGAACATGGAACAAAGAACAGGGAACATAGAGCATTGAACATAGGACATGGAACATGGAACATGGAACATGGAACATGGAACATGGAACATTGACCATGGAGCATGGAACATGGACCATGGAACATGGAACATGGAACATGGAACATGGAACATGGAACATTGAACATGGAACATGGAACATGGAACATGGAACATAGAGCATGGAACATAGAACATGGAACATAGAACATAGAGCATTGACCATAGGACATGGAACATGGAACATGGAACATGGAACGTGGAACATGGAACATGGAACAAGAAACACAGAACTTGGAACAAGGAACATAGAGCATTGACCATGAAACATGGAACAAGGAACATGGAACATGGAACATGGAACATGGAACATGGAACATGGAACATGGAACATAGAACATAGAGCATTGACCATAGGACATGAAACATGGAACATGGAACATGGAACATGGAACATGGATTATAAAAAACATGAAACTTGGAACAAAGAACAGGGAACATAGAACATAGAGCATGGAACATAGGACATGGAACATGGAACATGGAACATGGAACATGGAACATTGACCATGGAACATGGAACATGGAACATGGACCATGGAACATGGAACATGGACCATGGAACATAGAACATGGACCATGGAACATGGAACATGGAACATGGACCATGGAACATGAAACATGGACCATGGAACATGGAACATGGAACATGGAACATGGAACATGGAACATGGAACTTAGAACATGGAACATGCAACATGGAACATGGAACATGGACCATAGATCATGGAACATGGAACATGGAACATGGAACATGGAACATGAAACATTGAACATGGAACATGGAACATAGAGCATGGAACATAGAACATGGAACATAGAACATAGAGCATTGACCATAGGACATGGAACATGGAACATGGAACATGGAACATGGAACATGGAACATTGACCATGGAGCATGGAACATGGAACATGGAACATAGAACATAGAACATGGAACATGGAACATGAAACATGGAACATAAAACATGGAACATAGAACATAGAGCATTGACCATAGGATATGGAACATGGAACATGGAACATGGAACATGGAACATCGAACAAGAAACACGGAACATAGAACAAGGACAAAGAGCATTGACCATGGAACATGGAACAAGGAACATGGAACATGGAACAAGGAACATGGAACAAAGAACAGGGAACATAGAGCATGGAACATAGGACATGGAACATGGAACATGGCACATGGAACATGGAACATGGAACATTGACCATGGAGCATGGAAAATGGAACATGGAACATAGAACATAGAACATGGAACATGGAACATGAAACATGGAACATAAAACATGGAACATAGAACATAGAGCATTGACCATAGGATATGGAACATGGAACATGGAACATGGAACATGGAACATGGAACAAGAAACACGGAACATAGAACAAGGAGAAAGAGCATTGACCAATATGGAACATGGAACAAGGAACATAGAACATGGAACAAGGAACATGGAACATGGAACAAGGAACATGGAACATAGAGCATGGAACATGGAACATAGAACATGGAACATGGAACATGGAACATGGAACATGGAACATGGAACATGGAACATGGAACATGGAACATGGAACATGGAAAATGGAACATGGAACATGGAACATGGAACAAGGAACAGGGAACATAGGACATGGAACATGGAACATAGAGCATGGAACATGGAACATGGAACAATGAACACAGAACATGGAACAAGGAACATGGAACATGGAACATGGAACAAGGAACATGGAACAAGGAACATGGAACATGGAACATAACATGGAACATGGAACATGGAACATGGAACATGGAACATTCAACATGGAACATGGAACATGGACCATTGAACATGGAACATGGAACATGGAACATGGAACATGGAACATGGAACATGGAACATGGAACATGGAACATGGAACAAGAAACACGGAACATAGAACAAGGAGAAAGAGCATTGACCGTGGAACATTGAACAAGGAACATGGAATATGGAACAAGGAACATGGAACATAGAGCATGGAACATGGAACATAGAACATGGAACATGGAACATGAAACATGGAACATGGAACATGGAACATGGAACAAGGAACATGGAACATAGAACATGGAACATAGAGCATGGAACATGGAACACGGAACAAGGTACACAGAAAATGGAACAAGGAACATGGAACATGGAACAAGGAACATGGAACATAGAACATGGAACATGGAACATAGAGATTGGAACATGGAACGTGGAACAAGGAACACAGAACATGGAACAAGGAACATGGAACAAGGAACAAGGTACACAGAAAATGGAACAAGGAACATAGAACATGGAGCATGGAACATGGAACATAGAACATGGAACATGGAACATAGAGATTGGAACATGGAACGTGGAACAAGGAACACAGAACATGGAACAAGGAACATGGAACATGGAACAAGGAACATGGAACTTGGAACATAGAACATGGAGCATGGAACATGGAACATAGAACATGGAACATGGAACATAGAGATTGGAACATAGAACATGGAACCTGGAACATGGAACATGGAACATAGAGCATGGAACATAGAACATGGAACAAGGAACACAGAACATGGAACAAGGAACATGGAACATGGAACAAGGAACATGGAACTTGGAACATAGAACATGGAACATGGAACATGGAACATCAAACATGGAACATGGAACATGGAACAAGGAACAAGGAACATGGAACATGGAACATGGAACATGGAACATGGAACATGGAACATGGAACATGGACCACGGAACATGGAACATGGACCATGGAACATGGAACATGGGACATGGAACTTGGAACATGGAACATGGAACATGGAACATGGAACATGGAACATGGGACATGGACCATTGAACATGGAACATGGAACATGGAACATTGACCATGGAACATGGAACATGGAACATGGAACATTGACCATGAAACATGGAACATGGAACATGGACCATGGAACATGGAACATGGACCATGGAACATGGAGCATGGACCATGGAACATGGAACATGGAACATGGAACATGGAACATGGAACATGGAACATTAAACATGGACCATGGAACATGGAACATGGAACATGGAACATGGACCATGGAACATGGAACATGGAACATGGAACATGGAACATGGAACATGGAACATGCAACATGGAACATGCAACATGGAACATGGACCATTGAACATGGAACATGGAACATGGAACATGGAACATGGAACATGGAACATGGAACATGGAACATGGAACATGGAACATGGAACATGGAACATGGAACATGGAACATGGAACATGGAACATGGAACATGGAACATAGAGCATGGAACATGGAGCATAGAACATGGAACATGGAACATGAAACATGGAACATGGACCATGGAACATGGAACAAGGAACATAGAACATAAAACATGGAACATAGAGCATGGAACATGGAACATGGAACAAGGAACACAGAACATGGAACAAGGAACATGGAACATGGAACAAGGAACATGGAACTTGGAACATAGAACATGGAGCATGGAACATGGAACATAGAACATGGAACATGGAACATGGAACATAGAACATGGAACATGGAACATGAAACATGGAACATGGAACATGGAACATGGAACAAGGAACATGGAACATAGAACATGGAACATGGAACATAGAGCATGGAACATGGAACATCGAACATTGAACATAGAACGTGCAACAAGGAACATAGAACATGGAACAAGGAACATGGAACATGGAGCATGGAACATGGAACATGGAACATGGACCATGGAACATGGAACATGGATTATAAAACATGGAACATGGAACATGGAACATGGAACATTTAACATGGAACATGGAACATGGAACATGCAACATGGAACATGGAACAAGGACCATTGAACATGGAACATGGAACATGGAACATTGACCATGGAACATGGAACATGGAACATGGAACATGGAACATGGAACATGGAACATGGAACATGGAACATGGAACATGGAACATGGAACATGGAACATGGGACATGGAACATAGAGCATTGACCATAGGACATGGAACATGGAACATGGAACATGGAACATGGAACATGGAACATTGACCATGGAGCATGGAACATGGAACATGGAACATAGAACATAGAACATGGAACATGGAACATGAAACATGGAACATAAAACATGGAACATAGAACATAGAGCATTGACCATAGGATATGGAACATGGAACATGGAACATGGAACATGGAACATGGAACATAGAACATGGAACATCGAACAAGAAACACGGAACATAGAACAAGGACAAAGAGCATTGACCATGGAACATGGAACAAGGAACATGGAACATGGAACAAGGAACATGGAACAAAGAACAGGGAACATAGAGCATGGAACATAGGACATGGAACATGGAACATGGCACATGGAACATGGAACATGGAACATTGACCATGGAGCATGGAACATGGAACATGGAACATGGAACATGGAACATAAAACATGGAACATAGAACATAGAGCATTGACCATAGGATATGGAACATGGAACATGGAACATGGAACATGGAACATGGAACATGGAACAAGAAACACGGAACATAGAACAAGGAGAAAGAGCATTGACCAATATGGAACATGGAACAAGGAACATAGAACATGGAACAAGGAACATGGAACATGGAACAAGGAACATGGAACATAGAGCATGGAACATGGAACATAGAACATGGAACATGGAACATGGAACATGGAACATGGAACATGGAACATGGAAAATGGAACATGGAACATGGAACATGGAACATGGAACATGGGACATGGACCATTGAACATGGAACATGGAACATGGAACATTGACCATGGAATATGGAACATGGAACATGGAACATTGACCATGAAACATGGAACATGGAACATGGACCATGGAACATGGAACATGGACCATGGAACATGGAGCATGGACCATGGAACATGGAACATGGAACATGGAACATGGAACATGGAACATGGAACATTAAACATGGACCATGGAACATGGAACATGGAACATGGAACATGGACCATGGAACATGGAACATGGAACATGGAACATGGAACATGGAACATGGAACATGGAACATGCAACATGGAACATGCAACATGGAACATGGACCATTGAACATGGAACATGGAACATGGAACATGGAACATGGAACATGGAACATGGAACATGGAACATGGAACATGGAACATGGAACATGGAACATGGAACATGGAACATAGAGCATGGAACATGGAGCATAGAACATGGAACATGGAACATGAAACATGGAACATGGACCATGGAACATGGAACAAGGAACATAGAACATGGAACATGGAACATAGAGCATGGAACATGGAACATGGAACAAGGAACACAGAACATGGAACAAGGAACATGGAACATGGAACAAGGAACATGGAACTTGGAACATAGAACATGGAGCATGGAACATGGAACATAGAACATGGAACATGGAACATGGAACATAGAACATGGAACATGGAACATGAAACATGGAACATGGAACATGGAACATGGAACAAGGAACATGGAACATAGAACATGGAACATGGAACATGGAACATGGAGCATGGAACATGGAACATGGAACATGGACCATGGAACATGGAACATGGATTATAAAACATGGAACATGGAACATGGAACATGGAACATTTAACATGGAACATGGAACATGGAACATGCAACATGGAACATGGAACAAGGACCATTGAACATGGAACATGGAACATGGAACATTGACCATGGAACATGGAACATGGAACATGGAACATGGAACATGGAACATGGAACATGGAACATGGAACATGGAACATGGGACATGGAACATAGAGCATTGACCATAGGACATGGAACATGGAACATGGAACATGGAACATGGAACATGGAACATTGACCATGGAGCATGGAACATGGAACATGGAACATAGAACATAGAACATGGAACATGGAACATGAAACATGGAACATAAAACATGGAACATGGAACATAGAGCATTGACCATAGGATATGGAACATGGAAAATGGAACATGGAACATGGAACATGGAACATAGAACATGGAACATCGAACAAGAAACACGGAACATAGAACAAGGACAAAGAGCATTGACCATGGAACATGGAACAAGGAACATGGAACATGGAACAAGGAACATGGAACAAAGAACAGGGAACATAGAGCATGGAACATAGGACATGGAACATGGAACATGGAACATAGGACATGGAACATGGAACATGGCACATGGAACATGGAACATGGAACATTGACCATGGAGCATGGAACATGGAACATGGAACATAGAACATAGAACATGGAACATGGAACATGGAACATGGAACATAAAACATGGAACATAGAACATAGAGCATTGACCATAGGATATGGAACATGGAACATGGAACATGGAACATGGAACAAGAAACACGGAACATAGAACAAGAAGAAAGAGCATTGACCAATATGGAACATGGAACAAGGAACATAGAACATGGAACAAGGAACATGGAACATGGAACAAGGAACATGGAACATAGAGCATGGAACATGGAACATAGAACATGGAACATGGAACATGGAACATGGAACATGGAACATGGAACATGGAACATGGAAAATGGAACATGGAACATGGAACATGGAACAAGGAACAGGGAACATAGGACATGGAACATGGAACATAGAGCATGGAACATGGAACATGGAACAAGGAACACAGAACATGGAACAAGGAACATGGAACATGGAACAAGGAACATGGAACAAGGAACATGGAACATGGAACATAACATGGAACATGGAACATGGAACATGGAACATGGAACATGGAACATGGAACATTCAACATGGAACATGGAACATGGACCATTGAACATGGAACATGGAACATGGAACATGGAACATGGAACATGGAACATGGAACATGGAACATGGAACAAGAAACACGGAACATAGAACAAGGAGAAAGAGCATTGACCGTGGAACATTGAACAAGGAACATGGAATATGGAACAAGGAACATGGAACATAGAGCATGGAACATGGAACATAGAACATGGAACATGGAACATGAAACATGGAACATGGAACATGGAACATGGAACAAGGAACATGGAACATAGAACATGGAACATAGAGCATGGAACATGGAACACGGAACAAGGTACACAGAAAATGGAACAAGGAACATGGAACATGGAACAAGGAACATGGAACATAGAACATGGAACATGGAACATAGAGATTGGAACATGGAACGTGGAACAAGGAACACAGAACATGGAACAAGGAACATGGAACAAGGAACAAGGTACACAGAAAATGGAACAAGGAACATAGAACATGGAGCATGGAACATGGAACATAGAACATGGAACATGGAACATAGAGATTGGAACATGGAACGTGGAACAAGGAACACAGAACATGGAACAAGGAACATGGAACATGGAACAAGGAACATGGAACTTGGAACATAGAACATGGAGCATGGAACATGGAACATAGAACATGGAACATGGAACATAGAGATTGGAACATAGAACATGGAACCTGGAACATGGAACATGGAACATAGAGCATGGAACATAGAACATGGAACAAGGAACACAGAACAAGGAACATGGAACATGGAACAAGGAACATGGAACAAGGAACATGGAACTTGGAACATAGAACATGGAGCATGGAACATGGAACATGGAACATGGAACATGGAACATGGAACATGGAACATGGAACATGGAACATGGAACATGGAACATGGAACATGGAACATGGAACATGGGACATGGAACATAGAGCATTGACCATAGGACATGGAACATGGAACATGGAACATGGAACATGGAACATGGAACATTGACCATGGAGCATGGAACATGGAACATGGAACATAGAACATAGAACATGGAACATGGAACATGAAACATGGAACATAAAACATGGAACATAGAACATAGAGCATTGACCATAGGATATGGAACATGGAACATGGAACATGGAACATGGAACATGGAACATAGAACATGGAACATCGAACAAGAAACACGGAACATAGAACAAGGACAAAGAGCATTGACCATGGAACATGGAACAAGGAACATGGAACATGGAACAAGGAACATGGAACAAAGAACAGGGAACATAGAGCATGGAACATAGGACATGGAACATGGAACATGGCACATGGAACATGGAACATGGAACATTGACCATGGAGCATGGAACATGGAACATGGAACATGGAACATGGAACATAAAACATGGAACATAGAACATAGAGCATTGACCATAGGATATGGAACATGGAACATGGAACATGGAACATGGAACATGGAACAAGAAACACGGAACATAGAACAAGGAGAAAGAGCATTGACCAATATGGAACATGGAACAAGGAACATAGAACATGGAACAAGGAACATGGAACATGGAACAAGGAACATGGAACATAGAGCATGGAACATGGAACATAGAACATGGAACATGGAACATGGAACATGGAACATGGAACATGGAACATGGAAAATGGAACATGGAACATGGAACATGGAACATGGAACATGGGACATGGACCATTGAACATGGAACATGGAACATGGAACATTGACCATGGAATATGGAACATGGAACATGGAACATTGACCATGAAACATGGAACATGGAACATGGACCATGGAACATGGAACATGGACCATGGAACATGGAGCATGGACCATGGAACATGGAACATGGAACATGGAAAATGGAACATGGAACATGGAACATTAAACATGGACCATGGAACATGGAACATGGAACATGGAACATGGACCATGGAACATGGAACATGGAACATGGAACATGGAACATGGAACATGGAACATGCAACATGGAACATGCAACATGGAACATAGACCATTGAACATGGAACATGGAACATGGAACATGGAACATGGAACATGGAACATGGAACATGGAACATGGAACATGGAACATGGAACATGGAACATGGAACATGGAACATAGAGCATGGAACATGGAGCATAGAACATGGAACATGGAACATGAAACATGGAACATGGACCATGGAACATGGAACAAGGAACATAGAACATGGAACATGGAACATAGAGCATGGAACATGGAACATGGAACAAGGAACACAGAACATGGAACAAGAAACATGGAACATGGAACAAGGAACATGGAACTTGGAACATAGAACATGGAGCATGGAACATGGAACATAGAACATGGAACATGGAACATGGAACATAGAACATGGAACATGGAACATGAAACATGGAACATGGAACATGGAACATGGAACAAGGAACATGGAACATAGAACATGGAACATGGAACATGGAACATGGAACATGGAGCATGGAACATGGAACATGGAACATGGACCATGGAACATGGAACATGGATTATAAAACATGGAACATGGAACATGGAACATGGAACATTTAACATGGAACATGGAACATGGAACATGCAACATGGAACATGGAACAAGGACCATTGAACATGGAACATGGAACATGGAACATTGACCATGGAACATGGAACATGGAACATGGAACATGGAACATGGAACATGGAACATGGAACATGGGACATGGAACATAGAGCATTGACCATAGGACATGGAACATGGAACATGGAACATGGAACATGGAACATGGAACATTGACCATGGAGCATGGAACATGGAACATGGAACATAGAACATAGAACATGGAACATGGAACATGAAACATGGAACATAAAACATGGAACATGGAACATGGAACATGGAACATGGAACATGGAACATGGAACATGGAACATGGAACATGGAACATGGAACATGGAACATGGAACATGGGACATGGAACATAGAGCATTGACCATAGGACATGGAACATGGAACATGGAACATGGAACATGGAACATGGAACATTGACCATGGAGCATGGAACATGGAACATGGAACATAGAACATAGAACATAGAACATGGAACATGGAACATGAAACATGGAACATAAAACATGGAACATAGAACATAGAGCATTGACCATAGGATATGGAACATGGAACATGGAACATGGAACATGGAACATGGAACATAGAACATGGAACATCGAACAAGAAACACGGAACATAGAACAAGGACAAAGAGCATTGACCATGGAACATGGAACAAGGAACATGGAACATGGAACAAGGAACATGGAACAAAGAACAGGGAACATAGAACATAGAGCATTGACCATAGGATATGGAACATGGAACATGGAACATGGAACAAGAAACACGGAACATAGAACAAGGAGAAAGAGCATTGACCAATATGGAACATGGAACAAGGAACATGGAACATGGACCATTGAACATGGAACATGGAACATGGAACATGGAACATGGAACATGGAACATGGAACATGGAACATGGAACATGGAACATGGAACATTGACCATAGAGCATGGAACATGGAACATGGAACATAGAACATAGAACATGGAACATGGAACATGAAACATGGAACATAAAACATGGAACATGGAACATAGAGCATTGACCATAGGATATGGAACATGGAAAATGGAACATGGAACATGGAACATGGAACATAGAACATGGAACATCGAACAAGAAACACGGAACATAGAACAAGGACAAAGAGCATTGACCATGGAACATGGAACAAGGAACATGGAACATGGAACAAGGAACATGGAACAAAGAACAGGGAACATAGAGCATGGAACATAGGACATGGAACACGGAACATGGAACATAGGACATGGAACATGGAACATGGCACATGGAACATGGAACATGGAACATTGACCATGGAGCATGGAACATGGAACATGGAACATAGAACATAGAACATGGAACATGGAACATGGAACATGGAACATAAAACATGGAACATAGAACATAGAGCATTGACCATAGGATATGGAACATGGAACATGGAACATGGAACATGGAACATGGAACAAGAAACACGGAACATAGAACAAGGAGAAAGAGCATTGACCAATATGGAACATGGAACAAGGAACATAGAACATGGAACAAGGAACATGGAACATGGAACAAGGAACATGGAACATAGAGCATGGAACATGGAACATAGAACATGGAACATGGAACATGGAACATGGAACATGGAACATGGAACATGGAACATGGAAAATGGAACATGGAACATGGAACATGGAACAAGGAACAGGGAACATAGGACATGGAACATGGAACATAGAGCATGGAACATGGAACAAGGAACACAGAACATGGAACAAGGAACATGGAACATGGAACAAGGAACATGGAACAAGGAACATGGAACATGGAACATAACATGGAACATGGAACATGGAACATGGAACATGGAACATGGGACATTCAACATGGAACATGGAACATGGACCATTGAACATGGAACATAGAACATGGAACATGGAACATGGAACATGGAACATGGAACATGGAACATGGAACAAGAAACACGGAACATAGAACAAGGAGAAAGAGCATTGACCGTGGAACATTGAACAAGGAACATGGAATATGGAACAAGGAACATGGAACATAGAGCATGGAACATGGAACATAGAACATGGAACATGGAACATGAAACATGGAACATGGAACATGGAACATGGAACAAGGAACATGGAACATAGAACATGGAACATAGAGCATGGAACATGGAACACGGAACAAGGTACACAGAAAATGGAACAAGGAACATGGAACATGGAACAAGGAACATGGAACATAGAACATGGAACATGGAACATAGAGATTGGAACATGGAACGTGGAACAAGGAACACAGAACATGGAACAAGGAACATGGAACAAGGAACAAGGTACACAGAAAATGGAACAAGGAACATAGAACATGGAGCATGGAACATGGAACATAGAACATGGAACATGGAACATAGAGATTGGAACATGGAACGTGGAACAAGGAACACAGAACATGAAACAAGGAACATGGAACATGAAACAAGGAACATGGAACTTGGAACATAGAACATGGAGCATGGAACATGGAACATAGAACATGGAACATGGAACATAGAGATTGGAACATAGAACATGGAACCTGGAACATGGAACATGGAACATAGAGCATGGAACATAGAACATGGAACAAGGAACACAGAACAAGGAACATGGAACATGGAACAAGGAACATGGAACAAGGAACATGGAACTTGGAACATAGAACATGGAGCATGGAACATGGAACATAGAACATGGAACATGGAACATAGATATTGGAACATAGAACATGGAACGTGGAACATGGAACATGGAACAAGAAACACAGAACTTGGAACAAGGAACATAGAGCATTGACCATGGAACATGGAACAAGGAACATGGAACATGGAACATGGAACATGGAACATGGAACATGGAACATAAAACATGAAACATGGAACAAAGAACATGGAACATGGAACATGGAACATGGAACATTGAACATGGAAAATGGAACATGGAACATAGAGCATGGAACATAGAACATAGAGCATTGACCATAGGACATGAAACATGGAACATGAAACATGGAACATGGAACATGGAACATAAAACATGAAACTTGGAACAAAGAACTGGGAACATAGAACATAGAGCATGGAACATAGGACATGGAACATGGAACATGAAACATGGAACATGGAACATTGACCATGGAACATGGAACATGGAACATGGACCATGGAACATGGAACATGGACCATGGAACATGGAACATGAATCATGGACCATGGAACATGGAACATGGAACATGGAACTTTGAACATGGAACATGCAACATGGAACATGGAACATGGACCATAGATCATGGAACATGGAACATAAAACATGGAACATAGAGCATGGAACATAGAACATGGAACATATAACATAGAGCATTGACCATAGGACATGGAACATGGAACATGGAACATGGAACATGGAACATGGAACATGGGACATGGAACATGGAACATGGAACATGGAACATGGAACATGGAACATCGAACAAGAAACACGGATCATTGAACAAGGACAAAGAGCATTGACCATGGAACATGGAACAAGGAACATGGAACATGGAACAAGGAACATGGAACAAAGAACAGGGAACATAGAGCATGGAACATAGGACATGGAACATGGAACATGGAACATGGAACATGGAACATGGAACATGGAACATTGACCATGGAGCATGGAACATGGACCATGGAACATGGAACATGGAACATAGAACATGGAACATAGAACATAGAACATGGAACATGGAACATGGAACATGGAACATGGAACATGGAACATGGAACATGGAACATGAAACAAGGAACATGGAACATAGAAATTGGAACATGGAACATAGAGCATGGAACATGGAACATGGAACAAGGAACACAGAACATAAAACAAGGAACATGGAACATGGAACAAGGAACATGGAACTTGGAACATAGAACATGGAGCATGGAACATGAAACATAGAACATGGAACATGGAACATAGATATTGGAACATAGAACATTGAACCTGGAACATGGAACATAGAGCATGGAACATAGAACATGGAACATATAACATAGAGCATTGACCATAGGACATGGAACATGGAACATGGAACATGGAACATGGAATATGGAACATGGAACATGGAACATGGAACATGGAACATCGAACAAGTAACACGGAACATTGAACAAGGACAAAGAGCATTGACCATGGAACATGGAACAAGGAACATGGAACATGGAACAAGGAACATGGAACAAAGAACAGGGAACATAGAGCATGGAACATAGGACATGGAACATGGAACATGGAACATGGAACATGGAACATGGAACATTGACCATGGAGCATGGAACATGGACCATGGAACATGGAACATGGAACATAGAACATGGAACATAGAACATAGAACATGGAACATGGAACATGGAACATGGAACATGGAACATGGAACATGGAACATGGAACATGGAACATGAAACAAGGAACATGGAACATAGAAATTGGAACATGGAACATAGAGCATGGAACATGGAACATGGAACAAGGAACACAGAACATAAAACAAGGAACATGGAACATGGAACAAGGAACATGGAACTTGGAACATAGAACATGGAGCATGGAACATGAAACATAGAACATGGAACATGGAACATAGATATTGGAACATAGAACATGGAACCTGGAACATGGAACATAGAACATAAGAACATGGAACATAGAGCATGGAACATGGAACATGGAACAAGGAACATGGAACATGGAACATTGAACATAGAACATAAAACATTAAACATGGAACGAAGAACATGGAACATGGAACATGGAACATGGAACATTGAACATGGAACATGAAACATGGAACAAAGAACAGGGAACATAGAACATAGAGCATTGACCATAGGACATGAAACATAGAACATGGAAAATGGAACATGGAACATGGAACATAGAACATGGAACATAGAACATAGAACATGGAACATGGAACATGGAACATGGAACATGGAACATGGAACATGGAACATGGAACATGGAACAAGGAACATGGAACATAGAAATTGGAACATGGAACATAGAGCATGGAACATGGAACATGGAACAAGGAACACAGAACATGGAACAAGGAAAATGGAACATGTAACAAGGAACATGGAACTTGGAACATAGAACATGGAGCATGGAACATGGAACATAGAACATGGAACATGGAACATAGATATTGAAACATAGAACATGGAACCTGGAACATGGAACATAGAACATAAGAACATGGAAAATAGAGCATGGAACATGGAACATGGAACAAGGAACACAGAACATGGAACAAGGAACATGGAACATGGAACAAGGAACATGGAACTTGGAACATGGAACAAAGAACAGGGAACATAGAGCATGGAACATAGGACATGGAACATGGAACATGGAACATGGAACATGGAACAAGGAACATGGAACAAGGAACATGGAACATGGAACATAACATGGAACATGGAACATGGAACATGGAACATGGAACATGGAACATGGAACATTCAACATGGAACATGGAACATGGACCATTGAACATGGAACATGGAACATGGAACATGGAACATGGAACATGGAACAAGAAACACGGAACATAGAACAAGGAGAAAGAGCATTGACCGTGGAACATTGAACAAGGAACATGGAATATGGAACAAGGAACATGGAACATAGAGCATGGAACATGGAACTTAGAACATGGAACATGGAACATGAAACATGGAACATGGAACATGGAACATGGAACAAGGAACATGGAACATAGAACATGGAACATAGAGCATGGAACATGGAACACGGAACAAGGTACACAGAAAATGGAACAAGGAACATGGAACATGGAACAAGGAACATGGAACATAGAACATGGAACATGGAACATAGAGATTGGAACATGGAACGTGGAACAAGGAACACAGAACATGGAACAAGGAACATGGAACAAGGAACAAGGTACACAGAAAATGGAACAAGGAACATAGAACATGGAGCATGGAACATGGAACATAGAACATGGAACATGGAACATAGAGATTGGAACATGGAACGTGGAACAAAGAACACAGAACATGGAACAAGGAACATGGAACATGGAACAAGGAACATGGAACTTGGAACATAGAACATGGAGCATGGAACATGGAACATAGAACATGGAACATTGAACATTAAGATTGGAACATAGAACATGGAACCTGGAACATGGAACATGGAACATAGAGCATGGAACATAGAACATGGAACAAGGAACACAGAACAAGGAACATGGAACATGGAACAAGGAACATGGAACAAGGAACATGGAACTTGGAACATAGAACATGGAGCATGGAACATGGAACATAGAACATGGAACATGGAACATAGATATTGGAACATAGAACATGGAACGTGGAACATGGAACATGGAACAAGAAACACAGAACTTGGAACAAGGAACATAGAGCATTGACCATGGAACATGGAACAAGGAACATGGAACATGGAACATGGAACATGGAACATGGAACATAAAACATGAAACATGGAACAAAGAACATGGAACATGGAACATGGAACATGGAACATTGAACATGGAAAATGGAACATGGAACATAGAGCATGGAACATAGAACATAGAGCATTGACCATAGGACATGAAACATGGAACATGAAACATGGAACATGGAACATGGAACATAAAACATGAAACTTGGAACAAAGAACTGGGAACATAGAACATAGAGCATGGAACATAGGACATGGAACATGGAACATGGAACATGGAACATGGAACATTGACCATGGAACATGGAACATGGAACATGGACCATGGAACATGGAACATGGACCATGGAACATGGAACATGAAACATGGACCATGGAACATGGAACATGGAACATGGAACTTTGAACATGGAACATGCAACATGGAACATGGAACATGGACCATAGATCATGGAACATGGAACATAAAACATGGAACATAGAGCATGGAACATAGAACATGGAACATATAACATAGAGCATTGACCATAGGACATGGAACATGGAACATGGAACATGGAACATGGAACATGGAACATGGGACATGGAACATGGAACATGGAACATGGAACATGGAACATCGAATTAGAAACACGGAACATTGAACAAGGACAAAGAGCATTGACCATGGAACATGGAACAAGGAACATGGAACATGGAACAAGGAACATGGAACAAAGAACAGGGAACATAGAGCATGGAACATAGGACATGGAACATGGAACATGGAACATGGAACATGGAACATGGAACATGGAACATTGACCATGGAGCATGGAACATGGACCATGGAACATGGAACATGGAACATAGAACATGGAACATAGAACATAGAACATGGAACATGGAACATGGAACATGGAACATGGAACATGGAACATGGAACATGGAACATGAAACAAGGAACATGGAACATAGAAATTGGAACATGGAACATAGAGCATGGAACATGGAACATGGAACAAGGAACACAGAACATAAAACAAGGAACATGGAACATGGAACAAGGAACATGGAACTTGGAACATAGAACATGGAGCATGGAACATGAAACATAGAACATGGAACATGGAACATAGATATTGGAACATAGAACATGGAACCTGGAACATGGAACATAGAGCATGGAACATAGAACATGGAACATATAACATAGAGCATTGACCATAGGACATGGAACATGGAACATGGAACATGGAACATGGAACATGGAACATGGAACATGAAACATGGAACATCGAACAAGAAACACGGAACATTGAACAAGGACAAAGAGCATTGACCATGGAACATGGAACAAGGAACATGGAACATGGAACAAGGAACATGGAACAAAGAACAGGGAACATAGAGCATGGAACATAGGACATGGAACATGGAACATGGAACATGGAACATGGAACATGGAACATTGACCATGGAGCATGGAACATGGACCATGGAACATGGAACATTGAACATAGAACATGGAACATAGAACATAGAACATGGAACATGGAACATGGAACATGGAACATGGAACATAGAACATGGAACATGGAACATGAAACAAGGAACATGGAACATAGAAATTGGAACATGGAACATAGAGCATGGAACATGGAACATGGAACAAGGAACACAGAACATAAAACAAGGAACATGGAACATGGAACAAGGAACATGGAACTTGGAACATAGAACATGGAGCATGGAACATGAAACATAGAACATGGAACATGGAACATAGATATTGGAACATAGAACATGGAACCTGGAACATGGAACATAGAACATAAGAACATGGAACATAGAGCATGGAACATGGAACATGGAACAAGGAACATGGAACATGGAACATTGAACATAGAACATAAAACATTAAACATGGAACGAAGAACATGGAACATGGAACATGGAACATGGAACATGGAACATTGAACATGGAACATGAAACATGGAACAAAGAACAGGGAACATAGAACATAGAGCATTGACCATAGGACATGAAACATAGAACATGGAAAATGGAACATGGAACATGGAACATAGAACATGGAACATAGAACATAGAACATGGAACATGGAACATGGAACATGGAACATGGAACATGGAACATGGAACATGGAACAAGGAACATGGAACATAGAAATTGGAACATGGAACATAGAGCATGGAACATGGAACATGGAACAAGGAACACAGAACATGGAACAAGGAAAATGGAACATGTAACAAGGAACATGGAACTTGGAACATAGAACATGGAGCATGGAACATGGAACATAGAACATGGAACATGGAACATAGATATTGAAACATAGAACATGGAACCTGGAACATGGAACATAGAACATAAGAACATGGAAAATAGAGCATGGAACATGGAACATGGAACAAGGAACACAGAACATGGAACAAGGAACATGGAACATGGAACAAGGAACATGGAACTTGGAACATGGAACAAAGAACAGGGAACATAGAGCATGGAACATAGGACATGGAACATGGAACATGGAACATGGAACATGGAACATTGACCATGGAGCATGGAACATGGACCATGGAACATGGAACATTGAACATGGAACATGGAACATGGAACATGGAACATGGACCATAGAACATGGAACATGTAACATGGAACATGGAACATAGAACATGGATCATGGAACATAAAACATGAAACTTGGAACAAAGAACAGGGAACATAGAACATAGAGCATGGAACATAGGACATGGAACATGGAACATGGAACATGGAACATGGAACATGGAACATGGAACATTGACCATGGAACATGGAACATGGAACATGGACCATAGAACATGGAACATGGACCATGGAACATAGAACATGGACCATGGAACATGGAACATGGAACATGGACCATGGAACATGAAACATGGACCATGGAAGATGGAACATGGAACATGGAACATGGAACTTGGAACATGGAACATGCAACATGGAACATGGAACATGGACCATAGATCATGGAACATGGAACATGGAACATGGAACATGAAACATTGAACATGGAACATGGAACATAGAGCATGGAACATAGAACATGGAACATAGAACATAGAGCATTGACCATAGGACATGGAACATGGAACATGGAACATGGAACATGGAACATGGAACATGGAACATGGAACATGGAACATGGAACATGGAACATCGAACAAGAAACACGGAACATGGAACAAGGACAAAGAGCATTGACCATGGAACATGGAACAAGGAACATGGAACATGGAACAAGGAACATGGAACAAAGAACAGGGAACAAAGAGCATTGAACATAGGACATGGAACATGGAACATGGAACATGGAACATGGAACATGGAACATTGACCATGGAGCATGGAACATGGACCATGGAACATGGAACATGGAACATGGAACATGGAACATGGAACATTGAACATGGAACATGGAACATGGAACATGGAACATAGAGCATGGAACATAGAACATGGAACATAGAACATAGAGCATTGACCATAGGACATGGAACATGGAACATGGAACATGGAACGTGGAACATGGAACATGGAACAAGAAACACAGAACTTGGAACAAGGAACATAGAGCATTGACCATGGAACATGGAACAAGGAACATGGAACATGGAACATGGAACATGGAACATGGAACATGGAACAAGGAACATGGAACATAAAACATGAAACATGGAACAAAGAACATGGAACATGGAACATGGGACATGGAACATTGAACATGGAAAATGGAACATGGAACATAGAGCATGGAACATAGAACATAGAGCATTGACCATAGGACATGAAACATGGAACATGGAACATGGAACATGGAACATGGAACATAAAACATGAAACTTGGAACAAAGAACAGGGAACATAGAACATAGAGCATGGAACATAGGACATGGAACATGGAATATGGAACATGGAACATGGAACATTGACCATGGAACATGGAACATGGAACATGGACCATGCAACATGGAACATGGACCATGGAACATAGAACATGGACCATGGAACATGGAACATGGAACATGGACCATGGAACATGAAACATGGACCATGGAACATGGAACATGGAACATGGAACATGGAACATGGAACATGGAACTTAGAACATGGAACATGCAACATGGAACATGGAACATGGACCATAGATCATGGAACATGGAACATGGAACATGGAACATGAAACATTGAACATGGAACATGGAACATAGAGCATGGAACATAGAACATGGAACATAGAACATAGAGCATTGACCATAGGACATGGAACATGGAACATGGAACATGGAACATGGAACATGGAACATTGACCATGGAGCATGGAACATGGAACATGGAACATAGAACATAGAACATGGAACATGGAACATGAAACATGGAACATAAAACATGGAACATAGAACATAGAGCATTGACCATAGGATATGGAACATGGAACATGGAACATGGAACATGGAACATCGAACAAGAAACACGGAACATAGAACAAGGACAAAGAGCATTGACCATGGAACATGGAACAAGGAACATGGAACATGGAACAAGGAACATGGAACAAAGAACAGGGAACATAGAGCATGGAACATAGGACATGGAACATGGAACATGGCACATGGAACATGGAACATGGAACATTGACCATGGAGCATGGAACATGGAACATGGAACATAGAACATAGAACATGGAACATGGAACATGAAACATGGAACATAAAACATGGAACATAGAACATAGAGCATTGACCATAGGATATGGAACATGGAACATGGAACATGGAACATGGAACATGGAACATGGAACATGGAACATGGAACAAGAAACACGGAACATAGAACAAGGAGAAAGAGCATTGACCAATATGGAACATGGAACAAGGAACATAGAACATGGAACAAGGAACATGGAACATGGAACAAGGAACATGGAACATAGAGCATGGAACATGGAACATAGAACATGGAACATGGAACATGGAACATGGAACATGGAACATGGAACATGGAACATGGAACATGGAAAATGGAACATGGAACATGGAACATGGAACAAGGAACAGGGAACATAGGACATGGAACATGGAACATAGAGCATGGAACATGGAACATGAAACAAGGAACACAGAACATGGAACAAGGAACATGGAACATGGAACATGGAACAAGGAACATGGAACAAGGAACATGGAACATGGAACATAACATGGATCATGGAACATGGAACATGGAACATGGAACATTCAACATGGAACATGGAACATGGACCATTGAACATGGAACATGGAACATGGAACATGGAACATGGAACATGGAACATGGAACATGGAACATGGAACATGGAACAAGAAACACGGAACATAGAACAAGGAGAAAGAGCATTGACCGTGGAACATTGAACAAGGAACATGGAATATGGAACAAGGAACATGGAACATAGAGCATGGAACATGGAACATAGAACATGGAACATGGAACATGAAACATGGAACATGGAACATGGAACATGGAACAAGGAACATGGAACATAGAACATGGAACATAGAGCATGGAACATGGAACACGGAACAAGGTACACAGAAAATGGAACAAGGAACATGGATCATGGAACAAGGAACATGGAACATAGAACATGGAACATGGAACATAGAGATTGGAACATGGAACGTGGAACAAGGAACACAGAACATGGAACAAGGAACATGGAACAAGGAACAAGGTACACAGAAAATGGAACAAGGAACATAGAACATGGAGCATGGAACATGGAACATAGAACATGGAACATGGAACATAGAGATTGGAACATGGAACGTGGAACAAGGAACACAGAACATGGAACAAGGAACATGGAACATGGAACAAGGAACATGGAACTTGGAACATAGAACATGGAGCATGGAACATGGAACATAGAACATGGAACATGGAACATAGAGATTGGAACATAGAACATGGATCCTGGAACATGGAACATGGAACATAGAGCATGGAACATAGAACATGGAACAAGGAACACAGAACATGGAACAAGGAACATGGAACATGGAACAAGGAACATGGAACTTGGAACATAGAACATGGAACATGGAACATGGAACATCAAACATGGAACATGGAACATGGAACAAGGAACAAAGAACATGGAACATGGAACATGGAACATGGGACATGGAACATGGAACATGGAACATGGACCACGGAACATGGAACATGGACCATGGAACATGGAACATGGGACATGGAACTTGGAACATGGAACATGGAACATGGAACATGGAACATGGAACATGGGACATGGACCATTAAACATGGAACATGGAACATGGAACATTGACCATGGAACATGGAACATGGAACATGGAACATTGACCATGAAACATGGAACATGGAACATGGACCATGGAACATGGAACATGGACCATGGAACATGGAGCATGGACCATGGAACATGGAACATGGAACATGGAACATGGAACATGGAACATGGAACATGGAACATTGAACATGGACCATGGAACATGGACCATGGAACATGGAACATGGACCATGGAACATGGAGCATGGACCATGGAACATGGAACATGGAACATGGAACATGGAACATGGAACATGGAACATTAAACATGGACCATGGAACATGGAACATGGAACATGGAACATGGACCATGGAACATGGAACATGGAACATGGAACATGGAACATGAAACATGGAACATGGAACATGCAACATGGAACATGCAACATGGAACATGGAACATGGAACATGGAACATGGAACATGGAACATGGAACATGGAACATGGAACATGGAACATGGAACATAGAGCATGGAACATGGAGCATAGAACATGGAACATGGAACATGAAACATGGAACATGGACCATGGAACATGGAACAAGGAACATGGAACATGGAACATGGAACATAGAGCATGGAACATGGAACATGGAACAAGGAACACAGAACATGGAAAAAGGAACATGGAACATGGAACAAGGAACATGGAACTTGGAACATAGAACATGGAGCATGGAACATGGAACATAGAACATGGAACATGGAACATGGAACATAGAACATGGAACATGGAACATGGAACATGGAACATAGAACATGGAACATAGAACATAGAACATGGAACATGGAACATGGAACATGGAACATGGAACATGGAACATGGAACATGGAACATGGAACAAGGAACATGGAACATAGAAATTGGAACATGGAACATAGAGCATGGAACATGGAACATGGAACAAGGAACACAGAACATGGAACAAGGAAAATGGAACATGTAACAAGGAACATGGAACTTGGAACATAGAACATGGAGCATGGAACATGGAACATAGAACATGGAACATGGAACATAGATATTGAAACATAGAACATGGAACCTGGAACATGGAACATAGAACATAAGAACATGGAAAATAGAGCATGGAACATGGAACATGGAACAAGGAACACAGAACATGGAACAAGGAACATGGAACATGGAACAAGGAACATGGAACTTGGAACATGGAACAAAGAACAGGGAACATAGAGCATGGAACATAGGACATGGAACATGGAACATGGAACATGGAACATGGAACATTGACCATGGAGCATGGAACATGGACCATGGAACATGGAACATTGAACATGGAACATGGAACATGGAACATGGAACATGGACCATAGAACATGGAACATGTAACATGGAACATGGAACATAGAACATGGATCATGGAACATAAAACATGAAACTTGGAACAAAGAACAGGGAACATAGAACATAGAGCATGGAACATAGGACATGGAACATGGAACATGGAACATGGAACATGGAACATGGAACATTGACCATGGAACATGGAACATGGAACATGGACCATAGAACATGGAACATGGACCATGGAACATAGAACATGGACCATGGAACATGGAACATGGAACATGGACCATGGAACATGAAACATGGACCATGGAAGATGGAACATGGAACATGGAACATGGAACTTGGAACATGGAACATGCAACATGGAACATGGAACATGGACCATAGATCATGGAACATGGAACATGGAACATGGAACATGAAACATTGAACATGGAACATGGAACATAGAGCATGGAACATAGAACATGGAACATAGAACATAGAGCATTGACCATAGGACATGGAACATGGAACATGGAACATGGAACATGGAACATGGAACATGGAACATGGAACATCGAACAAGAAACACGGAACATGGAACAAGGACAAAGAGCATTGACCATGGAACATGGAACAAGGAACATGGAACATGGAACAAGGAACATGGAACAAAGAACAGGGAACAAAGAGCATTGAACATAGGACATGGAACATGGAACATGGAACATGGAACATGGAACATGGAACATTGACCATGGAGCATGGAACATGGACCATGGAACATGGAACATGGAACATGGAACATGGAACATGGAACATTGAACATGGAACATGGAACATGGAACATGGAACATAGAGCATGGAACATAGAACATGGAACATAGAACATAGAGCATTGACCATAGGACATGGAACATGGAACATGGAACATGGAACGTGGAACATGGAACATGGAACAAGAAACACAGAACTTGGAACAAGGAACATAGAGCATTGACCATGGAACATGGAACAAGGAACATGGAACATGGAACATGGAACATGGAACATGGAACATGGAACAAGGAACATGGAACATAAAACATGAAACATGGAACAAAGAACATGGAACATGGAACATGGGACATGGAACATTGAACATGGAAAATGGAACATGGAACATAGAGCATGGAACATAGAACATAGAGCATTGACCATAGGACATGAAACATGGAACATGGAACATGGAACATGGAACATAAAACATGAAACTTGGAACAAAGAACAGGGAACATAGAACATAGAGCATGGAACATAGGACATGGAACATGGAACATGGAACATGGAACATGGAACATTGACCATGGAACATGGAACATGGAACATGGACCATGCAACATGGAACATGGACCATGGAACATAGAACATGGACCATGGAACATGGAACATGGAACATGGACCATGGAACATGAAACATGGACCATGGAACATGGAACATGGAACATGGAACATGGAACATGGAACATGGAACTTAGAACATGGAACATGCAACATGGAACATGGAACATGGACCATAGATCATGGAACATGGAACATGGAACATGGAACATGGACCATGGAACATAGAACATGGACCATGGAACATGGAACATGGAACATGGACCATGGAACATGAAACATGGACCATGGAACATGGAACATGGAACATGGAACATGGAACATGGAACATGGAACTTAGAACATGGAACATGCAACATGGAACATGGAACATGGACCATAGATCATGGAACATGGAACATGGAACATGGAACATGGCACATGGAACATGGAACATGGAACATTGACCATGGAGCATGGAACATGGAACATGGAACATAGAACATAGAACATGGAACATGGAACATGGAACATGAAACATGGAACATAAAACATGGAACATAGAACATAGAGCATTGACCATAGGATATGGAACATGGAACATGGAACATGGAACATGGAACATGGAACATGGAACATGGAAAATGGAACATGGAACATGGAACATGGAACAGGGAACAGGGAACATAGGACATGGAACATGGAACATAGAGCATGGAACATGGAACATGGAACAAGGAACACAGAACATGGAACAAGGAACATGGAACATGGAACATGGAACAAGGAACATGGAACAAGGAACATGGAACATGGAACATAACATGGAACATGAAACATGGAACATGGAACATGGAACATTCAACATGGAACATGGAACATGGACCATTGAACATGGAACATGGAACATGGAACATGGAACATGGAACATGGAACATGGAACATGGAACATGGAACATGGAACATGGAACATGGAACAAGAAACACGGAACATAGAACAAGGAGAAAGAGCATTGACCGTGGAACATTGAACAAGGAACATGGAATATGGAACAAGGAACATGGAACATAGAGCATGGAACATGGAACATAGAACATGGAACATGGAACATGAAACATGGAACATGGAACATGGAACATGGAACATGGAACAAGGAACATGGAACATAGAACATGGAACATAGAGCATGGAACATGGAACACGGAACAAGGTACACAGAAAATGGAACAAGGAACATGGAACATGGAACAAGGAACATGGAACATAGAACATGGAACATGGAACATAGAGATTGGAACATGGAACGTGGAACAAGGAACACAGAACATGGAACAAGGAACATGGAACAAGGAACAAGGTACACAGAAAATGGAACAAGGAACATAGAACATGGAGCATGGAACATGGAACATAGAACATGGAACATGGAACATAGAGATTGGAACATGGAACGTGGAACAAGGAACACAGAACATGGAACAAGGAACATGGAACATGGAACAAGGAACATGGAACTTGGAACATAGAACATGGAGCATGGAACATGGAACATAGAACATGGAACATGGAACATAGAGATTGGAACATAGAACATGGAACCTGGAACATGGAACATGGAACATAGAGCATGGAACATAGAACATGGAACAAGGAACACAGAACATGGAACAAGGAACATGGAACATGGAACAAGGAACATGGAACTTGGAACATAGAACATGGAACATGGAACATGGAACATCAAACATGGAACATGGAACATGGAACAAGGAACAAAGAACATGGAACATGGAACATGGAACATGGAACATGGAACATGGAACATGGAACATGGACCACGGAACATGGAACATGGACCATGGAACATGGAACATGGGACATGGAACTTGGAACATGGAACATGGAACATGGAACATGGAACATGGAACATGGGACATGGACCATTGAACATGGAACATGGAACATGGAACATTGACCATGGAACATGGAACATGGAACATGGAACATTGACCATGAAACATGGAACATGGAACATGGACCATGGAACATGGAACATGGACCATGGAACATGGAGCATGGACCATGGAACATGGAACATGGAACATGGAACATGGAACATGGAACATTAAACATGGACCATGGAACATGGACCATGGAACATGGAACATGGACCATGGAACATGGAGCATGGACCATGGAACATGGAACATGGAACATGGAACATGGAACATGGAACATGGAACATTAAACATGGACCATGGAACATGGAACATGGAACATGGAACATGGACCATGGAACATGGAACATGGAACATGGAACATGGAACATGAAACATGGAACATGGAACATGCAACATGGAACATGCAACATGGAACATGGAACATGGAACATGGAACATGGAACATGGAACATGGAACATGGAACATGGAACATGGAACATGGAACATGGAACATGGAACATAGAGCATGGAACATGGAGCATAGAACATGGAACATGGAACATGAAACATGGAACATGGACCATGGAACATGGAACAAGGAACATAGAACATGGAACATGGAACATAGAGCATGGAACATGGAACATGGAACAAGGAACACAGAACATGGAACAAGGAACATGGAACATGGAACAAGGAACATGGAACTTGGAACATAGAACATGGAGCATGGAACATGGAACATAGAACATGGAACATGGAACATGGAACATAGAACATGGAACATGGAACATGAAACATGGAACATGGAACATGGAACATGGAACAAGGAACATGGAACATAGAACATGGAACATGGAACATAGAGCATGGAACATGGAACATCGAACATTGAACATAGAACGTGCAACAAGGAACATAGAACATGGAACAAGGAACATGGAACATGGAGCATGGAACATGGAACATGGAACATGGACCATGGAACATGGAACATGGATTATAAAACATGGAACATGGAACATGGAACATGGAACATTTAACATGGAACATGGAACATGGAACATGCAACATGGAACATGGAACAAGGACCATTGAACATGGAACATGGAACATGGAACATTGACCATGGAACATGGAACATGGAACATGGAACATGGAACATGGAACATGGAACATGGAACATGGAACATGGAACATGGAACATGGGACATGGAACATAGAGCATTGACCATAGGACATGGAACATGGAACATGGAACATGGAACATGGAACATGGAACATGGAACATGGAACATAGAACATAGAACATGGAACATGGAACATGAAACATGGAACATAAAACATGGAACATAGAACATAGAGCATTGACCATAGGATATGGAACATGGAACATGGAACATGGAACATGGAACATGGAACATAGAACATGGAACATCGAACAAGAAACACGGAACATAGAACAAGGACAAAGAGCATTGACCATGGAACATGGAACAAGGAACATGGAACATGGAACAAGGAACATGGAACAAAGAACAGGGAACATAGAGCATGGAACATAGGACATGGAACATGGAACATGGCACATGGAACATGGAACATGGAACATTGACCATGGAGCATGGAACATGGAACATAGAACATAGAACATGGAACATGGAACATGAAACATGGAACATAAAACATGGAACATAGAACATAGACCATTGACTATAGGATATGGAACATGGAACATGGAACAAGAAACACGGAACATAGAACAAGGAGAAAGAGCATTGACCAATATGGAACATGGAACAAGGAACATAGAACATGGAACAAGGAACATGGAACATGGAACAAGGAACATGGAACATAGAGCATGGAACATGGAACATAGAACATGGAACAAGGAACACAGAACATGGAACAAGGAACATGGACCATGGAACAAGGAACATGGAACAAGGAACATGGAACATGGAACATAACATGGAACATGGAACATGGAACATTCAACATGGAACATGGAACATGGACCATTGAACATGGAACATGGAACATGGAACATGGAACATGGAACATGGAACATGGAACATGGAACATGGAACAAGAAACACGGAACATAGAACAAGGAGAAAGAGCATTGACCGTGGAACATTGAACAAGGAACATGGAATATGGAACAAGGAACATGGAACATAGAGCATGGAACATGGAACATAGAACATGGAACATGGAACATGAAACATGGAACATGGAACATGGAACATGGAACAAGGAACATGGAACATAGAACATGGAACATAGAGCATGGAACATGGAACACGGAACAAGGTACACAGAAAATGGAACAAGGAACATGGAACATGGACCATAGAACATGGAACATGGACCATGGAACATAGAACATGGACCATGGAACATGGAACATGGAACATGGACCATGGAACATGAAACATGGACCATGGAAGATGGAACATGGAACATGGAACATGGAACTTGGAACATGGAACATGCAACATGGAACATGGAACATGGACCATAGATCATGGAACATGGAACATGGAACATGGAACATGAAACATTGAACATGGAACATGGAACATAGAGCATGGAACATAGAACATGGAACATAGAACATAGAGCATTGACCATAGGACATGGAACATGGAACATGGAACATGGAACATGGAACATGGAACATGGAACATGGAACATGGAACATGGAACATCGAACAAGAAACACGGAACATGGAACAAGGACAAAGAGCATTGACCATGGAACATGGAACAAGGAACATGGAACATGGAACAAGGAACATGGAACAAAGAACAGGGAACAAAGAGCATTGAACATAGGACATGGAACATGGAACATGGAACATGGAACATGGAACATGGAACATTGACCATGGAGCATGGAACATGGACCATGGAACATGGAACATGGAACATGGAACATGGAACATGGAACATTGAACATGGAACATGGAACATGGAACATGGAACATGGAACATGGAACATAGAGCATGGAACATAGAACATGGAACATAGAACATAGAGCATTGACCATAGGACATGGAACATGGAACATGGAACATGGAACGTGGAACATGGAACATGGAACAAGAAACACAGAACTTGGAACAAGGAACATAGAGCATTGACCATGGAACATGGAACAAGGAACATGGAACATGGAACATGGAACATGGAACATGGAACATGGAACAAGGAACATGGAACATAAAACATGAAACATGGAACAAAGAACATGGAACATGGAACATGGGACATGGAACATTGAACATGGAAAATGGAACATGGAACATAGAGCATGGAACATAGAACATAGAGCATTGACCATAGGACATGAAACATGGAACATGGAACATGGAACATGGAACATGGAACATGGAACATAAAACATGAAACTTGGAACAAAGAACAGGGAACATAGAACATAGAGCATGGAACATAGGACATGGAACATGGAATATGGAACATGGAACATGGAACATTGACCATGGAACATGGAACATGGAACATGGACCATGCAACATGGAACATGGACCATGGAACATAGAACATGGACCATGGAACATGGAACATGGAACATGGACCATGGAACATGAAACATGGACCATGGAACATGGAACATGGAACATGGAACATGGAACATGGAACATGGAACTTAGAACATGGAACATGCAACATGGAACATGGAACATGGACCATAGATCATGGAACATGGAACATGGAACATGGAACATGAAACATTGAACATGGAACATGGAACATAGAGCATGGAACATAGAACATGGAACATAGAACATAGAGCATTGACCATAGGACATGGAACATGGAACATGGAACATGGAACATGGAACATGGAACATTGACCATGGAGCATGGAACATGGAACATGGAACATAGAACATAGAACATGGAACATGGAACATGAAACATGGAACATAAAACATGGAACATAGAACATAGAGCATTGACCATAGGATATGGAACATGGAACATGGAACATGGAACATGGAACATCGAACAAGAAACACGGAACATAGAACAAGGACAAAGAGCATTGACCATGGAACATGGAACAAGGAACATGGAACATGGAACAAGGAACATGGAACAAAGAACAGGGAACATAGAGCATGGAACATAGGACATGGAACATGGAACATGGCACATGGAACATGGAACATGGAACATTGACCATGGAGCATGGAACATGGAACATGGAACATAGAACATAGAACATGGAACATGGAACATGAAACATGGAACATAAAACATGGAACATAGAACATAGAGCATTGACCATAGGATATGGAACATGGAACATGGAACATGGAACATGGAACATGGAACATGGAACATGGAACATGGAACAAGAAACACGGAACATAGAACAAGGAGAAAGAGCATTGACCAATATGGAACATGGAACAAGGAACATAGAACATGGAACAAGGAACATGGAACATGGAACAAGGAACATGGAACATAGAGCATGGAACATGGAACATAGAACATGGAACATGGAACATGGAACATGGAACATGGAACATGGAACATGGAACATGGAACATGGAAAATGGAACATGGAACATGGAACATGGAACAAGGAACAGGGAACATAGGACATGGAACATGGAACATAGAGCATGGAACATGGAACATGAAACAAGGAACACAGAACATGGAACAAGGAACATGGAACATGGAACATGGAACAAGGAACATGGAACAAGGAACATGGAACATGGAACATAACATGGATCATGGAACATGGAACATGGAACATGGAACATTCAACATGGAACACGGAACATGGACCATTGAACATGGAACATGGAACATGGAACATGGAACATGGAACATGGAACATGGAACATGGAACATGGAACATGGAACAAGAAACACGGAACATAGAACAAGGAGAAAGAGCATTGACCGTGGAACATTGAACAAGGAACATGGAATATGGAACAAGGAACATGGAACATAGAGCATGGAACATGGAACATAGAACATGGAACATGGAACATGAAACATGGAACATGGAACATGGAACATGGAACAAGGAACATGGAACATAGAACATGGAACATAGAGCATGGAACATGGAACACGGAACAAGGTACACAGAAAATGGAACAAGGAACATGGATCATGGAACAAGGAACATGGAACATAGAACATGGAACATGGAACATAGAGATTGGAACATGGAACGTGGAACAAGGAACACAGAACATGGAACAAGGAACATGGAACAAGGAACAAGGTACACAGAAAATGGAACAAGGAACATAGAACATGGAGCATGGAACATGGAACATAGAACATGGAACATGGAACATAGAGATTGGAACATGGAACGTGGAACAAGGAACACAGAACATGGAACAAGGAACATGGAACATGGAACAAGGAACATGGAACTTGGAACATAGAACATGGAGCATGGAACATGGAACATAGAACATGGAACATGGAACATAGAGATTGGAACATAGAACATGGAACCTGGAACATGGAACATGGAACATAGAGCATGGAACATAGAACATGGAACAAGGAACACAGAACATGGAACAAGGAACATGGAACATGGAACAAGGAACATGGAACTTGGAACATAGAACATGGAACATGGAACATGGAACATCAAACATGGAACATGGAACATGGAACAAGGAACAAAGAACATGGAACATGGAACATGGAACATGGGACATGGAACATGGAACATGGAACATGGACCACGGAACATGGAACATGGACCATGGAACATGGAACATGGGACATGGAACTTGGAACATGGAACATGGAACATGGAACATGGAACATGGAACATGGGACATGGACCATTAAACATGGAACATGGAACATGGAACATTGACCATGGAACATGGAACATGGAACATGGAACATTGACCATGAAACATGGAACATGGAACATGGACCATGGAACATGGAACATGGACCATGGAACATGGAGCATGGACCATGGAACATGGAACATGGAACATGGAACATGGAACATGGAACATGGAACATGGAACATTGAACATGGACCATGGAACATGGACCATGGAACATGGAACATGGACCATGGAACATGGAGCATGGACCATGGAACATGGAACATGGAACATGGAACATGGAACATGGAACATGGAACATTAAACATGGACCATGGAACATGGAACATGGAACATGGAACATGGACCATGGAACATGGAACATGGAACATGGAACATGGAACATGAAACATGGAACATGGAACATGCAACATGGAACATGCAACATGGAACATGGAACATGGAACATGGAACATGGAACATGGAACATGGAACATGGAACATGGAACATGGAACATGGAACATAGAGCATGGAACATGGAGCATAGAACATGGAACATGGAACATGAAACATGGAACATGGACCATGGAACATGGAACAAGGAACATGGAACATGGAACATGGAACATAGAGCATGGAACATGGAACATGGAACAAGGAACACAGAACATGGAAAAAGGAACATGGAACATGGAACAAGGAACATGGAACTTGGAACATAGAACATGGAGCATGGAACATGGAACATAGAACATGGAACATGGAACATGGAACATAGAACATGGAACATGGAACATGGAACATGGAACATAGAACATGGAACATAGAACATAGAACATGGAACATGGAACATGGAACATGGAACATGGAACATGGAACATGGAACATGGAACATGGAACAAGGAACATGGAACATAGAAATTGGAACATGGAACATAGAGCATGGAACATGGAACATGGAACAAGGAACACAGAACATGGAACAAGGAAAATGGAACATGTAACAAGGAACATGGAACTTGGAACATAGAACATGGAGCATGGAACATGGAACATAGAACATGGAACATGGAACATAGATATTGAAACATAGAACATGGAACCTGGAACATGGAACATAGAACATAAGAACATGGAAAATAGAGCATGGAACATGGAACATGGAACAAGGAACACAGAACATGGAACAAGGAACATGGAACATGGAACAAGGAACATGGAACTTGGAACATGGAACAAAGAACAGGGAACATAGAGCATGGAACATAGGACATGGAACATGGAACATGGAACATGGAACATGGAACATTGACCATGGAGCATGGAACATGGACCATGGAACATGGAACATTGAACATGGAACATGGAACATGGAACATGGAACATGGACCATAGAACATGGAACATGTAACATGGAACATGGAACATAGAACATGGATCATGGAACATAAAACATGAAACTTGGAACAAAGAACAGGGAACATAGAACATAGAGCATGGAACATAGGACATGGAACATGGAACATGGAACATGGAACATGGAACATGGAACATGGAACATTGACCATGGAACATGGAACATGGAACATGGACCATAGAACATGGAACATGGACCATGGAACATAGAACATGGACCATGGAACATGGAACATGGAACATGGACCATGGAACATGAAACATGGACCATGGAAGATGGAACATGGAACATGGAACATGGAACTTGGAACATGGAACATGCAACATGGAACATGGAACATGGACCATAGATCATGGAACATGGAACATGGAACATGGAACATGAAACATTGAACATGGAACATGGAACATAGAGCATGGAACATAGAACATGGAACATAGAACATAGAGCATTGACCATAGGACATGGAACATGGAACATGGAACATGGAACATGGAACATGGAACATGGAACATGGAACATCGAACAAGAAACACGGAACATGGAACAAGGACAAAGAGCATTGACCATGGAACATGGAACAAGGAACATGGAACATGGAACAAGGAACATGGAACAAAGAACAGGGAACAAAGAGCATTGAACATAGGACATGGAACATGGAACATGGAACATGGAACATGGAACATGGAACATTGACCATGGAGCATGGAACATGGACCATGGAACATGGAACATGGAACATGGAACATGGAACATGGAACATTGAACATGGAACATGGAACATGGAACATGGAACATAGAGCATGGAACATAGAACATGGAACATAGAACATAGAGCATTGACCATAGGACATGGAACATGGAACATGGAACATGGAACGTGGAACATGGAACATGGAACAAGAAACACAGAACTTGGAACAAGGAACATAGAGCATTGACCATGGAACATGGAACAAGGAACATGGAACATGGAACATGGAACATGGAACATGGAACATGGAACAAGGAACATGGAACATAAAACATGAAACATGGAACAAAGAACATGGAACATGGAACATGGGACATGGAACATTGAACATGGAAAATGGAACATGGAACATAGAGCATGGAACATAGAACATAGAGCATTGACCATAGGACATGAAACATGGAACATGGAACATGGAACATGGAACATAAAACATGAAACTTGGAACAAAGAACAGGGAACATAGAACATAGAGCATGGAACATAGGACATGGAACATGGAACATGGAACATGGAACATGGAACATTGACCATGGAACATGGAACATGGAACATGGACCATGCAACATGGAACATGGACCATGGAACATAGAACATGGACCATGGAACATGGAACATGGAACATGGACCATGGAACATGAAACATGGACCATGGAACATGGAACATGGAACATGGAACATGGAACATGGAACATGGAACTTAGAACATGGAACATGCAACATGGAACATGGAACATGGACCATAGATCATGGAACATGGAACATGGAACATGGAACATGGACCATGGAACATAGAACATGGACCATGGAACATGGAACATGGAACATGGACCATGGAACATGAAACATGGACCATGGAACATGGAACATGGAACATGGAACATGGAACATGGAACATGGAACTTAGAACATGGAACATGCAACATGGAACATAGAACATGGACCATAGATCATGGAACATGGAACATGGAACATGGAACATGGCACATGGAACATGGAACATGGAACATTGACCATGGAGCATGGAACATGGAACATGGAACATAGAACATAGAACATGGAACATGGAACATGGAACATGAAACATGGAACATAAAACATGGAACATAGAACATAGAGCATTGACCATAGGATATGGAACATGGAACATGGAACATGGAACATGGAACATGGAACATGGAACATGGAAAATGGAACATGGAACATGGAACATGGAACAGGGAACAGGGAACATAGGACATGGAACATGGAACATAGAGCATGGAACATGGAACATGGAACAAGGAACACAGAACATGGAACAAGGAACATGGAACATGGAACATGGAACAAGGAACATGGAACAAGGAACATGGAACATGGAACATAACATGGAACATGAAACATGGAACATGGAACATGGAACATTCAACATGGAACATGGAACATGGACCATTGAACATGGAACATGGAACATGGAACATGGAACATGGAACATGGAACATGGAACATGGAACATGGAACATGGAACATGGAACATGGAACAAGAAACACGGAACATAGAACAAGGAGAAAGAGCATTGACCGTGGAACATTGAACAAGGAACATGGAATATGGAACAAGGAACATGGAACATAGAGCATGGAACATGGAACATAGAACATGGAACATGGAACATGAAACATGGAACATGGAACATGGAACATGGAACATGGAACAAGGAACATGGAACATAGAACATGGAACATAGAGCATGGAACATGGAACACGGAACAAGGTACACAGAAAATGGAACAAGGAACATGGAACATGGAACAAGGAACATGGAACATAGAACATGGAACATGGAACATAGAGATTGGAACATGGAACGTGGAACAAGGAACACAGAACATGGAACAAGGAACATGGAACAAGGAACAAGGTACACAGAAAATGGAACAAGGAACATAGAACATGGAGCATGGAACATGGAACATAGAACATGGAACATGGAACATAGAGATTGGAACATGGAACGTGGAACAAGGAACACAGAACATGGAACAAGGAACATGGAACATGGAACAAGGAACATGGAACTTGGAACATAGAACATGGAGCATGGAACATGGAACATAGAACATGGAACATGGAACATAGAGATTGGAACATAGAACATGGAACCTGGAACATGGAACATGGAACATAGAGCATGGAACATAGAACATGGAACAAGGAACACAGAACATGGAACAAGGAACATGGAACATGGAACAAGGAACATGGAACTTGGAACATAGAACATGGAACATGGAACATGGAACATCAAACATGGAACATGGAACATGGAACAAGGAACAAAGAACATGGAACATGGAACATGGAACATGGAACATGGAACATGGAACATGGAACATGGACCACGGAACATGGAACATGGACCATGGAACATGGAACATGGGACATGGAACTTGGAACATGGAACATGGAACATGGAACATGGAACATGGAACATGGGACATGGACCATTGAACATGGAACATGGAACATGGAACATTGACCATGGAACATGGAACATGGAACATGGAACATTGACCATGAAACATGGAACATGGAACATGGACCATGGAACATGGAACATGGACCATGGAACATGGAGCATGGACCATGGAACATGGAACATGGAACATGGAACATGGAACATGGAACATTAAACATGGACCATGGAACATGGACCATGGAACATGGAACATGGACCATGGAACATGGAGCATGGACCATGGAACATGGAACATGGAACATGGAACATGGAACATGGAACATGGAACATTAAACATGGACCATGGAACATGGAACATGGAACATGGAACATGGACCATGGAACATGGAACATGGAACATGGAACATGGAACATGAAACATGGAACATGGAACATGCAACATGGAACATGCAACATGGAACATGGAACATGGAACATGGAACATGGAACATGGAACATGGAACATGGAACATGGAACATGGAACATGGAACATAGAGCATGGAACATGGAGCATAGAACATGGAACATGGAACATGAAACATGGAACATGGACCATGGAACATGGAACAAGGAACATAGAACATGGAACATGGAACATAGAGCATGGAACATGGAACATGGAACAAGGAACACAGAACATGGAACAAGGAACATGGAACATGGAACAAGGAACATGGAACTTGGAACATAGAACATGGAGCCTGGAACATGGAACATAGAACATGGAACATGGAACATGGAACATAGAACATGGAACATGGAACATGAAACATGGAACATGGAACATGGAACATGGAACAAGGAACATGGAACATAGAACATGGAACATGGAACATAGAGCATGGAACATGGAACATCGAACATTGAACATAGAACGTGCAACAAGGAACATAGAACATGGAACAAGGAACATGGAACATGGAGCATGGAACATGGAACATGGAACATGGACCATGGAACATGGAACATGGATTATAAAACATGGAACATGGAACATGGAACATGGAACATTTAACATGGAACATGGAACATGGAACATGCAACATGGAACATGGAACAAGGACCATTGAACATGGAACATGGAACATGGAACATTGACCATGGAACATGGAACATGGAACATGGAACATGGAACATGGAACATGGAACATGGAACATGGAACATGGAACATGGAACATGGGACATGGAACATAGAGCATTGACCATAGGACATGGAACATGGAACATGGAACATGGAACATGGAACATGGAACATGGAACATGGAACATAGAACATAGAACATGGAACATGGAACATGAAACATGGAACATAAAACATGGAACATAGAACATAGAGCATTGACCATAGGATATGGAACATGGAACATGGAACATGGAACATGGAACATGGAACATAGAACATGGAACATCGAACAAGAAACACGGAACATAGAACAAGGACAAAGAGCATTGACCATGGAACATGGAACAAGGAACATGGAACATGGAACAAGGAACATGGAACAAAGAACAGGGAACATAGAGCATGGAACATAGGACATGGAACATGGAACATGGCACATGGAACATGGAACATGGAACATTGACCATGGAGCATGGAACATGGAACATAGAACATAGAACATGGAACATGGAACATGAAACATGGAACATAAAACATGGAACATAGAACATAGACCATTGACTATAGGATATGGAACATGGAACATGGAACAAGAAACACGGAACATAGAACAAGGAGAAAGAGCATTGACCAATATGGAACATGGAACAAGGAACATAGAACATGGAACAAGGAACATGGAACATGGAACAAGGAACATGGAACATAGAGCATGGAACATGGAACATAGAACATGGAACAAGGAACACAGAACATGGAACAAGGAACATGGACCATGGAACAAGGAACATGGAACAAGGAACATGGAACATGGAACATAACATGGAACATGGAACATGGAACATTCAACATGGAACATGGAACATGGACCATTGAACATGGAACATGGAACATGGAACATGGAACATGGAACATGGAACATGGAACATGGAACATGGAACAAGAAACACGGAACATAGAACAAGGAGAAAGAGCATTGACCGTGGAACATTGAACAAGGAACATGGAATATGGAACAAGGAACATGGAACATAGAGCATGGAACATGGAACATAGAACATGGAACATGGAACATGAAACATGGAACATGGAACATGGAACATGGAACAAGGAACATGGAACATAGAACATGGAACATAGAGCATGGAACATGGAACACGGAACAAGGTACACAGAAAATGGAACAAGGAACATGGAACATGGAACAAGGAACATGGAACATAGAACATGGAACATGAAACATAGAGATTGGAACATGGAACGTGGAACAAGGAACACAGAACATGGAACAAAGAACATGGAACAAGGAACAAGGTACACAGAAAATGGAACAAGGAACATAGAACATGGAGCATGGAACATGGAACATAGAACATGGAACATGGAACATAGAGATTGGAACATGGAACGTGGAACAAGGAACACAGAACATGGAACAAGGAACATGGAACATGGAACAAGGAACATGGACCTTGGAACATAGAACATGGAGCATGGAACATGGAACATGGAACATAGAACATGGAACATGGAACATAGAGAATGGAACATAGAACATGGAACCTGGAACATGGAACATGGAACATAGAGCATGGAACATAGAACATGGAACAAGGAACACAGAACAAGGAACATGGAACATGGTTCAAGGAACATGGAACTTGGAACATAGAACATGGAACATGGAACATGGAACATCAAACATGGAACATGGAACATGGAACAAGGAACAAGGAACATGGAACATGGAACATGGAACATGGAACATGGAACATGGAACATGGACCACGGAACATGGAACATGGACCATGGAACATGGAACATGGGACATGGAACTTGGAACATGGAACATGGAACATGGAACATGGAACATGGAACATGGAACATGGATAATGGAACATGGGACATGGACCATTGAACATGGAACATGGAACACGGAACATTGACCATGGAACATGGAACATGGAACATGGAACATTGACCATGAAACATGGAACATGGAACATGGACCATGGAACATGGAACATGGACCATGGAACATGGAGCATGGACCATGGAACATGGAACATGGAACATGGAACATGGAACATGGATCATGGAACATTAAACATGGACCATGGAACATGGAACATGGAACATGGAACATGGAACATGGAACATGGAACATGGAACATGGACCATGGAACATGGAACATGGAACATGGAACATGGAACATGGAACATGGAACATGCAACATGGAACATGCAACATGGAACATGGACCATTGAACATGGAACATGGAACATGGAACATGGAACATGGAACATGGAACATGGAACATGGAACATGGAACATGGAACATGGAACATGGAACATGGAACATGGAACATGGAACATGGAACATGGAACATAGAGCATGGAACATGGAACATAGAACATGGAACATGGAACATGAAACATGGAACATGGACCATGGAACATGGAACAAGGAACATAGAACATGGAACATGGAACATAGAGCATGGAACATGGAACATGGAACAAGGAACACAGAACATGGAACAAGGAACATGGAACATGGAACAAGGAACATGGAACTTGGAACATAGAACATGGAGCATGGAACATGGAACATAGAACATGGAACATGGAACATGGAACATAGAACATGGAACATGGAACATGAAACATGGAACATGGAACATGGAACATGGAACAAGGAACATGGAACATAGAACATGGAACATGGACCTTGGAACATAGAACATGGAGCATGGAACATGGAACATAGAACATGGAACATGGAACATAGAGAATGGAACATAGAACATGGAACATGGAACATAGAGCATGGAACATGGAGCATAGAACATGGAACATGGAACATGAAACATGGAACATGGACCATGGAACATGGAACAAGGAACATAGAACATGGAACATGGAACATAGAGCATGGAACATGGAACATGGAACAAGGAACACAGAACATGGAACAAGGAACATGGAACATGGAACAAGGAACATGGAACTTGGAACATAGAACATGGAGCATGGAACATGGAACATAGAACATGGAACATGGAACATGGAACATAGAACATGGAACATGGAACATGAAACATGGAACATGGAACATGGAACATGGAACATGGAACATAGAGATTGGAACATGGAACGTGGAACAAGGAACACAGAACATGGAACAAGGAACATGGAACATGGAACAAGGAACATGGAACTTGGAACATAGAACATGGAGCATGGAACATGGAACATAGAACATGGAACATGGAACATGGAACATAGAACATGGAACATGGAACATGAAACATGGAACATGGAACATGGAACATGGAACAAGGAACATGAAACATGGAACATGGACCATGGAACATGGAACAAGGAACATAGAACATGGAACATGGAACATAGAGCATGGAACATGGAACATGGAACAAGGAACACAGAACATGGAACAAGGAACATGGAACATGGAACAAGGAACATGGAACTTGGAACATAGAACATGGAGCATGGAACATGGAACATAGAACATGGAACATGGAACATGGAACATAGAAAATGGAACAAGGAACATAGAACATGGAGCATGGAACATGGAACATAGAACATGGAACATGGAACATAGAGATTGGAACATGGAACGTGGAACAAGGAACACAGAACATGGAACAAGGAACATGGAACATGGAACAAGGAACATGGACCTTGGAACATAGAACATGGAGCATGGAACATGGAACATAGAACATGGAACATGGAACATAGAGAATGGAACATAGAACATGGAACATGGAACATAGAGCATGGAACATGGAGCATAGAACATGGAACATGGAACATGAAACATGGAACATGGACCATGGAACATGGAACAAGGAACATAGAACATGGAACATGGAACATAGAGCATGGAACATGGAACATGGAACAAGGAACACAGAACATGGAACAAGGAACATGGAACATGGAACAAGGAACATGGAACTTGGAACATAGAACATGGAGCATGGAACATGGAACATAGAACATGGAACATGGAACATGGAACATAGAACATGGAACATGGAACATGAAACATGGAACATGGAACATGGAACATGGAACAAGGAACATGGAACATAGAACATGGAACATGGAACATAGAGCATGGAACATGGAACATCGAACATTGAACATAGAACGTGCAACAAGGAACATAGAACATGGAACAAGGAACATGGAACATGGAGCATGGAACATGGAACATGGAACATGGACCATGGAACATGGAACATGGATTATAAAACATGGAACATGGAACATGGAACATGGAACATTTAACATGGAACATGGAACATGGAACATGCAACATGGAACATGGAACAAGGACCATTGAACATGGAACATGGAACATGGAACATTGACCATGGAACATGGAACATGGAACATGGAACATGGAACATGGAACATGGAACATGGAACATGGAACATGGAACATGGAACATGGGACATGGAACATAGAGCATTGACCATAGGACATGGAACATGGAACATGGAACATGGAACATGGAACATGGAACATGGAACATAGAACATAGAACATGGAACATGGAACATGAAACATGGAACATAAAACATGGAACATAGAACATAGAGCATTGACCATAGGATATGGAACATGGAACATGGAACATGGAACATGGAACATGGAACATAGAACATGGAACATCGAACAAGAAACACGGAACATAGAACAAGGACAAAGAGCATTGACCATGGAACATGGAACAAGGAACATGGAACATGGAACAAGGAACATGGAACAAAGAACAGGGAACATAGAGCATGGAACATAGGACATGGAACATGGAACATGGCACATGGAACATGGAACATGGAACATTGACCATGGAGCATGGAACATGGAACATAGAACATAGAACATGGAACATGGAACATGAAACATGGAACATAAAACATGGAACATAGAACATAGACCATTGACTATAGGATATGGAACATGGAACATGGAACAAGAAACACGGAACATAGAACAAGGAGAAAGAGCATTGACCAATATGGAACATGGAACAAGGAACATAGAACATGGAACAAGGAACATGGAACATGGAACAAGGAACATGGAACATAGAGCATGGAACATGGAACATAGAACATGGAACAAGGAACACAGAACATGGAACAAGGAACATGGACCATGGAACAAGGAACATGGAACAAGGAACATGGAACATGGAACATAACATGGAACATGGAACATGGAACATTCAACATGGAACATGGAACATGGACCATTGAACATGGAACATGGAACATGGAACATGGAACATGGAACATGGAACATGGAACATGGAACATGGAACAAGAAACACGGAACATAGAACAAGGAGAAAGAGCATTGACCGTGGAACATTGAACAAGGAACATGGAATATGGAACAAGGAACATGGAACATAGAGCATGGAACATGGAACATAGAACATGGAACATGGAACATGAAACATGGAACATGGAACATGGAACATGGAACAAGGAACATGGAACATAGAACATGGAACATAGAGCATGGAACATGGAACACGGAACAAGGTACACAGAAAATGGAACAAGGAACATGGAACATGGAACAAGGAACATGGAACATAGAACATGGAACATGGAACATAGAGATTGGAACATGGAACGTGGAACAAGGAACACAGAACATGGAACAAAGAACATGGAACAAGGAACAAGGTACACAGAAAATGGAACAAGGAACATAGAACATGGAGCATGGAACATGGAACATAGAACATGGAACATGGAACATAGAGATTGGAACATGGAACGTGGAACAAGGAACACAGAACATGGAACAAGGAACATGGAACATGGAACAAGGAACATGGACCTTAGAACATAGAACATGGAGCATGGAACATGGAACATAGAACATAGAACATGGAACATAGAGAATGGAACATAGAACATGGAACCTGGAACATGGAACATGGAACATAGAGCATGGAACATAGAACATGGAACAAGGAACACAGAACAAGGAACATGGAACATGGTTCAAGGAACATGGAACTTGGAACATAGAACATGGAACATGGAACATGGAACATCAAACATGGAACATGGAACATGGAACAAGGAACAAGGAACATGGAACATGGAACATGGAACATGGAACATGGAACATGGAACATGGACCACGGAACATGGAACATGGACCATGGAACATGGAACATGGGACATGGAACTTGGAACATGGAACATGGAACATGGAACATGGAACATGGAACATGGAACATGGAACATGGAACATGGGACATGGACCATTGAACATGGAACATGGAACATGGAACATTGACCATGGAACATGGAACATGGAACATGGAACATTGACCATGAAACATGGAACATGGAACATGGACCATGGAACATGGAACATGGACCATGGAACATGGAGCATGGACCATGGAACATGGAACATGGAACATGGAACATGGAACATGGATCATGGAACATTAAACATGGACCATGGAACATGGAACATGGAACATGGAACATGGAACATGGAACATGGAACATGGAACATGGACCATGGAACATGGAACATGGAACATGGAACATGGAACATGGAACATGGAACATGCAACATGGAACATGCAACATGGAACATGGACCATTGAACATGGAACATGGAACATGGAACATGGAACATGGAACATGGAACATGGAACATGGAACATGGAACATGGAACATGGAACATGGAACATGGAACATGGAACATGGAACATGGAACATGGAACATAGAGCATGGAACATGGAACATGGAACATGGAACATTTAACATGGAACATGGAACATGGAACATGCAACATGGAACATGGAACAAGGACCATTGAACATGGAACATGGAACATGGAACATTGACCATGGAACATGGAACATGGAACATGGAACATGGAACATGGAACATGGAACATGGAACATGGAACATGGAACATGGAACATGGAACATGGAACATGGAACATGGAACATGGAACATGGAACATGGAACCTGGAACATGGAACATGGAACATGCAACATGGAATATGGAACATGGACCATTGAACATGAAACATGGAACATTGAACATGGAACATGGAACATGGAACATGGAACATTGAACATAAAACATGGAACATGGAACATAGAGCATGGAACATAGAACATGGAACATAGAACATAGAGCATTGACCATAGGACATGGAACATGGAACATGGAACATGGAACATGGAACATGGAACATGGAACATGGAACATGGAACATGGAACATGGAACAAGAAACACGGAACATAGAACAAGGAGAAAGAGCATTGACCAATATGGAACATGGAACAAGGAACATGGAACATGGAACAAGGAACATGGAACATAGAACATGGAACATAGAACATAGAACATGGAACATGGAACATGGAACATTGACCATGGAGCATGGAACATGGACCATGGAACATGGAACATGGAACATAGAACATGGAACATAGAACATAGAACATGGAACATGGAACATGGAACATGGAACATGGAACATGGAACATGAAACAAGGAACATGGAACATAGAAATTGGAACATGGAACATAGAGCATGGAACATGGAACATGGAACAAGGAACACAGAACATGGAACAAAGACCTTGGAACATGTAACAAGGAACATGGAACTTGGAACATAGAACATGGAGCATGGAACATGGAACATAGAACATGGAACATGGAACATAGATATCGGAACATAGAACATGGAACCTGGAACATGGAACATAGAACATAAGAACATGGAAAATAGAGCATGGAACATGGAACATGGAACAAGGAACACAGAACATTGAACAAGGAACATGGAACATGGAACTTGGAACATGGAACAAAGAACAGGGAACATAGAGCATGGAACATAGGACATGAAACATGGAACATGGAACATGGAACATGGAACATTGACCATGGAGCATGGAACATGGACCATGGAACATGGAACTTTGAACATGGAACATGGAACATGGAACATGGAACATGGAACATGGACCATAGAACATGGAACATGTAACATGGAACATGGAACATAAAACATGGAACATGGAACATAAAACATGAAACTTGGAACAAAGAACAGGGAACATAGAACATAGAGCATGGAACATAGGACATGGAACATGGAACATGGAACATGGAACATGGAACATGGAACATTGACCATGGAACATGGAACATGGAACATGGACCATAGAACATGGAACATGGACCATGGAACATAGAACATGGACCATGGAACATGGAACATGGAACATGGACCATGGAACATGAAACATGGACCATGGAACATGGAACATGGAACATGGAACATGGAACATGGAACTTGGAACATGGAACATGCAACATGGAACATGGAACATGGACCATAGATCATAGAACATGGAACATGGAACATGGAACATGAAACATTGAACATGGAACATGGAACATGGAACATAGAGCATGGAACATAGAACATGGAACATAGAACATAGAGCATTGACCATAGGACATTGAACATGGAACATGGAACATGGAACATGGAACATGGAACATGGAACATGGAACATGGAACATGGAACATGGAACATGGAACATGGAACATCGAACAAGAAACACGGAACATGGAACAAGGACAAAGAGCATTGACCATGGAACATGGAACAAGGAACATGGAACATGGAACAAGGAACATGGAACAAAGAACAGGGAACATAGAGCATGGAACATAGGACATGGAACATGGAACATGGAACATAAAAAACATGGAACATGGAACATGGAACATTGACCATGGAGCATGGAACATGGACCATGGAACATGGAACATGGAACATAGAACATGGAACATAGAACATAGAACATGGAACATGGAACATGGAACATGGAACATGGAACATGGAACATGGAACATGAAACAAGGAACATGGAACATAGAAATTGGAACATGGAACATAGAGCATGGAACATGGAACATGGAACAAGGAACACAGAACATAAAACAAGGAACATGGAACATGGAACAAGGAACATGGAACTTGGAACATAGAACACGGAGCATGGAACATGGAACATAGAACATGGAACATGGAACATAGATATTGGAACATAGAACATGGAACCTGGAACATGGAACATAGAACATAAGAACATGGAACATAGAGCATGGAACATGGAACATGGAACAAGGAACACAGAACATGGAACAAGGAACATGGAACATGGAACAAGGAACATGAAACTTGGAACATGAGTAGGATACTCGGGGATCGTGGACAAACTACCCCTAGAGTGGTAGTTTAATCCTCAGGGGTAGTGAATGCATATATGTTGAATGTTAGGGGTTGTTAGGGGTAGTTTTGGGGTATTTTTAATTGTCAGGGGTAGTTTTATGGGAGTTATCAGTTGATCATGTGACCTTTTTATATGTAGGCACTTTATTAAACTATTTTGTGGATAAAAAGTGTTGGCTTGACCGAGGTTCGAACCCGGATTTTGTAAATGGTTGTCGGAAACGTTACCATTGAGCTATGAGAGCAGTTATAAGTATAGGTTTTATAGTGGTAAATGACACCTTAACTTATATACATATACAGGGTGTGTAAATATTGGAGGTTTGATTTTAACCTGGTTTAGAGGTTTATGGGCTTAATCCTAACATATGTTAGAGGTTTATGGGTTCAACTCTAACCAATCACAAAACATATCATTTCCGGTTGGAGGTTCACGGGTTTGATTCTAACCAACCACAAATCATGTTATTAGAGGTTTATGGGTTCATTTTTAACCAATCATTTCTGGTTGGAGGTTTATGGGTTTAATTCTTATGTATTATAGCGGGAGGTTTGCGGGTTCAATCCTAACCGATTGTTATGTACTAGGTTTATGGGTCCAATTCTAACCAACCACAAAACATATATATATTCTAACCTATTATTTGGAGGTTTGTGAGTTCAATTCTAACCTATTATTTGGAGGTCTATGGGTTTGATTTTAACCTATCACTTCTGGTAAGGTTCACGGGGTCGATTCTAACCAACCACTAATGGTATTGTATTATAGTGGGAGGTTTATGGGTTCAAATCTAACCTAGCTGGAGAGGTTCACGGGTGTGATTCTAACCTAACACAAAACATGTTATTTCCGGTTATCGGGTTTAATCCTAATATATGCTAGAGGTTTAATGCTAACTAACCACAAAATATGTTATTAGAGGTTCACAGGTTCAATTCCAACCAACTATTAATCATGTAGTAGGTTTAAGGTATTGATCCTAATATATGCTAAGGGTTTATGGGTTTAATCCTAACCCAGTAGGATTTGTAAAAAAACAAACATTTTATTCTATATAGTGTATAATGCTTAAGTGGAACTTTACCGTTGAGCATAAATACTGTCAAATGTTGAATGTTATGTGATATTTTATATTATATATACATGCTATAGTGTATAATAAACGTGAAACAAATGATTATCCAATGTTAAAAACAGCTGAAAGAGGGCTAAACTTTACCATGGAGTATAAAAAATGGCCTTTGTAAAGGCCACCAAATGTTGGATGTTAAATTTACATTTTATAGATGTTATGTACTCTTGGGATGATGGGTGCCCGGAATTTATGTTTCTACCTAGTGGTTGGTTGTGTATGAAGCTGTGTAGAGCCAGAGGTTCACGGGTTCGATTTTTATTAATCACCAAACATGTTATTTCCTGTTGGGGTGTTTTCTTTTGTGGGTATGGTGTTGTATTATAGTTAACTGCTTGTATATGAACCTATAGCCTCAGAGGTTCTTGGGTGTAATCCTTACTAATCACCAATCATTTTTGGTTGGGGTGATTTCTTTTGTATGGTTTTGTTATTGTAGTGGGAGTAGTGTGAGTTTTGGAGGTTTGGGGGTTTAATCCTTACTAATCACCAATTATATATGGTTGGGGTAATATGTTGATTTTTAGTGTTGTAGTGCTGTTAACTGTTTGTATTTGTGTCATTTCTTGGTTCATTTATTGTCATTTCTTCAGTTTATATGTTGATTTTTGGTATTGTAGTGGGAGGTTCATGGGTTTGATCCCTAGTTGATCTTTTGTATATGTAACACAACCGCACTTTTTATCTTTATACCACTGGAGTGCTAGCGTTGATGGTATTAGTTGTCATAGTTTACAAATTCTCTACTAGGCTGTAGCACTAGTGTCTTACTAACTACTGATAGCTGATCACGTGACCTCTTGTATATGTAACATAATCTCACTTTATGTATTATTATTTGCTTTTCTGCCAATTATCCCACAGGCTGTTTTAGCTGGTGGACTGCTTTTATGATGTAATTTAAGTTGGGGAAAATAATGAAAACAACTGTACAAGCTAAATATGGATTTATTTACATATCTATATACACTAATACTTATATTACTGTATTCTATACTATTTATATAAACTTATTATTAAATACCTAAATACATAATCTTATAATCAAATACTTATAACTAATTGAGGTGGAGAGGGGTGGTCATCTGAAACATAATTAGTATATAATATAATTAGTATGGTATAGGGAATTAACTGTTTGAACCTAGGGTTATGGGTTTGAATCTTACTAGTGAGAGTAATGTTTCTGCCAAATTAATTAGCTATGACTTTTCCTATTAAGGTTGTAATGCATACGTAATATAACCTCACTTTATATATTTGCTTTTCTGATAGCTGTATTGCTAAATGATATAACCTTACTTTATTATAACTTTATAATTTGTATTAACTTCACGTTAAACAAGTCTATTATACTAGAGTGCTAGTGTCAATGAAATATGTTTTGAGCTATTTTTATTGAATAATATAATATCAGGTTAAACAAAATTTTATAGTAAAAACAATTTTACTTAACTAGTTTAATCAAAGGCATTTACCAAAGATCCAAGAGTTAACCTAAAAATTCTTACTACTAGGACTATAAATGCTTAACCCGGCCTCACCTAGTGAGGGTATAAAAACTCTATCCAATATAAAGCTAAAAGAGGTGTAAGAATACATCATTTCCACTATGGAAGGCATAGCAGAAGAACTACACAAACCCGCTAGGAAAAACTATACCAGACGTAATGTAACTCTTAAAGGGATAAATGATTTATACCAGGTTGATATAGTAGAGATGCAGCCATATGCAAAATTAAACAAGGGGTACCGCTATATTATGACAATCATTAACTGCTTTTTCAAGTTAGGTTTTGCTATACCTTTAAAGGACAAGTCAGGCCCTGTAGTTGCTAAAGCACTTGAACCTATATTAGCTAAATATAAAATGACAAATTTTCAAACTGATCAAGGAAAAGAGTTTTTTAATATTTATATTAATAGGCTGATGAAAGAGTATAACATAAATCATTACCATACATTCTCAGAAATGAAGGTGTCAATATGTGAGAGATATAATAAATCGCCTAAGAATAAAATGTATAAATTATTTACTGCTTGTGGAAGCTATGAGTGGCTAAGTATCTTGCCAAATATTGTAAAGTTATATAATAACAGTAAACATAGGACTATTGGCATGAAGCCTAAAGATGTTAAACAAAAACACGTTAAGATGATACTGAAAAGACTAAACAGACTAAAAAACCCTAAAGGTAAAATTAAATTTTAATTAGGAGATAATGTTAGAATTAGTAAAGCTAGAAGAATGTTTAAAAAGGGGTACTTGCCCAACTGGACTAATGAAGTTTTTAAAGTATACGCGATTAAACCTACAAGACCCGTCACATATATACTACAAGACTCAACTGGGGAAATCCTTAAAGGTGGTTTTTATGCTGAGGAAATTAGTAAGGCTAAAACGGGTAATGTATATCTGGTTGAGAAGGTTTTACAGCGTAAAGGTTCTAAATTACTAGTAAAGTGGAAAGGCTTTGATGAAACACATAATAGCTGGATAAATAACAAGGATATAGTTAATTAGTCACTATCTAACAAGGTATTGTAAAAAACACATAATAGTAGGAAAATTGTCAAAGACCTAGTAGTAGTAGTCATCGTTATCTAAAGTATAAAAACAAAACCACTTAGAGCAGTGTAATCAGTAACAATGAGGTTAGTACAGCAGAACGTACAGTTTCCTGTAATAAACTTTGATATCTTTAGCGGTTCAGGGTTAGATAAGAATTTCAAGCATGGTCAACTATTGCCAAGCTCAATTCGGTCAATTCTTTGTGGTCCATAGTTCATGTGGTAAAACCAATGTACTATTCAATATGATCTTTGATCCAAATGGTTTGCGATTTGAAAATATTTATGTTTTCTCAAAGTCTTTATATCAAGACAAATACAAGTTACTTAAACAAGTGTTGCCTGAAGAAATTGGATACTATGAGTATGATGATAATACATTAGTTATAAATCCTAATGATACAAAGAAAAACTCTATAATTATATTTGACGATATAAGTTGTGAGAAACATAATATGATTAGAAGTTATTTTGCTATGGGGAGACATAAAAACTTGGATATATTCTACTTGGGACAGACATACAGTAGTATTCCAAAACAGTTAATCAGAGACAACTGTAACTTTCTTATACTATTTAAACAGGATGAAAGGAACCTGAGATATGTATACAATGATTATGTGACAACTGATATGTCCTTTGACAAGTTAAAAGAGATTTGTGCAGTTTCATAGAAAGATAACTTTGGCTCTGATTATCGATAAAACATCAGACCTTAATAAAGGCAGATATAGGGTGGGATTTGACAGTTTTGTAACAGAGTTGTAATGGTTTGGATATACCATTATAATGACCTTAGAGGTTATGATACAAAGCTACATAATGTAAAATTAAACCTCTGTGCATACTACTATAAGGATAAGAAGAGATTCTGTGGTAACTACTGTAGTAGAAAACCCCTATATGGCTATATGTTTAACAAGAGATGCTGGAGACATAAGAAACCTAAAAGCTCTGCTATAACACCTCCTGTGGTGTTATTAATGATATCATCAAGTGAATGAACATACAATAGAGATATATGGTTAAATTTCTTGTTTAGATGCCAAGAGAGGGCTATTCCTTTAGAATTTGTAATATATTATGAAGACATAGCTAATTGTATGGTTAGGGACCCATAGAATTTAATATCGAGATTTCGACCGTTTTTGGATGTATTTGGTAAAGCATTACCATTGTGCAACCTTTATGGCAGTGTAAACTTTACACAGATATGTAATAAAATGTTAGAGTATGGTTGTAAGATACCCTATGCCACTCGGTGTGTATTATTAACTGAAAGGACTATCTCTATAACATCCCCTTTTAAATTATATAAATGTATTTTGGATTTTAAATATCACATTGACATAAGTTACAATGTAAACTATGCTAAAGTTCCTGATGGGCTGCCTAAAGGTTACAGAAACAAACCCTTTAGCGGTGTAAACAACCTCTGTCAGAGATCTTATACTACTGAGTTTCTTAAAGTTGCACTACCAACAGTGTCTAAATATTGTGAAAAGTTTGGCATCTCCCTTAATAATGGTGTGTATAGTGTTATAAACTATGTGCTATTTGATCAGTGGAGAGCATTTACCGGCTCTAACCCTAGTGAATTTTGGCTATTAAACTTGTTTTTACTAGACCATGTACATGAACAAAGACCGATTGAGCTACTTAAAAAATATATGGAAAAGATAATTGAAAGTGACAAGTATACAGTAGCTGAAATACCTCAGTGGAGAGATGGCTGGAAACAAATGTTTGTATTTAAAAGTTTTACCGGTAAATACCAAATACCAAGATTTGATGCTAAAGCAAGACAATATTACCATGGCATAGACTTGAGTATAGGAATAACCCTGTTAGATATTATATGGTATTTTGAAAAAAATAAAAGGTGTTTTTTAGGCAGGTTGAAACCCCATAAAACTACATATGCAGGTTGACATACTTCATTCACAAATATGAGTTCCAAGGATAAACAACAGCTAACTGCTCGACTTATAGAGCTTAGAAAGGCTATTAAACGCAAGTATAAAATGTTTAAAGAGGGTACAGAGGATACGGATTTATAGCTGGAAAAACAGTACAGACCTATTATACAGGAATTAAGAAAAGCTGCACCACAGCCGCTAATTAAAAGTGAAGTTAAGGAAGAGGAGCCTATGGACTATGAAACAATGGATTCAGAAAATGAGATAGTAGCTGAACCACCAGCTTCATCCACCCCTATGAGGGTAGTTGAGCCACTAGCTACCCCTATGAGACCTAAAGGATCAGAATTTACCGAACTTGTCTCAACACCAACTAATTTAGCCTCTACTACTCAGTTTGTTGAAGAATACTTTGACAACCCAGTGACACAACAATATATGACGTGGTTTATTAAGGATATGGGTGGTAAACAAAAGGTAATAGATTATACATTTGGCCCACGTTATGAAGACGGTAGGGTGCTAATGGTTGGCAGTGAAAACCTGGACTTTGACCATAAAGGCAATATACGTATCGGTGGTGTTAACTATGGAGCGTCTGAAGGTCTCTATGAACTATTATTCAAGCGATTACCCGATAAAGATACTTACAAAGAAAACGATTTAAATGCCTACAAAAGTATATTGTATGCTACAAATGCACATAGGGAGAATTATGAACCTACAGGTCGAGTTAAATCAAATAGAGGTCAAAAATATCTTAAAATCATACAGCCATTGATGTCTGCACAAGGGAAAGGCTTACTATGGAAAAATATACAATCCCGAGACATTATCTATTGGGATTATGTAAATGAGCTTGTAAACAGACTTGGACATATAATTATGTCTACAGAGACTGGAAACAGAGTGCATTCCAATGAGATCATCAGTATTATAGAAGAGCTGCGTGAAGCTGGGTATATAAGAGGTGGTGGAAACTCTAGGTTTAAATCATTAATATAATGACTATTGATAAGTTTGGACGCATTAGTAAATCTGGCAAAGATCCTGTTAAAGGACCCAAGGGCGACGGGTTTTTTTTTTCAGCCGAGGGAAACTACGACCTACAGAGTAAAATTCTGACTAATATTGGTAAACCTAAAAACAGTAATGATGCGGCTTCAAAGGAATATGTTGATAAAAGAATTATACCAGGTGATAAACACACCTATAATCTTAGAAGTAAAAGATTAATAAATGTGGGTGATCCTGTTGGAAATACTGATGGAGTCAACTACCAGACTATAAAACAACTCTGTCTAACACTCAAGGACTCCCATTTTGATGCTCAGGGGAAACAAATAACACATCTAGCTGAGCCTAAGGATAAAGACGATGCTATAACAAAAGAATATTTGGAGAGAAGTACAAATAGTATATTTACACCAATGTCTACACATTTGGATAGACTTAAATCCGACATTACTACCATCAATGAGAAAATATCACAACATCAGAGTTTAATAACGCAAAACAAAATACATCATGATAGAGAGTTGCAAAAATTCAGCGTGATTCTATTTAACTATATCCATAAAAGACATACGGGAAGGTCTGCCAATTTACCTATTACTGGAGAAAATGATTATCTAAATTGGGAGGAACTATATAAAGTGCCCGATGAAAAAGAAGCCAATGAAGAAGTAAAACCCCTCCCCCCAAATAACTATGATCTGTTCATGACTAGTGAATAAAAAGCACGCGTCTATAGTTGACTAATCATTAAAGCTTAGATCTTTGAACATGTCGGTTCTTGTGTTTCTATTGCTTGTACCACACACTGTGTTGTGTAATAAAACATTAGAATATTTACAAAAGTATGGCTATATAGCTGATTCTGCTTTAAACGACGACATAGGTGATGCGGTAAAACAGTTTCAAGAGACGTTTAACTTGGAAGTGACCGGTACCTTAGATAATGCAACATTAGAATTATTAAACCAACCACGATGTGGTAATAAAGATAATCCACTGCCATTTGCAATTATACCTAACCGTAAATGGAATACAACAGTAATTACATGGTATGGATATAATATATCTCATCTAGGTAATATTATTATTGAAAAAGCATTCCGTGTATGGGAGAAACATGCAAACATTACTTTTAGAAGGTCATTTCATAATCCTACCATCTTTATTTCATTTTCAGTTCAAAGTAAACATATGTTCTACGCTAGAAAAATTACATGTCATTATGAATTTGATGGGCCCGGTTTAGAACTAGCTCATGCTTATACACCTCAAGCTGGATTTAATTCAACCGATATTCATCTGGACTCTGAGGAGAATTGGGATTATACTATGGACTTACCGCGTTATGAAAACATTTCGTTTTTTCTAACATTAGTACACGAGATTGGACACGCGTTAGGTTTAGACCACTCTTTTGATAACGAATCAATAATGTACCCTTTTATGAGGCATCCTCAAGGAATCGTAGATCTAAATGAATTTGAATTAGGTAAAGATGATATATTAGCTATTCAGTTTCTATATGGTAGACGCCCTATTCAAACAACAACTATTAAACCAACAACAACTATTAAATCAACAACATCCACAACATCTACAACAACTAGTAAACCACTACCAACAACAACAACAACAACTAGTAAACCAGTTACATTTACAAAACAAAATAACTATGAAAATATCAATATTTGTGAACTAAAAAGAAACATATCTACATACATAATTGTAAATAAGAAAATATTTGCATTTTTGCTAGATCGTGTATGGATACTAAGTCTTGACCCTGCAGAAAGAACCCCGGAACAGTATAATACAAGTATAAAGATTACAGACTGGCTAAACTTTCTACCTCATGATTTTAAAGAGGTATCAGCCATTTACCAAAGACCAAGTGGTCAAATAGCTTTATTTAGCGGGAAAGATGTTTACCTATTTCAATATCCATCATTAGCATTTAATGTTAGATATAGTATTAGTAATGTAGTAGGGAGACCTGTTAGTAATGTAAATGCAGTTTTAGCCGGTAACACAGGTAAGACCCTGTTGCTTATAGACAATTGGTCTTTATACTCACTGGATGAGTGTTCATTCAGAGCTACTCATTTAGGTGGTATAAGCTCCTACTTGAATGGGGTTCCTAACAGTGTTAATGGGGCTTTTCGGTATATAAATGGTAGACTATACTTTTTAACTGACAGTGCTGTTTTGGAGTACAACGAGTTTATAGGCGCTGTTACGGGATCGGTAAAAAGTACATTTGATATTTTAGAAATTACCTGTATACGTGAGACATTGCTCACCAGATTGTATGAGGTGCTTAAATACCTACAGTAATGAAAAAGACACTCAGAAAGAAACGATTCCCCAAAAGAGGAAGTGGGCTTGTTGCTTCAGCTATAAATAAGGTTATCGATAAATTATCTATTGAACTACATTTACCAGCCAGTATTAACCCTTTTAATTTTAAGCATTTTAATTACTGTGACCTGGAACAAAATTAAAGGGAAGGTTAAAAAAAAGGAGATAAAGGAATAAACAAATTAGACGAGGCGTGTAAGGTACACGATATTGCCTATTCAAAATACAAAGATAACGCGAGCCAACTAAACGCAGACCAGCAGCTGATTGATAGCGCGTGGCAACGTGTAAAAGCATCAGACTCTAGTGTTGGCAAGAAAGCCACAGCTCTAGCGATAACAGGTATAATGAAGACTAAAACAGCTTTTGGAGGAGGTCAAAAAAAGAAAAGAAGACATGCCCCTAAAACAAGGGGTAAGGGTCTGTATCTTAGACCATATAAAAGAGAAGGTGGTGGTAAGAGGAAAGTAAAACGTAGAATTATAAAGAAAAAAAAAGCTTGTCAATACCGATAAAACCTCTAACAAACTATGACTTGATAAAGTATGCAAAATTACTTAAAATACCAAACTTTAGAGGTGTATATATGAGGGATGGTTTACCAAAAAAGCCAAAAGTGTATGAATCAGCAATAGTGAATTTAGACAGTACATCAGGCCCCGGCACCCACTGGATATGCTATAAAAAGAGTAATAATATCGTTTATTACTTTGACAGTTTCGGTAATCTCAGACCTCCGCTAGAGCTAATAAGATATTTTAACGACTGCAAGATTTACTATAACTATGCAAGAGAACAGAGTTTTAACTCAGTCATCTGTGGACACTTATGTTTAAAGTTTCTAACCGAAAATGTTTAGTCTTACGGGTACAAGTAGCATCTTTTCACACGAGTTATCAACGCCTATTGATGTCAGTAATGGGGAGTGGGAGCTAGGGTTAATCGAACTATCTACATATAACTCTATACCAAATATTGAGAATAATATAAATAATAAGTTTCACTATGGCAATAAAGGTGTTATCACTATTCCTGAAGGTTCATACGAAATCGAAGATATAGAAAAATATATAAAGTCCCAGCTATCTAAAGAATACAAGTTTACATTAAAAGCCAATAATAATACACTTAAAACCGAGCTGACCTGTCAGGAAAGTGTGGATTTCAGTAAACCCGGTACAATAGGTAAAACATTGGGTTTTAGTAATAAAGTATACGAGGCGAATAAAACACACGTTTCCGAACTACCTGTCAACATTATCAGAGTTAATTCAATCAGAGTGGCGTGTAATATTACTCGTGGCTCATTTATTGATAGCGTTGAATCTCATGTAATACATGAGTTTTATCCAGCTGAGCCACCTGGGTATAAAATCATTGAGATCCCCAAGAACGTAATTTACTTACCCGTCATCGCTCAAAGGATAAACAGCTTAACAGTTTCATTAAGAGACCAGGACGGAAATTTGGTAAACTTTCGCGGAGAGAGAATATCGGTGCGTTTACACTTAAGACGTACCAATGGGTCTTATCATATATAATCAAGGGCCTGTAGTTTCAAAACACATTACTACAAAGAAGTCTGAAGGGTTAAGTAGTAAGAATATAAACTTGCTGCGCTCTCTCGGCTTTAAAGTATTTAAAAATGGCTCTACTAGCAATCGAAAGTGAAGCTCTATATGATGACACCATTACCGGCATTGAATACCATACATATCAACCATACACTTCGACTACTCTAAACAATAACGATGAAATACGGATTCCAATTTTACAGCAAGATATTATTACTTTGCCGTTTGAAAGTTATATCTTAATACACGGTAACGTATCAGCAAAGAAAACAGCTGACGGTACAGCTCAAGATGTCAATTTAATAAATAACGCAATGGCTTTCCTCTTTGAGGAAATCAGATATGAGATATGTGGGAAGGAAATTGATAGAACACGTAACGTGGGCATCAGTACAACTTTAAAGAATATCCTTTCAATACGTCAGGAGGAAATAAACCCCCTCAAAAATAGCTGCTGGCTAGGGCCTAGTAATACTGAAAAAGTTACCGAATTTATATATTCCATTCCTTTACGTCTACTACTAGGTGTTGCCGAAGACTATAGAAAAGTTTTAATAAACATTAAACAGGAATTAGTGCTGTTGCGGTCGGCTACAGATATTAACGCAGTATGTTTAGCTTCACCCGGTACAGTTAAGGTGGATCTTACTAAAATATACTGGCGTATGCCTCACATTACAGTTAATGACACGGAAAAATTAAAACTATATAGGTATATTGAAAAGGACCCGGTAATTCATGTTCCATTCCGTTCATGGGAGATTCATGAATTTCCCAATTTACCAGCTACTACTAATCTTTCTTGGCAAATTCGCACAACTAATCAGACAGAAAAACCTAGATTTGTCATCTTTGGACTACAGACGGGGCGGAAAGGTGACGTAACTAAAAACATGTCACAGTTTGATTCCTGTAATCTAAACGAAATTAAACTGTATTTGAATTCAAATTTTTATCCATATGATAACCTTCGGGGTAATGAATGTCTATTGTATGATATGTACACAAACTTTCAAAGAGCCTATTACAACAATACGTCTAGCTCACCTATTTTGGACTTTAAAGAATTTAAGGAGAAATGTCCCCTATACGTTATCGACTGTTCAAAACAGGATGATACAATTAAAACAGGGCCTGTGGACGTTAGACTGGAAATTGAATTTAAAAATAATGTCCCCCCTTCTACATGGGGTTATTGCCTTATCATACACAACTCTCATATAACATATACACCTATTACTGGTGATGTAAGAAAAGTCTCCGTATAACAGATTCAGTTGTCAGTCTCTAATTGGTCTTCATACTATCAGGATGGGGAGTGCATACGGCTGGGTAAAACTAGAATGCTATACAAAAGACAATCTATTGATAGAATCGTATTTTGTGGACTGTTACAAGTACCATGCAGAAACATGTGTTTTTCAAATACCTTTAGGAACTTGCCGAATTATAGCTAAGTGGCGCAAAGAATACGAAGACACTTCCTCCTCCTCTGAGGATGGAGAAGAAGAAGAGCAGGTGCGATTTATAGAGGAAACAAAGTGATTTAGAGTCAGTAGGCAAGATGAGTTCACGAGGTGAGGACGTAGTGACAGAGCATATACTGATCCCTAGAGAAAAAGAACCTATAAATGTGCTAACCGGGATTTTCTTAAAGTCAGTCTACTTTCTAGACTTTGACCTGACCAAGTGTCTAATTGTCGGCTTCTTTAAGAACAGAGATAATAGTCTCGGGGTTTTATTTAAAGGGAGAAAAGGTTTTGTATTTTGGTCCTATGACTCTTTCTGTCAACTCTGTGACAGGTTTAATGAAATAACTATCGCTTTCTTAAGTAAAAATCAATACGTTATTAAACTCGATACCGGGGCATCCATTAAAGTTACAAATATCTTTGGTCATCAGTATGCGTGTATCTCTGACGGAGAACACTCTTTAACTCTAAACCTAAATGAATGGCATATACTGATAAAGAATGTACCAATGATTTGTCGCGCACTTTTGGAATTATTCTACCTAGAGGAAGATATTAAAGTTTGCATTGATCGACTTTTATCTGACACAGAGGATTTTTCACATAACCTACCAGACCCCTATTTTGACCGTTTGTACAGTGAAATCGCACTATGGAAGCTGTAGTAGAATTTCAAGGCTTTAAAGATAACAATAATTGTTTTATCGTAAAGGAGTTTGCTATTGTCGCAAAATCATATAGAATACATTTAATGTTTGAAAACCCATATAGCTTCAATTTTCTCAATAGTAAAATGAAACGTACAGCAAGATGGCTAACTAAACGTTTCCATCACCTAAATTGGTATGACGGGGACATACCTTATGATTTAAACTTTATTAAGGATTTATGTAAACCTTTTACTATTCTATATACAAAAGGCCTTGAGAAAGCTCAATTTCTCAGAGGATTACACGATAGTGTAATTGAAATTGAAGATGAAATGTATATAGATAAAAATAGTAGTAGTAGTGATATAGTTTGCTTTTATCATAAAAATAAATATAACAGTAACTGTGCACTACGTTCTACCGAGTACTATGCAAAAGAGTTACTCTAAGCTTAAAACTTAAAGACTTTTTTGTCACCTACTCAAAAAGACTGAGCTAAGCCGTTGTAAGTCCTAGAGCGGATGCTGGATTGGTTTAAACACTGTAGAACAATGGTTTTCCATGATGGGCATAGACCCCAAATCTAGTAAATTGAGAAGCTCAGATTTAGAAGAACCTGTACTTCTCCTTGGAACGATTTGGCAATTATGTACTGTCACCCACTCATAAGGCCGGGCTAAGCTATGTCCTAGAGTAGCTTTTCTATAATACAGCAGACCCCAAATCTAGTAAATTGAGAAGCTCAGATTTAGAAGAATCTGTACTACTCTTTGGAACGATTTGATATGCAAAAAACCAGGAAAGGCAGAACCTAGAGCCACCAAAAAAAAATCATAAAAGTAAAAAGTAAAAAAAAATTAGATTTATTATAGAGTGAGAATAGGCCTCTGGGGGAACTCACTATAATCAAAAACGCGCCAGGACTCGTACGGCCTAGCTTAACAGCTTACCGTGGTGTGGAAACTTGAGTCACCTAAGTAAAATTATATTAAAAAAAGATTAGGTTAAACTGTGGTGTATGCCTAAGGGGAATGATACCCACTTTAAATATACATCAACGCGCTGAGACCCCTACCTCATGGGGGGTGTGGAAACATAGGTCACCTAAGTAAAATTAGATTTCAAACTTACCAACAGATTATCTTTCAGGCTCCATGTCATCATCCTCCACCCCCTCCTCCACCTCGTGTCCGCACATCGTGCCGTAGTCTAGACACCCCCTGTTGTGCATCTTAAAAAGCTCCTCTGACGGCATCCATAAGCATCTATAAAAAATAAAAAAACATTAAACTAAAAGAAAGATATATATGTTCACCTTAAGAATAGTTTTAAAAACCCAAAGCAATAAAAAACCTCAAAGTTAAAAAATACTTACTCACAACAGAGAGGTATCCAAATACCCCAATGTTCGTTATATGCACTGCATATAACTAGACGACGACACGACCAACACTTCCGCGGCACAGGCATAGTTAGAATGATAGTAACACAGTAAAACATCAAGGAGAAGTACCGGTAGGGATAAAGATATGACGACCTCAAACACTTCCTATACTACAGGTATATATAGACAATAGATATGCTATACAATTTATTATACTTGTATTACATACAGACGTAATGCTTCTACTCTTTATTCTGCTTGTACTACAACTAGTTTCCACTTCTGAGGGAGTTGATGAAAATCAATCACCAAATAGCCAGGTAAATACTATAGATCTATATAATTATACAACTTTAGATAAATAATTAAAAATAGCTTTATGTTAGTGTTTTTATTAGCGTTATTGAAATAAGTATATTTGTTATAAAATAAAAATAATTATTTTATTTCAATTAAAAGAAGCTTTATGTTTGTGTTTTATTGAGTTATCTTTTTAAATTGAATATATTTGTTATAGAATAGAACAATAGAGGGAAATACAAGGGGAGAAATAGAGCGCTCAATTTTGGAAACTGTAAGTAAATCTGTTAATCGTTTCTATCTATATTTACTATATACACATCTACCGTATTTATAATGTTAACCTAAAAAGATATCACAATTTTAGAAAACTAACTATAAACAATCCTATTAGTTTTTATCACATATTTTTGTTGTTGTTTGAGCTTTTTGCATATATATACAAAAAATAAAAAATAAAACAATAGACTGTACTCTGTTGATAAATTTTATAACTTTTTAATACCTAAATCCAACAGCTGATTTTAAATACTCATAAAAATTTACCTATTTATGTTAATTAGGGTTGTACACTAAATTATAGTTTAATCCAATAATTAATGCATAACTTTTACATTTATTAAAATATATATTTGTTATTACAGTGGGGCGGTGGTTTGGAGACATTTTTGGACCAATATTCCTATAATGAGGACTTGGAACACTACTTCATTAATAATCAGGGAGATGTCCTTTCCTTTGTTACATTAGATTATAATAATCTGAATCTGATACCACCTATACCTAGGGGTTTTTGGACAGTTTCTGAGGTACGTAAGTCTCTATGTAATTTAAACACCTATAATAGTAGTAGTTTGTTTAATTCTTTATTTTTAACCTATTTGTCTATTGTTTCTAGAGATATGCTCGAAATAGGATCGAAAATATGCAGAGAATTAGCAACCCCCCTGAACAGACTGGAGTTTATATTATAGAGACCTCACAAGAATATCCTGACCTTATCTGGATTTTACTTCGATTAATGGTAGGATTTATTTAATAATATATAATTATAATAATATGTGTCTCTTTTTAAGAAATATTTTTCTTTAATTATAACATATTTTTCTTTTATAGAGAAATGGTTTGCCTATACCTCGTCATGAAGAACAACAGTTACTTGCTAGAACATCTATTCCACAAACACCTGTATCACGAAGATTTGTATTCAACTCCTACCTTTCAGATATAATAAGAGAGGCTGAATCTTCCGTTCTTGTTGTAAGTATTGCAAAATAAGCTTTATATAGGTAAACTTCTAGTTATCTAAGTTTTTAATTCAATTTATTAGGTTTTTAATTCTACTTATATTTTCAGCCATTTGTCGCTATGGAGACGGATAATTTTTTCCAAAATGATCTCGGTCATCTCCTCATTCTAGCAGCCAACCCAATTTTACAACCCTCCTCCCCACCATATGAATTAAACAACTTTTATCCAATTACCTGGGTAAGCTATATAACTTGAGTGTATATATATATAATAGTTAGATTTTTACAATATATCAAAATTAAGTATTTTTGTATAAACACCTCCCAAACCTCAAACTTTACCCTAAATCAAATATATTTTACTAAACCTTTTACTTAGACAGATTTTACACAAGAGCTTTAAGAGTCTGTTTTCAGTTTTGATAACTATAGTGGAGTGATTAAGTTAACTCTTTAAAAATTATTAGTATTTATTATTTAAACAATAAACATATTCGTGATCTATATAATTAATATGTTAAAACTTTACTTCTCCATTATTTCTTAACCAATTTTAACTATATTAGAGACAATGTGTTGCAAACTAGTCTTACACTTTTAGGCTCTACTCTAGCATTTTTAAAAGTTTCTAGATTATTGTTTATATTTTAATCAGCTATATAGTTTAATTACTGTTATTTGTTTTTTTTTCAGCAAACTGCACAACATATAATAAATGAAATACAAACACAGGGAGCAGGTCCGTCTAGCTGTATAGCTATTATAAATGATAGTATTGATGGACATCGTTGGTATCTAATGAGGCCCTATACACATCGGGATCATCTCATCTCGGGTACCGGATATACAACGAGACGATTCACAGCTAACATTAATTGGATACACAGTGAAAGACGTATTCATAACTATATAGTAACACCTGTAGAAGACAACTCACCAGTTGATCCACCATTTAGCCAGAATTCCACATCAAGCCTCTTAGATTCACCACCTTTAAGCCAAGAATCTATGGTGCCTCCAAGTCAGAATTCAAGCAGAGATTCATTCTTCCAAGATGATCTTGATATTCTAAGATTAGCTGTAAGTATATTTTTATTGATTAATTAGAGTTTGTTAAACAGAATTTTATTTATTTTTTTATTTATTTTATAATTATATTTTTCAATAGGTTTTCTATTTTTTTTTACAGACACCTGAACATTCTTCACCACCCCCATCTACACATAGACAGACAAACAGAAGAACACTACCTTTGAATAAAACTCCTCCAGCAACAACTTCTTCTACAGATGGAATTTGGCTAGCTGTTGACAGATCAGCAGATAGTAGACTAAATACTCTAGCTGATGTTGCAATACAGAGAGTAATACCTACTGGGTCAACACAACCATCAAGACGTATACAACCTATAGTAAGCATAAGGGTGTTTATTTTAACATTATAAAGACTATAAAGTTTATATAAAAAATTACCTTATACATATATACATATTTCTAATTTTATTTATTTATATTTTTCAGAGCCTTACATGTAATGAGGTTATACCTGCAACACCTGAGTGCCACAGATGTCGCCAAGGAACCCGGATCGAAACTTTTCGACAGAGATTAATCCATAGGGTAAGCATCATTTCAAAAAATAAAAGAGATGAGTGTATATTTCATTGATATATTTTTATATAGATTGATAATAATATTAATCCCCATATACCTTTTCAGGCTATAGACAACCCAACTTACACACTATCAGTCACCGCAGTAACCAGAATAACCACACTACGAACATAACTTCTAGCTATAGCTCAAATGGCTGGAAACATGCTTGAGGAATACACAAATACTTCTAATCAACAATCATCTCTGCTCTCGGCTCTATGGGAGGACCTCCGCAACACATTGGAAGGAATACTCAGACAAGCTACCGACCAAATAGACCCCCAAATCACAGAAAGAGCTCCACAACCATCTCAACCACCAATCACAACAGCAGCTTGCCAAATATGTCTTCAACACGCTCCCAATGTTGTCTTACAGCCCTGTGGACACACCCTATGTCCTAACTGTGCTTATCGAGTATATAGATGTCCATTTTGTAGAGGATTTATTAGAGATAGGATGAATATATATTTCTCTGAGTAAAATCTACTGTTTTTATTTACCCTAAAAAAAACACCATATTTACCAAATTATGTTCACATTAGTTGTAAGATTTACAATTACAATACAACACCCAATCAAACTGTTATTGTTTTTGATAAATAGTTTTAATAGTACCTAGAATTAAATGAAAATACTACAACAATAATGCTTACCTTCATAATGTAAACTCCTTGAAAACACAGAAACAAATTAACTCAAGTAGTGTCACAGTAACTTAATTATATAGTTGTATGTCAATTAACTCAAGTCACAGTAAAAGGATAACAGAGCAGATAGTTAGCACTAATTAGCTATTCCTTTAAACACCACTAGTTGTCACAACACTATACTTATCTTTCCCCTAAACTTCACTTTCACTAACCATAATTACTTATCTTTCCGCTAAACTTCACTTTTACTAGCCATAATTGCTTGCAACACAGCAACATATTTTAAATAATTTATACATATAGTAAATACCAACATAGACCAATAACTACTATCATAGCTCAATAGCTAGAGCAATAATCCATAATCTAAAAGACTAGAGTTCCATCCTTGGTCAAAGCACACACTTTTTATCAACAAAATTGTTTAATAAAAGTGCCTACATATAAAAAGGTCACATGATCAACTAATAACTCCCATAAAACTACCCCTATCAATTAAAAATACCCCAAAACTAGAGATTGGAACATAGAACATGGAACATCGAACATAGAGCATAGAACATGGAACATGGAACAAGAAACACTGAACATGGAACAAGGAACATGGAACATGGAACAAGGAACATGGAACTTGGAACATAGAACATGGAACATAGAACATGGAACATGGAACATCGAACATGGAACATGGAACAAGGAACAAGGAACATGGAACATGGAACATGGAACATGGAACATGGAACATGGAACATGGTACATGGAACATGGAACATGGAACATGGAACATGGAACATGGAACATGGAACATGGAACATGGAACATGGAACATGAAACATGAAACATGGAACAAAGAACAGGGAACATAGAGCATGGAACACAGGACATGCAACATGGAACATGGAACATGGAACATGGAACATTGACCATGGAGCATGGAACATGGACCATGGAACATGGAACATGGAACATGGAACATGGAACATGGAACATGGAACATGGAACATGGAACATGGAACATGGACCATAGAACATGGAACATGTAACATGGAACATGGAACATAGAACATGGAACATGGAACATGGAACATTGAACATAGAACATAGGGCATGGAACATAGAACATGGTACATAGAACATAGAGCATTGACCATAGGACATGGAACATGGAACATGGAACATAAAACATGGAACATGGAACATGGAACATGGAACATAGAACATGGAACATGGAACATGGAACATGGAACATGGAACATGGAACATGGAACATGGAACATGGAACATGGAACAAGAAACACAGAACATGGAACAAGGAACATAGAGCATTGACCATGGAACATGGAACAAGGAACATGGAACATGGAACATTGAACATGGAACATAAAACATGAAACATGGAACAAAGAACATGGAACATGGAACATTGAACATGGAACATGAAACTTGGAACATAGAGCATGGAATATAGAACATAGAGAATTGACCATAGGACATGAAACATGGAACATGGAACATGGAACATGGAACATGGAACATGGAACATGGAACATGGAACATTGACCATGGAGCATGGAACATGGACCATGGAACATGGAACATGGAACATGGAACATGGAACATGGAACATGGAACATGGAACATGGAACATGGAACATGGAACATGGAACATGGAACATGGAACATGGACCATAGAACATGGAACATGTAACATGGAACATGGAACATAGAACATGGAACATGGAACATGGAACATAGAACATAGGGCATGGAACATAGAACATGGTACATAGAACATAGAGCATTGACCATAGGACATGGAACATGGAACATGGAACATGGAACATGGAACATGGAACATGGAACATGGAACATGGAACATGGAACATGGAACATGGAACATGGAACAAGAAACACAGAACATGGAACAAGGAACATAGAGCATTGACCATGGAACATGGAACAAGGAACATGGAACATGGAACATTGAACATGGAACATAAAACATGAAACATGGAACAAAGAACATGGAACATGAAACATGGAACTTGGAACATTGAACATGGAACATGAAACAATGAACATAGAGCATGGAATATAGAACATAGAGCATTGACCATAGGACATGAAACATAGAACATGGAACATGGAACATGGAACATGGAACATGGAACATGGAACATAGAACATGGAACATGGAACATAGAACATGGAACATGGAACATGAAACATGGAACATAAAACATGAAACATGGAACAAAGAACAGGGAACATAGAACATAGAGCATGGAACATAGGACATGGAACATGGAACATGGAACATGGAACATGGACCATGGAACATGGAACATGGACCATGGAACATAGAACATGGACCATGGAACATGGAACATGGACCATGGAACATGGAACATGGAAAATGGAACATGGAACATGGAACATGCAACATGGAACATGGAACATGGAACATCGAACATGGAACATGGAACAAGGAACAAGGAACATGGACCATGGAACATGGAACATGGAACATGGAACATGGAACATTGACCATGGAGCATGGAACATGGACCATGGAACATGGAACATGGAACATGAAACATGGAACATGGAACATGGAACATGGAACATGGAACATGGAACATGGACCATAGAACATGGAACATGTAACATGGAACATGGAACATAGAACATGGAACATGGAACATGAAACATGGAACATAGAACATAGGGCATGGAACATAGAACATAGAACATAGAGCATTGACCATAGGACATGGAACATGGAACATGGAACATGGAACATGGAACAAGGAACATGGATCATGGAACATGGAACATGGAACATGGAACATGGAACATGGAACATGGAACATGGAACAAGAAACACAGAACATGGAACAAGGAACATAGAGCATTGACCATGGAACATGGAACAAGGAACATGGAACATGGAACATGGAACATGGAACATGGAACATTGACCATGGAGCATGGAACATGGACCATGGAACATGGAACATGGAACATGGACCATGGAACATGGAACATGGAACATGGAACATGGAACATGGAACATGGAACATGGAACATGGAACATGGACCATAGAACATGGAACATGGAACATGGAACATGGAACATGCAACATGGAATATGGAACATGGACCATTGAACATGAAACATGGAACATTGAACATGGAACATGGAACATGGAACATGGAACATTGAACATAAAACATGGAACATGGAACATAGAGCATGGAACATAGAACATGGAACATAGAACATAGAGCATTGACCATAGGACATGGAACATAGAACATGGAACATAGAACATAGAGCATTGACCATAGGACATGGAACATAGAACATGGAACATGGAACATGGAACATGGAACATGGAACATGGAACATGGAACATGGAACATGGAACATGGAACATGGAACAAGAAACACGGAACATAGAACAAGGAGAAAGAGCATTGACCAATATGGAACATGGAACAAGGAACATGGAACATGGAACAAGGAACATGGAACATAGAACATGGAACATAGAACATAGAACATGGAACATGGAACATGGAACATTGACCATGGAGCATGGAACATGGACCATGGAACATGGAACATGGAACATAGAACATGGAACATAGAACATAGAACATGGAACATGGAACATGGAACATGGAACATGGAACATGGAACATGGAACATGAAACAAGGAACATGGAACATAGAAATTGGAACATGGAACATAGAGCATGGAACATGGAACATGGAACAAGGAACACAGAACATGGAACAAAGACCTTGGAACATGTAACAAGGAACATGGAACTTGGAACATAGAACATGGAGCATGGAACATGGAACATAGAACATGGAACATGGAACATAGATATTGGAACATAGAACATGGAACCTGGAACATGGAACATAGAACATAAGAATATGGAAAATAGAGCATGGAACATGGAACATGGAACAAGGAACACAGAACATTGAACAAGGAACATGGAACATGGAACAAGGAACATGGAACTTGGAACATTGAACAAAGAACAGGGAACATAGAGCATGGAACATAGGACATGAAACATGGAACATGGAACATGGAACATGGAACATTGACCATGGAGCATGGAACATGGACCATGGAACATGGAACATTGAACATGGAACATGGAACATGGAACATGGAACATGGAACATGGACCATAGAACATGGAACATGTAACATGGAACATGGAACATAAAACATGGAACATGGAACATAAAACATGAAACTTGGAACAAAGAACAGGGAACATAGAACATAGAGCATGGAACATGGAACATGGAACATGGAACATGGAACATGGAACATTGACCATGGAACATGGAACATGGAACATGGACCATAGAACATGGAACATGGACCATGGAACATGAAACATGAAACATGGAACAAAGAACAGGGAACATAGAGCATGGAACACAGGACATGGAACATGGAACATGGAACATGGAACATGGAACATTGACCATGGAGCATGGAACATGGACCATGGAACATGGAACATGGAACATGAAACATGGAACATGGAACATGGAACATGGAACATGGAACATGGAACATGGACCATAGAACATGGAACATGTAACATGGAACATGGAACATAGAACATGGAACATGGAACATGAAACATGGAACATAGAACATAGGGCATGGAACATAGAACATAGAACATAGAGCATTGACCATAGGACATGGAACATGGAACATGGAACATGGAACATGGAACAAGGAACATGGATCATGGAACATGGAACATGGAACATGGAACATGGAACATGGAACATGGAACATGGAACAAGAAACACAGAACATGGAACAAGGAACATAGAGCATTGACCATGGAACATGGAACAAGGAACATGGAACATGGAACATGGAACATGGAACATTGACCATGGAGCATGGAACATGGACCATGGAACATGGAACATGGAACATGGACCATGGAACATGGAACATGGAACATGGAACATGGAACATGGAACATGGAACATGGAACATGGAACATGGACCATAGAACATGGAACATGGAACATGGAACATGGAACATGCAGCATGGAATATGGAACATGGACCATTGAACATGAAACATGGAACATTGAACATGGAACATGGAACATGGAACATGGAACATTGAACATAAAACATGGAACATGGAACATAGAGCATGGAACATAGAACATGGAACATAGAACATAGAGCATTGACCATAGGACATGGAACATAGAACATGGAACATAGAACATAGAGCATTGACCATAGGACATGGAACATAGAACATGGAACATGGAACATGGAACATGGAACATGGAACATGGAACATGGAACATGGAACATGGAACATGGAACATGGAACAAGAAACACGGAACATAGAACAAGGAGAAAGAGCATTGACCAATATGGAACATGGAACAAGGAACATGGAACATGGAACAAGGAACATGGAACATAGAACATGGAACATAGAACATAGAACATGGAACATGGAACATGGAACATTGACCATGGAGCATGGAACATGGACCATGGAACATGGAACATGGAACATAGAACATGGAACATAGAACATAGAACATGGAACATGGAACATGGAACATGGAACATGGAACATGGAACATGGAACATGAAACAAGGAACATGGAACATAGAAATTGGAACATGGAACATAGAGCATGGAACATGGAACATGGAACAAGGAACACAGAACATGGAACAAAGACCTTGGAACATGTAACAAGGAACATGGAACTTGGAACATAGAACATGGAGCATGGAACATGGAACATAGAACATGGAACATGGAACATAGATATTGGAACATAGAACATGGAACCTGGAACATGGAACATAGAACATAAGAATATGGAAAATAGAGCATGGAACATGGAACATGGAACAAGGAACACAGAACATTGAACAAGGAACATGGAACATGGAACAAGGAACATGGAACTTGGAACATTGAACAAAGAACAGGGAACATAGAGCATGGAACATAGGACATGAAACATGGAACATGGAACATGGAACATGGAACATTGACCATGGAGCATGGAACATGGACCATGGAACATGGAACATTGAACATGGAACATGGAACATGGAACATGGAACATGGAACATGGACCATAGAACATGGAACATGTAACATGGAACATGGAACATAAAACATGGAACATGGAACATAAAACATGAAACTTGGAACAAAGAACAGGGAACATAGAACATAGAGCATGGAACATGGAACATGGAACATGGAACATGGAACATGGAACATTGACCATGGAACATGGAACATGGAACATGGACCATAGAACATGGAACATGGACCATGGAACATAGAACATGGACCATGGAACATGGAACATGGAACATGGACCATAGAACATGGAACATGTAACATGGAACATGGAACATGGAAAATGGAACATGGAACATGGAACATGGAACTTGGAACATGGAACATGCAGCATGGAACATGGAACATGGACCATAGATCATAGAACATGGAACATGGAACATGGAACATGAAACATTGAACATGGAACATGGAACATAGAGCATGGAACATCGAACAAGAAACACGGAACATGGAACAAGGACAAAGAGCATTGACCATGGAACATGGAACAAGGAACATGGAACATGGAACAAGGAACATGGAACAAAGAACAGGGAACATAGAGCATAGAACATAGGACATGGAACATGAAACATGGAACATAAAAAACATGGAACATGGAACATGGAACATTGACCATGGAGCATGGAACATGGACCATGGAACATGGAACATGGAACATAGAACATGGAACATAGAACATAGAACATGGAACATGGAACATGGAACATGGAACATGGAACATGGAACATGGAACATGGAACATGAAACAAGGAACATGGAACATAGAAATTGGAACATGGAACATAGAGCATGGAACGTGGAACATGGAACAAGGAACACAGAACATAAAACAAGGAACATGGAACATGGAACAAGGAACATGGAACTTGGAACATAGAACACGGAGCATGGAACATGGAACATAGAACATGGAACATGGAACATAGATATTGGAACATAGAACATGGAACCTGGAACATGGAACATAGAACATAAGAACATGGAACATAGAGCATGGAACATGGAACATGGAACAAGGAACACAGAACATGGAACAAGGAACATGGAACATGGAACAAGGAACATGAAACTTGGAACATGGAACAAAGAACAGGGAACATAGAGCATCGAACATAGGACATGGAACATGGAACATGGAACATGGAAAATGGAACATTGACCATGGAGCATGGAACATGGACCATGGAACATGGAACATTGAACATGGAACATGGAACATGGAACATGGAACATGGACCATAGAACATGGAACATGTAACATGGAACATGGAACATGGAACATGGAACATGGAACATGGAACATAGAACATGTAACATGGAGCATAGAGATTGGAACATAGAACATGGAACCTGGAACATGGAACATAGAACATGGAACATCGAACATAGAGCATAGAACATGGAACATGGAACAAGAAACACAGAACATGGAACAAGGAACATGGAACATGGAACAAGGAACATGGAACTTGGAACATAGAACATGGAACATAGAACATGGAACATGGAACATCGAACATGGAACATGGAACAAGGAACAAGGAACATGGAACATGGAACATGGAACATGGAACATGGAACATGGAACATGGAACATGGAACATGGAACATGAAACATGAAACATGGAACAAAGAACAGGGAACATAGAGCATGGAACACAGGACATGGAACATGGAACATGGAACATGGAACATGGAACATGGAACATGGAACATGGAACATGGAACATTGACCATGGAGCATGGAACATGGACCATGGAACATGGAACATGGAACATGGAACATGGAACATGGAACATGGAACATGGAACATGGAACATGGACCATAGAACATGGAACATGTAACATGGAACATGGAACATAGAACATGGAACATGGAACATGGAACATTGAACATAGAACATAGGGCATGGAACATAGAACATGGTACATAGAACATAGAGCATTGACCATAGGACATGGAACATGGAACATAAAACATGGAACATGGAACATGGAACATAAAACATGGAACATGGAACATGGAACATGGAACATGGAACATGGAACATGGAACATGGAACATGGAACATGGAACAAGAAACACAGAACATGGAACAAGGAACATAGAGCATTGACCATGGAACATGAAACTTGGAACATAGAGCATGGAATATAGAACATAGAGCATTGACCATAGGACATGAAACATAGAACATGGAACATGGAACATGGAACATGGAACATGGAACATGGAACATGGAACATGGAACATTGAACATGGAACATGAAACTTGGAACATAGAGCATGGAATATAGAACATAGAGCATTGACCATAGGACATGAAACATAGAACATGGAACATGGAACATGGAACATGGAACATGGAACATGGAACATTGACCATGGAGCATGGAACATGGACCATGGAACATGGAACATGGAACATGGAACATGGAACATGGAACATGGAACATGGAACATGGAACATGGACCATGGAACATGGACCATGGAACATGGAACATGGAACATGGAACATGGAACATGGAACATGTAACATGGAACATAGAACATAGGGCATGGAACATAAAACATGGTACATAGAACATAGAGCATTGACCATAGGACATGGAACATAGAACATGGAACATGGAACATGGAATATGGAACATGGAACATGGAACATGGAACATGGAACATGGAACATGGAACATGGAACATGGAACATGGAACATGGAACAAGAAACACAGAACATGGAACAAGGATCATAGAGCATTGACCATGGAACATGGAACAAGGAACATGGAACATGGAACATTGAACATGGAACATAAAACATGAAACATGGAACAAAGAACATGGAACATGGAACATGGAACATTGAACATGGAACATGAAACAATGAACATAGAGCATGGAATATAGAACATAGAGCATTGACCATAGGACATGAAACATAGAACATGGAACATGGAACATGGAACATGGAACATGGAACATGGAACATAGAACATGGAACATGGAACATAGAACATGGAACATGGAACATGAAACATGGAACATAAAACATGAAACATGGAACAAAGAACAGGGAACATAGAACATAGAGCATGGAACATAGGACATGGAACATGGAACATGGAACATGGAACATGGAACATGGAACATTTACCATGGAACATGGAACATGGAACATGGACCATGGAACATGGAACATGGACCATGGAACATGGAACATGGACCATGGAACATAGAACATGGACCATGGAACATGGAACATGGACCATGGAACATGGAACATGGAAAATGGAACATGGAACATGGAACATGGAACATGGAACATGCAACATGGAACATGGAACATGGAACATCGAACATGGAACATGGAACAAGGAACAAGGAACATGGAACATGGAACATGGAACATGGAACATGGAACATGGAACATGGAACATGGAACATGAAACATGAAACATGGAACAAAGAACAGGGAACATAGAGCATGGAACACAGGACATGGAACATGGAACATGGAACATGGAACATGGAACATTGACCATGGAGCATGGAACATGGACCATGGAACATGGAACATGGAACATGGAACATGGAACATGGAACATGGAACATGGAACATGGACCATAGAACATGGAACATGTAACATGGAACATGGAACATAGAACATGGAACCAGGAACATGGAACATGGAACATAGAACATAGGGCATGGAACATAGAACATGGTACATAGAACATAGAGCATTGACCATAGGACATGGAACATGGAACATGGAACATGGAACAAGGAACATGGAACATGGATCATGGAACATAGCACATGGAACATGGAACATGGAACATGGAACATGGAACATGGAACATGGAACAAGAAACACAGAACATGGAACAAGGAACATAGAGCATTGACCATGGAACATGGAACAAGGAACATGGAACATGGAACATGGAACATGGAACATGGAACATTGACCATGGAGCATGGAACATGGACCATGGAACATGGAACATGGAACATGGAACATGGAACATGGAACATGGAACATGGAACATGGACCATAGAACATGGAACATGTAACATGGAACATGGAACATTGAACATGGAACATGGAACATGGAACATGGAACATAGAACATAGGGCATGGAACATAGAACATGGTACATAGAACATAGAGCATTGACCATAGGACATGGAACATGGAACATGGAACATGGAACATGGAACATGGAACATGGAACATGGAACATGGAACATGGAACATGGAACATGGAACATGGAACATGGAACATGGAACATGGAACATGGAACATTGAACATGGAACCTGGAACATGGAACAAGAAACACAGAACATGGAACAAGGAACATAGAGCATTGACCATGGAACATGGAACAAGGAACATGGAACATGGAACATTGAACATGGAACATAAAACATGAAACATGGAACAAAGAACATGGAACATGGAACATGGAACATGGAACATTGAACATGGAACATGAAACAATGAACATAGAGCATGGAATATAGAACATAGAGCATTGACCATAGGACATGAAAAATAGAACATGGAACATGGAACATGGAACATGGAACATGGAACATGGAACATAGAACATGGAACATGGAACATAGAACATGGAACATGGAACATGAAACATGGAACATAAAACATGAAACATGGAACAAAGAACAGGGAACATAGAACATAGAGCATGGAACATAGGACATGGAACATGGAACATGGAACATGGAACATGGAACATGGAACATGGAACATTGACCATGGAACATGGAACATGGAACATGGACCATGGAACATGGAACATGGACCATGGAACATAGAACATGGACCATGGAACATGGAACATGGACCATGGAACATGGAACATGGAAAATGGAACATGGAACATGGAACATGAAACATGAAACATGGAACAAAGAACAGGGAACATAGAGCATGGAACACAGGACATGGAACATGGAACATGGAACATGGAACATTGACCATGGAGCATGGAACATGGACCATGGAACATGGAACATGGAACATGGAACATGGAACATGGAACATGGAACATGGAACATGGAACATGGAACATGGAACATGGATCATGGACCATAGAACATGGAACATGTAACATGGAACATGGAACATAGAACATGGAACATGGAACATAGAACATAGGGCATGGAACATAGAACATGGTACATAGAACATAGAGCATTGACCATAGGACATGGAACATGGAACATGGAACATGGAACATGGAACAAGGAACATGGAACATGGAACATGGAACATGGAACATGGAACATGGAACATGGAACATGGAACATGGAACATGGAACAAGAAACACAGAACATGGAACAAGGAACATAGAGCATTGACCATGGAACATGGAACAAGGAACATGGAACATGGAACATTGAACATGGAACATAAAACATGAAACATGGAACAAAGAACATGGAACATGGAACATGAAACATGGAACATTGAACATGGAACATGAAACATGGAACATAGAGCATGGAATATAGAACATAAAGCATTGACCATAGGACATTAAACATGGAACATGGACCATGGAACATGGAACATGGACCATGGAACATAGAACATGGACCATGGAACATGGAACATGGACCATGGAACATGGAACATGGAACATGGAACATGAAACATGAAACATGAAACATGGAACATGGAACATGGAACATGGAACAAGGAACATGGAACATAGAACATGGAACATTGAACATGGAACATAAAACATGAAACATGGAACAAAGAACATGGAACATGAAACATGGAACTTGGAACATTGAACATGGAACATGAAACAATGAACATAGAGCATGGAATATAGAACATAGAGCATTGACCATAGGACATGAAACATAGAACATGGAACATGGAACATGGAACATGGAACATGGAACATGGAACATAGAACATGGAACATGGAACATAGAACATGGAACATGGAACATGAAACATGGAACATAAAACATGAAACATGGAACAAAGAACAGGGAACATAGAACATAGAGCATGGAACATAGGACATGGAACATGGAACATGGAACATGGAACATGGACCATGGAACATGGAACATGGACCATGGAACATAGAACATGGACCATGGAACATGGAACATGGACCATGGAACATGGAACATGGAAAATGGAACATGGAACATGGAACATGCAACATGGAACATGGAACATGGAACATCGAACATGGAACATGGAACAAGGAACAAGGAACATGGACCATGGAACATGGAACATGGAACATGGAACATGGAACATGGAACATGGAACATGAAACATGAAACATGGAACAAAGAACAGGGAACATAGAGCATGGAACACAGGACATGGAACATGGAACATGGAACATGGAACATGGAACATTGACCATGGAGCATGGAACATGGACCATGGAACATGGAACATGGAACATGAAACATGGAACATGGAACATGGAACATGGAACATGGAACATGGAACATGGACCATAGAACATGGAACATGTAACATGGAACATGGAACATAGAACATGGAACATGGAACATGAAACATGGAACATAGAACATAGGGCATGGAACATAGAACATAGAACATAGAGCATTGACCATAGGACATGGAACATGGAACATGGAACATGGAACATGGAACAAGGAACATGGATCATGGAACATGGAACATGGAACATGGAACATGGAACATGGAACATGGAACATGGAACAAGAAACACAGAACATGGAACAAGGAACATAGAGCATTGACCATGGAACATGGAACAAGGAACATGGAACATGGAACATGGAACATGGAACATGGAACATTGACCATGGAGCATGGAACATGGACCATGGAACATGGAACATGGAACATGGACCATGGAACATGGAACATGGAACATGGAACATGGAACATGGAACATGGAACATGGAACATGGAACATGGACCATAGAACATGGAACATGGAACATGGAACATGGAACATGCAACATGGAATATGGAACATGGACCATTGAACATGAAACATGGAACATTGAACATGGAACATGGAACATGGAACATGGAACATTGAACATAAAACATGGAACATGGAACATAGAGCATGGAATATAGAACATGGAACATAGAACATAGAGCATTGACCATAGGACATGGAACATAGAACATGGAACATAGAACATAGAGCATTGACCATAGGACATGGAACATAGAACATGGAACATGGAACATGGAACATGGAACATGGAACATGGAACATGGAACATGGAACATGGAACATGGAACATGGAACAAGAAACACGGAACATAGAACAAGGAGAAAGAGCATTGACCAATATGGAACATGGAACAAGGAACATGGAACATGGAACAAGGAACATGGAACATAGAACATGGAACATAGAACATAGAACATGGAACATGGAACATGGAACATTGACCATGGAGCATGGAACATGGACCATGGAACATGGAACATGGAACATAGAACATGGAACATAGAACATAGAACATGGAACATGGAACATGGAACATGGAACATGGAACATGGAACATGGAACATGAAACAAGGAACATGGAACATAGAAATTGGAACATGGAACATAGAGCATGGAACATGGAACATGGAACAAGGAACACAGAACATGGAACAAAGACCTTGGAACATGTAACAAGGAACATGGAACTTGGAACATAGAACATGGAGCATGGAACATGGAACATAGAACATGGAACATGGAACATAGATATTGGAACATAGAACATGGAACCTGGAACATGGAACATAGAACATAAGAATATGGAAAATAGAGCATGGAACATGGAACATGGAACAAGGAACACAGAACATTGAACAAGGAACATGGAACATGGAACAAGGAACATGGAACTTGGAACATTGAACAAAGAACAGGGAACATAGAGCATGGAACATAGGACATGAAACATGGAACATGGAACATGGAACATGGAACATTGACCATGGAGCATGGAACATGGACCATGGAACATGGAACATTGAACATGGAACATGGAACATGGAACATGGAACATGGAACATGGACCATAGAACATGGAACATGTAACATGGAACATGGAACATAAAACATGGAACATGGAACATAAAACATGAAACTTGGAACAAAGAACAGGGAACATAGAACATAGAGCATGGAACATGGAACATGGAACATGGAACATGGAACATGGAACATTGACCATGGAACATGGAACATGGAACATGGACCATAGAACATGGAACATGGACCATGGAACATGAAACATGAAACATGGAACAAAGAACAGGGAACATAGAGCATGGAACACAGGACATGGAACATGGAACATGGAACATGGAACATGGAACATTGACCATGGAGCATGGAACATGGACCATGGAACATGGAACATGGAACATGAAACATGGAACATGGAACATGGAACATGGAACATGGAACATGGAACATGGACCATAGAACATGGAACATGTAACATGGAACATGGAACATAGAACATGGAACATGGAACATGAAACATGGAACATAGAACATAGGGCATGGAACATAGAACATAGAACATAGAGCATTGACCATAGGACATGGAACATGGAACATGGAACATGGAACATGGAACAAGGAACATGGATCATGGAACATGGAACATGGAACATGGAACATGGAACATGGAACATGGAACATGGAACAAGAAACACAGAACATGGAACAAGGAACATAGAGCATTGACCATGGAACATGGAACAAGGAACATGGAACATGGAACATGGAACATGGAACATTGACCATGGAGCATGGAACATGGACCATGGAACATGGAACATGGAACATGGACCATGGAACATGGAACATGGAACATGGAACATGGAACATGGAACATGGAACATGGAACATGGAACATGGACCATAGAACATGGAACATGGAACATGGAACATGGAACATGCAGCATGGAATATGGAACATGGACCATTGAACATGAAACATGGAACATTGAACATGGAACATGGAACATGGAACATGGAACATTGAACATAAAACATGGAACATGGAACATAGAGCATGGAACATAGAACATGGAACATAGAACATAGAGCATTGACCATAGGACATGGAACATAGAACATGGAACATAGAACATAGAGCATTGACCATAGGACATGGAACATAGAACATGGAACATGGAACATGGAACATGGAACATGGAACATGGAACATGGAACATGGAACATGGAACATGGAACATGGAACATGGAACAAGAAACACGGAACATAGAACAAGGAGAAAGAGCATTGACCAATATGGAACATGGAACAAGGAACATGGAACATGGAACAAGGAACATGGAACATAGAACATGGAACATAGAACATAGAACATGGAACATGGAACATGGAACATTGACCATGGAGCATGGAACATGGACCATGGAACATGGAACATGGAACATAGAACATGGAACATAGAACATAGAACATGGAACATGGAACATGGAACATGGAACATGGAACATGGAACATGGAACATGAAACAAGGAACATGGAACATAGAAATTGGAACATGGAACATAGAGCATGGAACATGGAACATGGAACAAGGAACACAGAACATGGAACAAAGACCTTGGAACATGTAACAAGGAACATGGAACTTGGAACATAGAACATGGAGCATGGAACATGGAACATAGAACATGGAACATGGAACATAGATATTGGAACATAGAACATGGAACCTGGAACATGGAACATAGAACATAAGAATATGGAAAATAGAGCATGGAACATGGAACATGGAACAAGGAACACAGAACATTGAACAAGGAACATGGAACATGGAACAAGGAACATGGAACTTGGAACATTGAACAAAGAACAGGGAACATAGAGCATGGAACATAGGACATGAAACATGGAACATGGAACATGGAACATGGAACATTGACCATGGAGCATGGAACATGGACCATGGAACATGGAACATTGAACATGGAACATGGAACATGGAACATGGAACATGGAACATGGACCATAGAACATGGAACATGTAACATGGAACATGGAACATAAAACATGGAACATGGAACATAAAACATGAAACTTGGAACAAAGAACAGGGAACATAGAACATAGAGCATGGAACATGGAACATGGAACATGGAACATGGAACATGGAACATTGACCATGGAACATGGAACATGGAACATGGACCATAGAACATGGAACATGGACCATGGAACATAGAACATGGACCATGGAACATGGAACATGGAACATGGACCATAGAACATGGAACATGTAACATGGAACATGGAACATGGAAAATGGAACATGGAACATGGAACATGGAACTTGGAACATGGAACATGCAGCATGGAACATGGAACATGGACCATAGATCATAGAACATGGAACATGGAACATGGAACATGAAACATTGAACATGGAACATGGAACATAGAGCATGGAACATCGAACAAGAAACACGGAACATGGAACAAGGACAAAGAGCATTGACCATGGAACATGGAACAAGGAACATGGAACATGGAACAAGGAACATGGAACAAAGAACAGGGAACATAGAGCATAGAACATAGGACATGGAACATGAAACATGGAACATAAAAAACATGGAACATGGAACATGGAACATTGACCATGGAGCATGGAACATGGACCATGGAACATGGAACATAGAACATGGAACATAGAACATAGAACATGGAACATGGAACATGGAACATGGAACATGGAACATGGAACATGGAACATGGAACATGAAACAAGGAACATGGAACATAGAAATTGGAACATGGAACATAGAGCATGGAACGTGGAACATGGAACAAGGAACACAGAACATAAAACAAGGAACATGGAACATGGAACAAGGAACATGGAACTTGGAACATAGAACACGGAGCATGGAACATGGAACATAGAACATGGAACATGGAACATAGATATTGGAACATAGAACATGGAACCTGGAACATGGAACATAGAACATAAGAACATGGAACATAGAGCATGGAACATGGAACATGGAACAAGGAACACAGAACATGGAACAAGGAACATGGAACATGGAACAAGGAACATGAAACTTGGAACATGGAACAAAGAACAGGGAACATAGAGCATCGAACATAGGACATGGAACATGGAACATGGAACATGGAAAATGGAACATTGACCATGGAGCATGGAACATGGACCATGGAACATGGAACATTGAACATGGAACATGGAACATGGAACATGGAACATGGACCATAGAACATGGAACATGTAACATGGAACATGGAACATGGAACATGGAACATGGAACATGGAACATAGAACATGTAACATGGAACATAGAGATTGGAACATAGAACATGGAACCTGGAACATGGAACATAGAACATGGAACATCGAACATAGAGCATAGAACATGGAACATGGAACAAGAAACACAGAACATGGAACAAGGAACATGGAACATGGAACAAGGAACATGGAACTTGGAACATAGAACATGGAACATAGAACATGGAACATGGAACATCGAACATGGAACATGGAACAAGGAACAAGGAACATGGAACATGGAACATGGAACATGGAACATGGAACATGGAACATGGAACATGGAACATGGAACATGAAACATGAAACATGGAACAAAGAACAGGGAACATAGAGCATGGAACACAGGACATGGAACATGGAACATGGAACATGGAACATGGAACATGGAACATGGAACATGGAACATGGAACATTGACCATGGAGCATGGAACATGGACCATGGAACATGGAACATGGAACATGGAACATGGAACATGGAACATGGAACATGGAACATGGACCATAGAACATGGAACATGTAACATGGAACATGGAACATAGAACATGGAACATGGAACATGGAACATTGAACATAGAACATAGGGCATGGAACATAGAACATGGTACATAGAACATAGAGCATTGACCATAGGACATGGAACATGGAACATAAAACATGGAACATGGAACATGGAACATAAAACATGGAACATGGAACATGGAACATGGAACATGGAACATGGAACATGGAACATGGAACATGGAACATGGAACAAGAAACACAGAACATGGAACAAGGAACATAGAGCATTGACCATGGAACATGAAACTTGGAACATAGAGCATGGAATATAGAACATAGAGCATTGACCATAGGACATGAAACATAGAACATGGAACATGGAACATGGAACATGGAACATGGAACATGGAACATGGAACATGGAACATTGAACATGGAACATGAAACTTGGAACATAGAGCATGGAATATAGAACATAGAGCATTGACCATAGGACATGAAACATAGAACATGGAACATGGAACATGGAACATGGAACATGGAACATGGAACATTGACCATGGAGCATGGAACATGGACCATGGAACATGGAACATGGAACATGGAACATGGAACATGGAACATGGAACATGGAACATGGAACATGGACCATGGAACATGGACCATGGAACATGGAACATGGAACATGGAACATGGAACATGGAACATGTAACATGGAACATAGAACATAGGGCATGGAACATAAAACATGGTACATAGAACATAGAGCATTGACCATAGGACATGGAACATAGAACATGGAACATGGAACATGGAATATGGAACATGGAACATGGAACATGGAACATGGAACATGGAACATGGAACATGGAACATGGAACATGGAACATGGAACAAGAAACACAGAACATGGAACAAGGATCATAGAGCATTGACCATGGAACATGGAACAAGGAACATGGAACATGGAACATTGAACATGGAACATAAAACATGAAACATGGAACAAAGAACATGGAACATGGAACATGGAACATTGAACATGGAACATGAAACAATGAACATAGAGCATGGAATATAGAACATAGAGCATTGACCATAGGACATGAAACATAGAACATGGAACATGGAACATGGAACATGGAACATGGAACATGGAACATAGAACATGGAACATGGAACATAGAACATGGAACATGGAACATGAAACATGGAACATAAAACATGAAACATGGAACAAAGAACAGGGAACATAGAACATAGAGCATGGAACATAGGACATGGAACATGGAACATGGAACATGGAACATGGAACATGGAACATTTACCATGGAACATGGAACATGGAACATGGACCATGGAACATGGAACATGGACCATGGAACATGGAACATGGACCATGGAACATAGAACATGGACCATGGAACATGAAACATGGACCATGGAACATGGAACATGGAAAATGGAACATGGAACATGGAACATGGAACATGGAACATGCAACATGGAACATGGAACATGGAACATCGAACATGGAACATGGAACAAGGAACAAGGAACATGGAACATGGAACATGGAACATGGAACATGGAACATGGAACATGGAACATGGAACATGAAACATGAAACATGGAACAAAGAACAGGGAACATAGAGCATGGAACACAGGACATGGAACATGGAACATGGAACATGGAACATGGAACATTGACCATGGAGCATGGAACATGGACCATGGAACATGGAACATGGAACATGGAACATGGAACATGGAACATGGAACATGGAACATGGACCATAGAACATGGAACATGTAACATGGAACATGGAACATAGAACATGGAACCAGGAACATGGAACATGGAACATAGAACATAGGGCATGGAACATAGAACATGGTACATAGAACATAGAGCATTGACCATAGGACATGGAACATGGAACATGGAACATGGAACAAGGAACATGGAACATGGATCATGGAACATAGCACATGGAACATGGAACATGGAACATGGAACATGGAACATGGAACATGGAACAAGAAACACAGAACATGGAACAAGGAACATAGAGCATTGACCATGGAACATGGAACAAGGAACATGGAACATGGAACATGGAACATGGAACATGGAACATTGACCATGGAGCATGGAACATGGACCATGGAACATGGAACATGGAACATGGAACATGGAACATGGAACATGGAACATGGAACATGGACCATAGAACATGGAACATGTAACATGGAACATGGAACATTGAACATGGAACATGGAACATGGAACATGGAACATAGAACATAGGGCATGGAACATAGAACATGGTACATAGAACATAGAGCATTGACCATAGGACATGGAACATGGAACATGGAACATGGAACATGGAACATGGAACATGGAACATGGAACATGGAACATGGAACATGGAACATGGAACATGGAACATGGAACATGGAACATGGAACATTGAACATGGAACCTGGAACATGGAACAAGAAACACAGAACATGGAACAAGGAACATAGAGCATTGACCATGGAACATGGAACAAGGAACATGGAACATGGAACATTGAACATGGAACATAAAACATGAAACATGGAACAAAGAACATGGAACATGGAACATGGAACATGGAACATTGAACATGGAACATGAAACAATGAACATAGAGCATGGAATATAGAACATAGAGCATTGACCATAGGACATGAAAAATAGAACATGGAACATGGAACATGGAACATGGAACATGGAACATGGAACATAGAACATGGAACATGGAACATAGAACATGGAACATGGAACATGAAACATGGAACATAAAACATGAAACATGGAACAAAGAACAGGGAACATAGAACATAGAGCATGGAACATAGGACATGGAACATGGAACATGGAACATGGAACATGGAACATGGAACATGGAACATTGACCATGGAACATGGAACATGGAACATGGACCATGGAACATGGAACATGGACCATGGAACATAGAACATGGACCATGGAACATGGAACATGGACCATGGAACATGGAACATGGAAAATGGAACATGGAACATGGAACATGAAACATGAAACATGGAACAAAGAACAGGGAACATAGAGCATGGAACACAGGACATGGAACATGGAACATGGAACATGGAACATTGACCATGGAGCATGGAACATGGACCATGGAACATGGAACATGGAACATGGAACATGGAACATGGAACATGGAACATGGAACATGGAACATGGAACATGGAACATGGAACATAGAACATGGAACATGGAACATAGAACATAGGGCATGGAACATAGAACATGGTACATAGAACATAGAGCATTGACCATAGGACATGGAACATGGAACATGGAACATGGAACATGGAACAAGGAACATGGAACATGGAACATGGAACATGGAACATGGAACATGGAACATGGAACATGGAACATGGAACAAGAAACACAGAACATGGAACAAGGAACATAGAGCATTGACCATGGAACATGGAACAAGGAACATGGAACATGGAACATTGAACATGGAACATAAAACATGAAACATGGAACAAAGAACATGGAACATGGAACATGAAACATGGAACATTGAACATGGAACATGAAACATGGAACATAGAGCATGGAATATAGAACATAAAGCATTGACCATAGGACATTAAACATGGAACATGGACCATGGAACATGGAACATGGACCATGGAACATAGAACATGGACCATGGAACATGGAACATGGACCATGGAACATGGAACATGGAACATGGAACATGAAACATGAAACATGAAACATGGAACATGGAACATGGAACATGGAACAAGGAACATGGAACATAGAACATGGAACATGGAACATAGAGCATGGAACATGGAACATCGAACATTGAACATAGAACGTGCAACAAGGAACATAGAACATGGAACAAGGAACATGGAACATGGAGCATGGAACATGGAACATGCAACATGGACCATGGAACATGGAACATGGATTATAAAACATGGAACATGGAACATGGAACATGGAACATGGAACATGGAACAAGGAACATGGAACATAGAACATGGAACATGGAACATAGAGCATGGAACATGGAACATGAAACATGAAACATGAAACATGGAACATGGAACATGGAACATGGAACAAGGAACATGGAACATAGAACATGGAACATGGAACATAGAGCATGGAACATGGAACATCGAACATTGAACATAGAACGTGCAACAAGGAACATAGAACATGGAACAAGGAACATGGAACATGGAGCATGGAACATGGAACATGCAACATGGACCATGGAACATGGAACATGGATTATAAAACATGGAACATGGAACATGGAACATGGAACATGGAACATTTAACATGGAACATGGAACATGGAACATGCAACATGGAACATGGAACAAGGACCATTGAACTTGGAACATGGAACATGGAACATGGAACATGGAACATGGAACATGGAACAAGAAACACGGAACATAGAACAAGGAGAAAGAGCATTGACCAATATGGAACATGGAACAAGGAACATGGAACATGGAACAAGGAACATGGAACATAGAACATGGAACATAGAACATAGAACATGGAACATGGAACATGGAACATTGACCATGGAGCATGGAACATGGACCATGGAACATGGAACATGGAACATAGAACATGGAACATAGAACATAGAACATGGAACATGGAACATGGAACATGGAACATGGAACATGGAACATGAAACAAGGAACATGGAACATAGAAATTGGAACATGGAACATAGAGCATGGAACATGGAACATGGAACAAGGAACACAGAACATGGAACAAAGACCTTGGAACATGTAACAAGGAACATAGAAAACTTGGAACATAGAACATGGAGCATGGAACATGGAACATAGAACATGGAACATGGAACATAGATATTGGAACATAGAACATGGAACCTGGAACATGGAACATAGAACATAAGAACATGGAAAATAGAGCATGGAACATAGGACATGGAACATGGAACATGGAACATGGAACATGGAACATTGACCATGGAGCATGGAACATGGACCATGGAACATGGAACATTAAACATGGAACATGGAACATGGAACATGGAACATGGAACATGGAACATGGACCATAGAACATGGAACATGTAACATGGAACATGGAACATAAAACATCGAACATGGAACATAAAACATGAAACTTGGAACAAAGAACAGGGAACATAGAACATAGAGCATGGAACATAGAACTTGGAACATGGAACATGGAACATAAAACATGAAACTTGGAACAAAGAACAGGGAACATAGAACGTAGAGCATGGAACATAGAACATGGAACATAGAACATGGAACATGGAACATGGAACATGGAACATGGAACATTGACCATGGAACATGGAACATGGTACATGGACCATAGAACATGGAACATGGACCATGGAACATAGAACATGGACCATGGAACATGGAACATGGAACATGCAACATGGAACATGGAACATGGACCATAGATCATGGAACATGGAACATGGAACATGGAACATGAAACATTGAACATGGAACATGGAACATAGAGCATGGAACATAGAACATGGAACATAGAACATAGAGCATTGACCATAGGACATGGAACATGGAACATGGAACATGGAACATGGAACATGGAACATGGAACATGGAACATGGAACATGGAACATGGAACATGGAAAATGGAACATGGAACATCGAACAAGAAACACGGAACATGGAACAAGGACAAAGAGCATTGACCATGGAACATGGAACAAGGAACATGGAACATGGAACAAGGAACATGGAACAAAGAACAGGGAACATAGAGCATGGAACATAGGACATAAAACATGGAACATGGAACATAAAAAACATGGAACATGGAACATGGAACATTGACCATGGAGCATGGAACATGGACCATGGAACATGGAACATGGAACATAGAACATGGAACAAGGAACATGGAACATAGAAATTGGAACATGGAACATAGAGCATGGAACATGGAACATGGAACAAGGAACACAGAACATAAAACAAGGAACATGGAACATGGAACAAGGAACATGGAACTTGGAACATAGAACATGGAGCATGGAACATGGAACATAGAACATGGAACATGGAACATAGATATTGGAACATAGAACATGGAACCTGGAACATGGAACATAGAACATAAGAACATGGAACATAGAGCATGGAACATGGAACATGGAACAAGGATCACAGAACATGGAACAAGGAACATGGAACATGGAACAAGGAACATGAAACTTGGAACATGGAACAAAGAACAGGGAACATAGAGCATCGAACATAGGACATGGAACATGGAACATGGAACATGGAACATTGACCATGGAGCATGGAACATGCACCATGGAACATAGAACATTGAACATGGAACATGGAACATGGAACATGGAACATGGAACATGGACCATAGAACATGGAACATGTAACATGGAACATGGAACATGGAACATGGAACATGGAACATGGAACATTGAACATGGAACATGGAACATGGAACATAGAACATGGAACATGGAACATGGAACATAGAGATTGGAACATAGAACATGGAACCTGGAACATGAAACATAGAACATGGAACATCGAACATAGAGCATAGAACATGGAACACGGAACAAGAAACACAGAACATGGAACAAGGAACATGGAACATGGAACAAGGAACATGGAACTTGGAACATAGAACATGGAACATAGAACATGGAACATGGAACATCGAACATGGAACATGGAACAAGGAACAAGGAACATGGAACATGGAACATGGAACATGGACCATGGAACATGGAACATGGAACATGGAACATGGAACATGGAACATGGAACATGGAACATGGAACATGGAACATGAAACATGAAACATGGAACAAAGATCAGGGAACATAGAGCATGGAACACAGGACATGGAACATGGAACATGGAACATGGAACATGGAACATGGAACATGGAACATTGACCATGGAGCATGGAACATGGACCATGGAACATGGAACATGGAACATGGAACATGGAACATGGAACATGGAACATGGAACATGGAACATGGAACATGGAACATGGACCATAGAACATGGAACATGTAACATGGAACATGGAACATAGAACATGGAACATGGAACATGGAACATGGAACATGGAACATAGAACATAGGGCATGGAACATAGAACATGGTACATAGAACATAGAGCATTGACCATAGGACAAGGAACATGGAACATGGAACATGGAACATGGAACATGGAACATGGAACATGGAACATGGAACATGTAACATGGAACATGGAACATGGAACAAGAAACACAGAACATGGAACAAGGAACATAGAGCATTGACCATGGAACATGGAACAAGGAACATGGAACATGGAACATTGAACATGGAACATAAAACATGAAACATGGAACAAAGAACATGGAACATGGAACATGGAACATGGAACATTGAACATGGAACATGAAACATGGAACATAGAGCATGGAATATAGAACATAGAGCATTGACCATAGGACATGAAACATAGAACATGGAACATGGAACATGGAACATGGAACATGGAACATTGACCATGGAGCATGGAACATGGACCATGGAACATGGAACATGGAACATGGAACATGGATCATGGACCATAGAACATGGAACATGTAACATGGAACATGGAACATAGAACATGGAACATGGAACATGGAACATGGAACATAGAACATAGGGCATGGAACATAGAACATGGTACATAGAACATAGAGCATTGACCATAGGACATGGAACATGGAACATGGAACATGGAACATGGAACATGGAACATGGAACATGGAACATGGAACATGGAACATGGAACATGGAACATGGAACATGGAACATGGAACATGGAACATGGAACAAGAAACACAGAACATGGAACAAGGAACATAGAGCATTGACCATGGAACATGGAACAAGGAACATGGAACATGGAACATTGAACATGGAACATAAAACATGAAACATGGAACAAAGAACATGGAACATGGAACATGGAACATTGAACATGGAACATGAAACAATGAACATAGAGCATGGAATATAGAACATAGAGCATTGACCATAGGACATGAAACATAGAACATGGAACATGGAACATGGAACATGGAACATGGAACATGGAACATGGAACATGGAACATGGAACATGGAACATGGAACATGGAACATGGAACATGGAACATAGAACATGGAACATGGAACATAGAACATGGAACATGGAACATGAAACATGGAACATAAAACATGAAACATGGAACAAAGAACAGGGAACATAGAACATAGAGCATGGAACATAGGACATGGAACATGGAACATGGAACATGGAACATGGAACATGGAACATGGAACATTGACCATGGAACATGGAACATGGAACATGGACCATGGAACATGGAACATGGACCATGGAACATAGAACATGGACCATGGAACATGGAACATGGACCATGGAACATGGAACATGGAAAATGGAACCTGGAACATGGAACATGGAACATGGAACATGCAACATGGAACATGGAACATAAAACATCGAACATGGAACATGGAAAAAGGAACAAGGAACATGGAACATGGAACATGGAACATGGAACATGGAACATGGAACATGGAACATGAAACATGAAACATGGAACAAAGAACAGGGAACATAGAGCATGGAACACAGGACATGGAACATGGAACATGGAACATGGAACATAGAACATTGACCATGGAGCATGGAACATGGACCATGGAACATGGAACATGGAACATGGACCATGGAACATGGAACATGGACCATGGAACATGGAACATGGACCATGGAACATAGAACATGGACCATGGAACATGGAACATGGAACATGGAACATGGAACATAAAACATGAAACATGGAACAAAGAACAGGGAACATAGAACATAGAGCATGGAACATAGGACATGGAACATGGAACATGGAACATGGAACATGGAACATTGACCATGGAACATGGAACATGGAACATGGACCATGGAACATGGAACATGGAACATGGAACATGGACCATGGAACATAGAACATGGAACATGGAACATGGAACATGGAACATGGAACATGGAACATGGAACATGGACCATAGAACATGGAACATGTAACATGGAACATGGAACATAGAACATGGAACATGGAACATGGAACATGGAACATAGAACATAGGGCATGGAACATAGAACATGGTACATAGAACATAGAGCATTGACCATAGGACATGGAACATGGAACATGGAACATGGAACATGGAACAAGGAACATGGAACATGGAACATGGAACATGGAACATGGAACATGGAACATGGAACATGGAACATGGAACATGGAACATGGAACATGGAACATGGAACATGGAACATGGAACATGGAACATGGAACAAGAAACACAGAACATGGAACAAGGAACATAGAGCATTGACCATGGAACATGGAACAAGGAACATGGAACATGGAACATTGAACATGGAACATAAAACATGAAACATGGAACAAAGAACATGGAACATGGAACATGGAACATGGAACATTGAACATGGAACATGAAACATGGAACATAGAGCGTGGAATATAGAACATAGAGCATTGACCATAGGACATGAAACATAGAACTTGGAACATGGAACATGGAACATGGAACATGGAACATTGACCATGGAGCATGGAACATGGACCATGGAACATGGACCATGGAACATGGAACATTGAACATGGAACATGGAACATGGAACATGGAACATGGAACATGGAACATGGACCATAGAACATGGAACATGTAACATGGAACATGGAACATAGAACATGGAACATGGAACATGGAACATAGAACATAGGGCATGGAACATAGAACATGGTACATAGAACATAGAGCATTGACCATAGGACATGGAACATGGAACATGGAACATGGAACATGGAACATGGAACATGGAACGTGGAACGTGGAACATGGAACATGGAACATGGAACATGGAACATGGAACATGGAACATGGAACATGGAACATGGAACATTGAACATGGAACATAAAACATGAAACATGGAACAAAGAACATGGAACATGGAACATGGAACATGGAACATTGAACATGGAACATGAAACATGGAACATAGAGCATGGAATATAGAACATAGAGCATTGACCATAGGACATGAAACATAGAACATGGAACATGGAACATGGAACATGGAACATGGAACAAGGAACATGGAACATGGAACATGGAACATGGAACATAGAACATGGAACATGGAACATAGAACATGGAACATGGAACATGAAACATGGAACATAAAACATGAAACATGGAACAAAGAACAGGGAACATAGAACATAGAGTATGGAACATAGGACATGGAACATGGAACATGGAACATGGAACATGGAACATTGACCATGGAACATGGAACATGGAACATGGACCATGGAACATGGAACATGGACCATGGAACATAGAACATGGACCATGGAACATGGAACATGGACCATGGAACATGGAACATAGAAAATGGAACATGGAACATGGAACATGGAACATGGAACATGCAACATGGAACATGGAACATGGACCATAGATCATGGAACATGGAACATGGACCATAGATCATGGAACATGGAACATGGACCATAGATCATGGAACATGGAACATGGAACATGGAACATGGAACATGAAACATTGAACATTGAACATGGAACATGGAACATAGAGCATGGAACATAGAACATGGAACATAGAACATGGAGCATTGACCATAGGTCATAGAACATGGAACATGGAACATGGAACATGGAACATCGAACAAGAAACACGGTACATAGAACAAGAACAAAGAGTATTGACCATGGAACATGGAACAAGGAACATGGAACATGGAACAAGGAACATGGAACATAGAGCATGAAACATGGACCATTGAACATGGAAAATGGAACATGGAACATGGAACATGGAACATGGAACATGGAACATGGAACATGAATCATGGAACATGGAACATGGAACATGGAACATGGAACATGGAACATGGAACATGGAACATGGAACAAGAAACACGGAACATAGAACAAGGAGAAAGAGCATTGATCGTGGAACATGGAACAAGGAACATGGAAAATGGAACAAGGAACATGGAACATAGAGCATGGAACATGGAACATAGAACATGGAACATGGAACATGAAACATGGAACATGGAACATGGAACATGGAACATGGAACAAGGAACATGGAATATGGAACATGGACCATTGAACATGAAACATGGAACATGGAACATGGAACATGGAACATGGAACATGGAACATGGAACATTGAACATAAAACATGGAACATGGAACATAGAGCATGGAACATAGAACATGGAACATAGAACATAGAGCATTGACCATAGGACATGGAACATGGAACATGGAACATGGAACATGGAACATGGAACATGGAACATGGAACATGGAACATGGAACATGGAACATGGAACAAGAAACACGGAACATAGAACAAGGAGAAAGAGCATTGACCAATATGGAACATGGAACAAGGAACATGGAACATGGAACAAGGAACATGGAACATAGAACATGGAACATAGAACATAGAACATGGAACATGGAACATGGAACATGGAACATGGAACATGGAACATGAAACAAGGAACATGGAACATAGAAATTGGAACATGGAACATAGAGCATGGAACATGGAACATGGAACAAGGAACACAGAACATGGAACAAGGAACATGGAACATGGAACAAGGAACATGGAACTTGGAACATAGAACATGGAGCATGGAACATGGAACATAGAACATGGAACATGGAACATAGATATTGGAACATAGAACATGGAACCTGGAACATGGAACATAGAACATAAGAACATGGAACATAGAGCATGGAACATGGAACATGGAACAAGGAACACAGAACATGGAACAAGAAACATGGAACATGGAACAAGGAACATGGAACTTGGAACATGGAACAAAGAACAGGGAACATAGAGCATGGAACATAGGACATGGAACATGGAAAATGGAACATGGAACATGGAACATTGACCATGGAGCATGGAACATGGACCATGGAACATGGAACATGGAACATAGAACATGGAACATAGAACATAGAACATGGAACATGGAACATGGAACATGGAACATGGAACATGGAACATGGAACATGGAACATCAAACAAGGAACATGGAACATAGAAATTGGAACATGGAACATAAAGCATGGAACATGGAACATGGAACAAGGAACACAGAGCATGGAACAAGGAACATGGAACATGTAACAAGGAACATGGAACTTGGAACATGGAACATAGAACATGGAACATGGAACATAAATATTTGAACATAGAACATGGAACCTGGAACATGGAACATAGAACATAAGAACATGGAAAATAGAGCATGGAACATGGAACATGGAATAAGGAACACAGAACATGGAACAAGGAACATGGAACATGGAACAAGGAACATGGAACTTGGAACATGGAACAAAGAACAGGGAACATAGAGCATGGAACATAGGACATGGAACATGGAACATGGAACATGGAACATGGAACATGGAACATTGACCATGGAGCATGGAACATGGAGCATGGAACATGGACCATGGAACATTGAACATGGAACATGGAACATGGAACATGGACCATAGAACATGGAACATGTTACATGGAACATGGAACATAGAACATGGAACATGGAACATAAAACATGAAACTTGGAACAAAGAACAGGGAACATAGAACATAGAGCATGGAACATAGGACATGGAACATGGAACATGGAACATGGAACATGGAACATTGACCATGGAACATGGAACATGGAACATGGACCATGGAACATGGAACATGGACCATGGAACATAGAACATGGACCATGGAACATGAAACATGGAACATGGACCATGGAACATGAAACATGGACCATGGAACATGGAACATGGAACATGGAACATGGAACATGGAACATGGAACATGGAACTTGGAACATGGAACATGCAACATGGAACATGGAACATGGACCATAGATCATGGAACATGGAACATGGAACATGGAACATGGAACATGGAACATGAAACATTGAACATGGAACATGGAACATAGAGCATGGAACATAGAACATGGAACATAGAACATAGAGCATTGACCATAGGACATGGAACATGGAACATGGAACATGGAACATGGAACATGGAACATGGAACATGGAACATGGAACATGGAACATGGAACATGGAACATGGAACAAGAAACACGGAACATAGAACAAGGACAAAGAGCATTGACCATGGAACATGGAACAAGGAACATGGAACAAAGAACAGGGAACATAGAGCATGGAACATAGGACATGGAACATGGAACATGGAACATGGAACATTGACCATGGAGCATGGAACATGGACCATGGAACATAGATATTGGAACATAGAACATGGAACCTGGAACATGGAACATAGAACATAAGAACATGGAACATAGAGCATGGAACATGGAACATGAAACAAGGAACACAGAACATGGAACAAGGAACATGGAACATGGAACAAGGAACATGAAACTTGGAACATGGAACAAAGAACAGGGAACATAGAGCATGGAACATAGGACATGGAACATGGAACATGGAACATGGAACATTGACCATGGAGCATGGAACATGGACCATGGAACATGGAACATTGAACATAGATATTGGAACATAGAACATGGAACCTGGAACATGGAACATAGAACATAAGAACATGGAAAATAGAGCATGGAACATGGAACATGGAACAAGGAACACAGAACATGGAACAAGGAACATGGAACATGGAACAAGGAACATGGAACTTGGAACATGGAACAAAGAACAGGGAACATAGAGCATGGAACATAGGACATGGAACATGGAACATGGAACATGGAACATGGAACATTGACCATGGAGCATGGAACATGGACCATGGAACATGGAACATTGAACATGGAACATGGAACATGGAACATGGAACATGGAACATGGACCGTAGAACATGGAACATGTAACATGGAACATGGAACATAGAACATGGAACATGGAACATAAAACATGAAACTTGGAACAAAGAACAGGGAACATAGAACATAGAGCATGGAACATAGGACATGGAACATGGAACATGGAACATGGAACATTGACCATGGAACATGGAACATGGAACATGGACCATGGAACATGGAACATGGACCATGGAACATAGACCATGGACCATGGAACATGAAACATGGAACATGGACCATGGAACATGAAACATGGACCGTGGAACATGGAACATGGAACATGGAACATGGAACATGGAACATGGAACTTGGAACATGGAACATGCAACATGGAACATGGAACATGGACCATAGATCATGGAACATGGAACATGGAACATGGAACATGAAACATTGAACATGGAACATGGAACATAGAGCATGGAACATAGAACATGGAACATAGAACATAGAGCATTGACCATAGGACATGGAACATGGAACATGGAACATGGAACAAGGAACAAGGAACATAGAACATGGAACATAGAACATAGAACATGGAACATGGAACATGGAACATTGACCATGGAGCATGGAACATGGACCATGGAACATGGAACATGGAACATAGAACATGGAACATAGAACATAGAACATGGAACATGGAACATGGAACATGGAACATGGAACATGGAACATGGAACATGAAACAAGGAACATGGAACATAGAAATTGGAACATGGAACATAGAGCATGGAACATGGAACATGGAACAAGGAACACAGAACATGGAACAAAGACCTTGGAACATGTAACAAGGAACATAGAACTTGGAACATAGAACATGGAGCATGGAACATGGAACATAGAACATGGAACATGGAACATAGATATTGGAACATAGAACATGGAACCTGGAACATGGAACATAGAACATAAGAACATGGAAAATAGAGCATGGAACATGGAACATGGAACAAGGAACACAGAACATGGAACAAGGAACATGGAACATGGAACAAGGAACATGGAACTTGGAACATGGAACAAAGAACAGGGAACATAGAGCATGGAACATAGGACATGGAACATGGAACATGGAACATGGAACATGGAACATTGACCATGGAGCATGGAACATGGACCATGGAACATGGAACATTGAACATGGAACATGGAACATGGAACATGGAACATGGAACATGGACCATAGAACATGGATCATGTAACACGGAACATGGAACATAAAACATTGAACATGGAACATAAAACATGAAACTTGGAACAAAGAACATGGAACATAGAACATAGAGCATGGAACATAGAACATGGAACATAGAACATAGAGCATTGACCATAGGACATGGAACATGGAACATGGAACATGGAATATGGAATATGGAACATGGAACATGGAACATGGTGTGAGGGAATTTCTGTGTGTGTGTCGATTTCGTTATCTTATCGCCAAAGATAGTTCAGCAGTGCTGGGTTTAAATTTCCAGGGGTCGATGTGAATCAACAAAATATTGTTGTTCTGAAATTCCACTCAATATTAAATTCGTTTCGAATAATCTAGAGTGTCAATCGTCTGTGTTCAATCAAATTCCTTTATTGAAATGATAGGGTAACTCAGTGAAATGTGCGAACCAGTTGTCGCTATTCACTCATCATCGTTACCCTATCAGACGCGAGAGAAAACGTTGTCGTATATAATATATGTGTCGTGTTATCTGTTAATTCAATTCTCGCGTTAGAGTCTATTTCAAAGAATTAGGTTCGATAGCTTGTACAGCTAGTTAGGATGCTGAATGTTCTTCGAGCAAACTAGGATCGGTATCAAAGGTTATAGGATCAAACTAAACCTTGCTACGCTCCGATCGTTACCCTAACCCCACGCAAATGCGCTCTATACAACCAAGAGGGTAAGGATAGATAGCCTGCACAGCTAACTAGGATGCTGAATATACTTCAGCAATCTAGGATAGGTTACGGTAGGTTAATCGTTACCTAAACGCCCGTATAAACCTCGTTCGCTACCCTAAACCCCACGCAAATTCACTCTAAACAACAAAGAGGTTAAGGATAGATAGCCTGCACAGCTAACTAGGATGCTGAATATACTTCAGCAATCTAGGATAGGTTACGGTAGGTTAATCGTCACCCAATCGCCCGTGTGAACCTCGTTCGCTACCCTAAACCCACGCAAATGCGCTCTAAACAACAAAAAGGTCAAGGGCAGATAGCCTGTACAGCTAACTAGGATGCTGAATATTCTTCAAGCAATCTAGGATAGGTTACGGTAGGTTAATCGTTACCTAAACACCCGTATGCACCTCGTTCACTACCCTAACCCCACGCAAATGCGCTCTAAACAACCAAAAAGGTTAAGGGCAGATAGCCTGTACAGCTAACTAGGATGCTGAATATTCTTCAAGCAATCTAGGATAGGTTACGGTAGGTTAATCGTTACCTAAACACCCGTATGCACCTCGTTCACTACCCTAACCCCACGCAAATGCGCTCTAAACAACCAAAAAGGTTAAGGGCAGATAGCCTGTACAGCTAACTAGGATGCTGAATATTCTTCAAGCAATCTAGGATAGGTTACGGTAGGTTAATCGTTACCTAAACACCCGTATGAACCTCGTTCGCTACCCTAAACCCACGCAAATGCGCTCTAAACAACAAAAAGGTTAAGGGTAGATAGCCTGTACAGCTAACTAGGATGCTGAATATGCTTCAGCAATCTAGGATAGGTTACGGTAGGTTAATCGTTACCTAAACGCCCGTATAAACCTCGGTCGCTACCCTAAACCCACGCAAATGCGCTCTAAACAACAATAAGGTCAAGGGTAGATAGCCTGTACAGCTAACTAGGATGCTGAATATGCTTCAGCAATCTAGGATAGGTTACGGTAGGTTAATCGTTACCTAAACGCCCGTATAAACCTCGGTCGCTACCCTAAACCCACGCAAATGCGCTCTAAACAACAAAAAGGTTAAGGGTAGATAGCCTGTACAGCTAACTAGGATGCTGAATATACTTCAGCAATCTAGGATAGGTTACGGTAGGTTAATTTGGATAACTAAGACCCCCCACTATCCTTTAATGATCCCAAATAATCAACAGGCTAACGCTAGCTATGCGAGCACTAAAACAGCTATCCTAGGCTATTTATAAAACAGCTATCTATATTTATGCAATCGATAAAGTAAATCAAGTTGGATAATAATAATAAGTATTATTATTATACGAAATAAAGATGTTATTAACCAATCAGTTGTTAGGCTATTATAGATAGCGGCTATTCAGATCAAAATCAAATGCTATATCGCTAGTCAATGTCGAGGATCCAATCACTAACAACTATAATCAACGGCTAAATATAAACTATTATTCCGGTAGTAGATTCGGTGTTAACTTCGATAGCTATCGATTTCAATACGATCGATAGTTCGGACCAGACGCAAAATAATAACAAAACGTCGAGCAGAACACTGTTGTGTTGTGCGTGGCAAATAGGTTATGTCGTTATTAAATCGTAAACACCTTATAGCTAATTAATTGTGTCTCGTAACTCTCTCTACGTTGAATTAAGTACCAGAAATTCGTTAAGCATACAAGATAGGGTAGTAGGCTATAGAATGGCGTACACTGCCCAAAGGATGCTGCTTATACTTCAGCAAAAGGAGAGGTGTTTGGAAGGCAACATTGAGTTTATATGACGTTATATTACACAAGCTTAGGCTATTGTCACCCTCAAATTATATAGTTCTTCAATAACAACTAGGCTAAGGCTTAACCTATTAAATCACTCCTTAACTGCGATACAAGAGGGTTTAGGTAATTGAGTAGCGTGTTCTGCCCAAAGGATGCTGCTTATGCTTCAGCAAAAGGAGGGATATTGGAAGGTGACACAGAGGTTAGGTAATATAAGATGTGTAGGTAAAAATCCTTTAGAATACTCAATTGGCCTTGCTCAACTTTTGCTTTCCTCAATAGCCTAGTGTATGCTAACTCGTTTGGATTTGATATTGCTAGTCGGCAAAATTTCATTAACTTCAAACTAATTATTTCACAATTTAAAATCTAAATTAAATTGCAAAAAATACCAATTGATCACTGATCAAAATCGAAAACCTCGTTTATCGTGAACAAATTATCGCAAATCAATTAATCAATATCGTTCGTGAATATCAAAACGTAAAACCACTAATTTCCCTGAATCATAAAATGATATCAAGTAGGCACTATACCTTAGAGAGAGACGTGTTGATTGGGTCACAAAATGGCACAGACTGTCCGGCGCCGCCCGGTCCCAGTGGTTTTGTTGCACGTCTGGGCCGCTCATGCGCAGAAACCAGTTTTGGCAGTCTGACTCGGCCTCGGCGGCGGCTACATCGGTGCTCGCGCTAACTACTTGAGCCTCGCCTCACCATGCTTAACCTCAAAATCCTTGGTCGTTTGTACTACCTGACTGGTCCTCAGTTAAAAACCTTTTGTCTCCCGATTTCAGCCGTGATATGATAAAAAAAGGTGAGGTGTAAAAAATCAACCCTTACATCCTCCACTCACTTCGCGGAAACAAAAAAAAGAAACAGAAAAGAAAAAAAACATTCTCAACTTCTTCTAAACCAAAATTCAAATTCTTCCAAACTAAAACACAAATAACTTCAATGTCTTTCGATGAGATCCTACTCCTGGGATCTAAAAACATCTTTAATCTTCTAAGGAGTAAGGAAATGAAACTTCTTAAAATCAAAACAAAACTGAGATCTCTCCAATGGTTCCCTGCCACGCTGGTGGGGGACAAGTCCCAACTTTCGAATATTGATCCTCTTGATCTCGTTCGTCCCGGGTATCTGGATCTTCATAGTTCGTCTTTTCCCTCGTCTTCTTGCTGGACGATTGGGTCGATTCTCATCGGACTCGGCTCTCGGAGTGTTCGTAGGTATCACTTCAAATTTCGCTGGCGCTTTCTTCTTCGGTGGGGGTGCAGGGGTATTCGGGATAGCCAATTTCTTCCCATCAAATCGAGTAGCAGCAGTCTTGTTTGGATGATCTTGACTAACCACTCGAACACTATAAGCACGAGAGGGTTCAGGCTCCAGCCCACAAACTGTAGTGTCTTCAATCTCGGCTCGTTTCCCTGACGGATGTGTAGAATCGTTGACACTCGGAACAGTCCGGCATGGGCCTAGGAAATCCTCTTCAATTTTCACGGCTAATATGTTCAATTTGCTTATCATGTCCATGCCCAAGATTATAGGTGTGCCTAACCCAGGAAGGTGGACTACTTTCAGCTCGTGGTTCACACCTCCTATTGTGGATGGAAGGGTAAAACACCGATTCAATGTCATTTCCAAGTTGTTGGCCATGGCAACCCTGACTTCTTGATTTTCTGGTTGCACCATCCGTTCAATAAAATCAGCGACCTCGTCTCCTATCAAGTTTATCGTGGAACCAGTGTCCATCAGTGCCTTAAAATCTCTACCAAACATCGAAACCTTAACGTACGGCCTAAGGTCTTTCGTCACTTTCTCTGAGTCATAACAGTGAATGGTGCCTAACTGGAAGTTGGAGGTCGTTGCACTTAGTCGATTCTTGGACTCCGGCGACCTCCGTGGTCCATCGTCCGTCTCTCGTTTCCCGACTTCGAGCAGTCACAAGTTGTTGTTCTCGCTCCTGGCTTCTTGCAGTTAAAACATCTGAGTATTCTTGGTTCCTTGCAGAAACTGAAGGTATGTCCCGTCTTCTCGCAGTTCCAGCATGTCCTCGAATCGGCTGGTCGCCTTTCACCATCGTAGTATCGTCGATTCTGATACTCCCTTTCACCTATGTTCCTTGCCGTATATCGATCTTTATTCCTAGGTTCACATCTAACTTGGTTGCTGGTCGTGGATTCAACTGTTGCTGTGTGATGTGATAATTTCGGTGCCAATCTACTTCGCCCATGATAGGCAGTTTCGGGTACCAACGCCTGGGCAGGGTTCGGTGGGGGTGTATATTCAGTTCGCTCTCGCAAGCAGGTCTCATAATCTTCAGCGACTTTGATCAGACTTGGCAAGTTTACAAAGTCTCGCCTACGAACATATGTTTTATAGCTCGGGTGCATGTTTCTATAAATTCGATCTAACTTTTCGTGTTGCGAATATCCTCCTCTCCTTCGAATCAAGGTCGAGATGGCTACAACGTAGGGTTTGAACAACTCCCCTTCCCCTTGTGTTCTCTTCCTAATTTCGTCATCTAAGTGAAGTAGATAGCCGGGAGGTAAGTACTGAATTTGAAAATCCCTGACAAAGTCCATGAAGTCACCCCAAAATTCTCGATTATTCCTATACCATAGGATTGCACTGTCTTTCAATAGCTCGGGCAACGCTTTCAACATCAACTCAGGGGTCACACTATACGACTCCATCAATTCATTCAAGCGCTCTAAGAAAGAGATGGCATCCGATTCTTTCCTTCCATCGAATCTCAAATTCCATTTTCTAACGGTATTACAAAGGGAGGCAGTGTTCGACAGTCTTGGTGAATCTACGTCACCTGCCACCATTGGCTCTTCTCGTCCACTCGTGTGGTTAAAGCCAAAATCCAATTGTTCTGTCAAACCACCTTCATCGTTTGATTGATTTCGTGTGAAGACTGGGGCATAAGACTTCATCCTTATCGGAGTAAGCATCGAGGTTCGCCTCTCGGGAACCCCCACAATTGATCGAGCTGTCTGGTGTGTAGTTGACAAGGTCGCTTGGCGTGGCTTTGAAGCTTGTGTCATCAGCCGTCTGACCTCGTTAAAATCAGCATCAGGTGGAAGACCCAGAAGTTCTCGGATGCTCACGGCTTCTAACTCCAAGGATGCACCCGCTGGTGCTTCTTGAGATGCTTGGTGGAACTCATCATCCTCTTCAATCGCCTCCTTTCCAGCCCGTTGTCGTAACCGTCGAACAAGTTCTGCTCTAAGCTGATTAGCGTTTCCTTCTGGTACAGTTCCCAGCTTGCCTAGCTCGTCTTCAAGCTGTGATCTTGATAACTTGTAGACCCAGCTGACCCTTACTTCTGCATCCGAGGGTGGTCGCTGAGCTGTTCCAGCTGCCGTAGAGCTAGTAGTCGTAGTAGTGGATGTCCGTAGGTCCGCTCCTCCAGACGAGGTCGTGACCGTAGCGATAGGTTGTTGCTCGCCTCCTTGTGACGAAGCGCTTCCGTTGTCACCTTCTTCCATTATATTCAATGCCAGGAGAATCTTGAATGGTCTAAGGAATCTCTCTACGTGATAGAACATCGTTGTTCCTCAAATAAATCGTCTAAAATCCAAATTTTTTTTCTTTCAACAATTTCCAAATTTTCGACAATAACTACTTATTCAGTAGTCCCTGTTCGGGCGCCATAAATATGTGAGGGAATTTCTGTGTGTGTGTCGATTTTGTTATCTTATCGCCAAAGATAGTTCAGCAGTGCTGGGTTTAAATTTCCAGGGGTCGATGTGAATCAACAAAATATTGTTGTTCTGAAATTCCACTCAATATTAAATTCGTTTCGAATAATCTAGAGTGTCAATCGTCTGTGTTCAATCAAATTCCTTTATTGAAATGATAGGGTAACTCAGTGAAATGTGCGAACCAGTTGTCGCTATTCACTCATCATCGTTACCCTATCAGACGCGAGAGAAAACGTTGTCGTATATAATATATGTGTCGTGTTATCTGTTAATTCAATTCTCGCGTTAGAGTCTATTTCAAAGAATTAGGTTCGATAGCTTGTACAGCTAGTTAGGATGCTGAATGTTCTTCGAGCAAACTAGGATCCGTATCAAAGGTTATAGGATCAAACTAAACCTTGCTACGCTCCGATCGTTACCCTAACCCCACGCAAATGCGCTCTATACAACCAAGAGGGTAAGGATAGATAGCCTGCACAGCTAACTAGGATGCTGAATATACTTCAGCAATCTAGGATAGGTTACGGTAGGTTAATCGTTACCTAAACGCCCGTATAAACCTCGTTCGCTACCCTAAACCCCACGCAAATGCACTCTAAACAACAAAGAGGTTAAGGATAGATAGCCTGCACAGCTAACTAGGATGCTGAATATACTTCAGCAATCTAGGATAGGTTACGGTAGGTTAATCGTCACCCAATCGCCCGTGTGAACCTCGTTCGCTACCCTAAACCCACGCAAATGCGCTCTAAACAACAAAAAGGTCAAGGGCAGATAGCCTGTACAGCTAACTAGGATGCTGAATATTCTTCAAGCAATCTAGGATAGGTTACGGTAGGTTAATCGTTACCTAAACACCCGTATGCACCTCGTTCACTACCCTAACCCCACGCAAATGCGCTCTAAACAACCAAAAAGGTTAAGGGCAGATAGCCTGTACAGCTAACTAGGATGCTGAATATTCTTCAAGCAATCTAGGATAGGTTACGGTAGGTTAATCGTTACCTAAACACCCGTATGCACCTCGTTCACTACCCTAACCCCACGCAAATGCGCTCTAAACAACCAAAAAGGTTAAGGGCAGATAGCCTGTACAGCTAACTAGGATGCTGAATATTCTTCAAGCAATCTAGGATAGGTTACGGTAGGTTAATCGTTACCTAAACACCCGTATGAACCTCGTTCGCTACCCTAAACCCACGCAAATGCGCTCTAAACAACAAAAAGGTTAAGGGTAGATAGCCTGTACAGCTAACTAGGATGCTGAATATGCTTCAGCAATCTAGGATAGGTTACGGTAGGTTAATCGTTACCTAAACGCCCGTATAAACCTTGGTCGCTACCCTAAACCCACGCAAATGCGCTCTAAACAACAATAAGGTCAAGGGTAGATAGCCTGTACAGCTAACTAGGATGCTGAATATGCTTCAGCAATCTAGGATAGGTTACGGTAGGTTAATCGTTACCTAAACGCCCGTATAAACCTCGGTCGCTACCCTAAACCCACGCAAATGCGCTCTAAACAACAAAAAGGTTAAGGGTAGATAGCCTGTACAGCTAACTAGGATGCTGAATATACTTCAGCAATCTAGGATAGGTTACGGTAGGTTAATTTGGATAACTAAGACCCCCCACTATCCTTTAATGATCCCAAATAATCAACAGGCTAACGCTAGCTATGCGAGCACTAAAACAGCTATCCTAGGCTATTTATAAAACAGCTATCTATATTTATGCAATCGATAAAGTAAATCAAGTTGGATAGTAATAATAAGTATTATTATTATACGAAATAAAGATGTTATTAACCAATCAGTTGTTAGGCTATTATAGATAGCGGCTATTCAGATCAAAATCAAATGCTATATCGCTAGTCAATGTCGAGGATCCAATCACTAACAACTATAATCAACGGCTAAATATAAACTATTATTCCGGTAGTAGATTCGGTGTTAACTTCGATAGCTATCGATTTCAATACGATCGATAGTTCGGACCAGACGCAAAATAATAACAAAACGTCGAGCAGAACACTGTTGTGTTGTGCGTGGCAAATAGGTTATGTCGTTATTAAATCGTAAACACCTTATAGCTAATTAATTGTGTCTCGTAACTCTCTCTACGTTGAATTAAGTACCAGAAATTCGTTAAGCATACAAGATAGGGTAGTAGGCTATAGAATGGCGTACACTGCCCAAAGGATGCTGCTTATACTTCAGCAAAAGGAGAGGTGTTTGGAAGGCAACATTGAGTTTATATGACGTTATATTACACAAGCTTAGGCTATTGTCACCCTCAAATTATATAGTTCTTCAATAACAACTAGGCTAAGGCTTAACCTATTAAATCACTCCTTAACTGCGATACAAGAGGGTTTAGGTAATTGAGTAGCGTGTTCTGCCCAAAGGATGCTGCTTATGCTTCAGCAAAAGGAGGGATATTGGAAGGTGACACAGAGGTTAGGTAATATAAGATGTGTAGGTAAAAATCCTTTAGAATACTCAATTGGCCTTGCTCAACTTTTGCTTTCCTCAATAGCCTAGTGTATGCTAACTCGTTTGGATTTGATATTGCTAGTCGGCAAAATTTCATTAACTTCAAACTAATTATTTCACAATTTAAAATCTAAATTAAATTGCAAAAAATACCAATTGATCACTGATCAAAATCGAAAACCTCGTTTATCGTGAACAAATTATCGCAAATCAATTAATCAATATCGTTCGTGAATATCAAAACGTAAAACCACTAATTTCCCTGAATCATAAAATGATATCAAGTAGGCACTATACCTTAGAGAGAGACGTGTTGATTGGGTCACAAAATGGCACAGACTGTCCGGCGCCGCCCGGTCCCAGTGGTTTTGTTGCACGTCTGGGCCGGTCATGCGCAGAAACCAGTTTTGGCAGTCTGACTCGGCCTCGGCGGCGGCTACATCGGTGCTCGCGCTAACTACTTGAGCCTCGCCTCACCATGCTTAACCTCAAAATCCTTGGTCGTTTGTACTACCTGACTGGTCCTCAGTTAAAAACCTTTTGTCTCCCGATTTCAGCCGTGATATGATAAAAAAAGGTGAGGTGTAAAAAATCAACCCTTACAATGGAACATGGAACATGGAACATGGAACATGGAACATGGAACATGGAACATGGAACATGGAACATGGAACATGGACCGTAGAACATGGAACATGTAACATGGAACATGGAACATAGAACATGGAACATGGAACATAAAACATGAAACTTGGAACAAAGAACAGGGAACATAGAACATAGAGCATGGAACATAGGACATGGAACATGGAACATGGAACATGGAACATTGACCATGGAACATGGAACATGGAACATGGACCATGGAACATGGAACATGGACCATGGAACATAGACCATGGACCATGGAACATGAAACATGGAACATGGACCATGGAACATGAAACATGGACCGTGGAACATGGAACATGGAACATGGAACATGGAACATGGAACATAGAACTTGGAACATGGAACATGCAACATGGAACATGGAACATGGACCATAGATCATGGAACATGGAACATGGAACATGGAACATGAAACATTGAACATGGAACATGGAACATAGAGCATGGAACATAGATCATGGAACATGGACCATGGAACATGAAACATGGAACATGGACCATGGAACATGAAACATGGACCGTGGAACATGGAACATGGAACATGGAACATGGAACATGGAACATGGAACTTGGAACATGGAACATGCAACATGGAACATGGAACATGGACCATAGATCATGGAACATGGAACATGGAACATGGAACATGAAACATTGAACATGGAACATGGAACATAGAGCATGGAACATAGAACATGGAACATAGAACATAGAGCATTGACCATAGGACATGGAACATGGAACATGGAACATGGAACAAGGAACAAGGAACATAGAACATGGAACATAGAACATAGAACATGGAACATGGAACATGGAACATTGACCATGGAGCATGGAACATGGACCATGGAACATGGAACATGGAACATAGAACATGGAACATAGAACATAGAACATGGAACATGGAACATGGAACATGGAACATGGAACATGGAACATGGAACATGAAACAAGGAACATGGAACATAGAAATTGGAACATGGAACATAGAGCATGGAACATGGAACATGGAACAAGGAACACAGAACATGGAACAAAGACCTTGGAACATGTAACAAGGAACATAGAACTTGGAACATAGAACATGGAGCATGGAACATGGAACATAGAACATGGAACATGGAACATAGATATTGGAACATAGAACATGGAACCTGGAACATGGAACATAGAACATAAGAACATGGAAAATAGAGCATGGAACATGGAACATGGAACAAGGAACACAGAACATGGAACAAGGAACATGGAACATGGAACAAGGAACATGGAACTTGGAACATGGAACAAAGAACAGGGAACATAGAGCATGGAACATAGGACATGGAACATGGAACATGGAACATGGAACATGGAACATTGACCATGGAGCATGGAACATGGACCATGGAACATGGAACATTGAACATGGAACATGGAACATGGACCATAGAACATGGATCATGTAACACGGAACATGGAACATAAAACATGGAACATGGAACATAAAACATGAAACTTGGAACAAAGAACATGGAACATAGAACATAGAGCATGGAACATAGAACATGGAACATAGAACATAGAGCATTGACCATAGGACATGGAACATGGAACATGGAACATGGAATATGGAATATGGAACATGGAACATGGAACATGGTGTGAGGGAATTTCTGTGTGTGTGTCGATTTCGTTATCTTATCGCCAAAGATAGTTCAGCAGTGCTGGGTTTAAATTTCCAGGGGTCGATGTGAATCAACAAAATATTGTTGTTCTGAAATTCCACTCAATATTAAATTCGTTTCGAATAATCTAGAGTGTCAATCGTCTGTGTTCAATCAAATTCCTTTATTGAAATGATAGGGTAACTCAGTGAAATGTGCGAACCAGTTGTCGCTATTCACTCATCATCGTTACCCTATCAGACGCGAGAGAAAACGTTGTCGTATATAATATATGTGTCGTGTTATCTGTTAATTCAATTCTCGCGTTAGAGTCTATTTCAAAGAATTAGGTTCGATAGCTTGTACAGCTAGTTAGGATGCTGAATGTTCTTCGAGCAAACTAGGATCGGTATCAAAGGTTATAGGATCAAACTAAACCTTGCTACGCTCCGATCGTTACCCTAACCCCACGCAAATGCGCTCTATACAACCAAGAGGGTAAGGATAGATAGCCTGCACAGCTAACTAGGATGCTGAATATACTTCAGCAATCTAGGATAGGTTACGGTAGGTTAATCGTTACCTAAACGCCCGTATAAACCTCGTTCGCTACCCTAAACCCCACGCAAATGCACTCTAAACAACAAAGAGGTTAAGGATAGATAGCCTGCACAGCTAACTAGGATGCTGAATATACTTCAGCAATCTAGGATAGGTTACGGTAGGTTAATCGTCACCCAATCGCCCGTGTGAACCTCGTTCGCTACCCTAAACCCACGCAAATGCGCTCTAAACAACAAAAAGGTCAAGGGCAGATAGCCTGTACAGCTAACTAGGATGCTGAATATTCTTCAAGCAATCTAGGATAGGTTACGGTAGGTTAATCGTTACCTAAACACCCGTATGCACCTCGTTCACTACCCTAACCCCACGCAAATGCGCTCTAAACAACCAAAAAGGTTAAGGGCAGATAGCCTGTACAGCTAACTAGGATGCTGAATATTCTTCAAGCAATCTAGGATAGGTTACGGTAGGTTAATCGTTACCTAAACACCCGTATGCACCTCGCTCACTACCCTAACCCCACGCAAATGCGCTCTAAACAACCAAAAAGGTTAAGGGCAGATAGCCTGTACAGCTAACTAGGATGCTGAATATTCTTCAAGCAATCTAGGATAGGTTACGGTAGGTTAATCGTTACCTAAACACCCGTATGAACCTCGTTCGCTACCCTAAACCCACGCAAATGCGCTCTAAACAACAAAAAGGTTAAGGGTAGATAGCCTGTACAGCTAACTAGGATGCTGAATATGCTTCAGCAATCTAGGATAGGTTACGGTAGGTTAATCGTTACCTAAACGCCCGTATAAACCTCGGTCGCTACCCTAAACCCACGCAAATGCGCTCTAAACAACAATAAGGTCAAGGGTAGATAGCCTGTACAGCTAACTAGGATGCTGAATATGCTTCAGCAATCTAGGATAGGTTACGGTAGGTTAATCGTTACCTAAACGCCCGTATAAACCTCGGTCGCTACCCTAAACCCACGCAAATGCGCTCTAAACAACAAAAAGGTTAAGGGTAGAATAGCCTGTACAGCTAACTAGGATGCTGAATATACTTCAGCAATCTAGGATAGGTTACGGTAGGTTAATTTGGATAACTAAGACCCCCCACTATCCTTTAATGATCCCAAATAATCAACAGGCTAACGCTAGCTATGCGAGCACTAAAACAGCTATCCTAGGCTATTTATAAAACAGCTATCTATATTTATGCAATCGATAAAGTAAATCAAGTTGGATAATAATAATAAGTATTATTATTATACGAAATAAAGATGTTATTAACCAATCAGTTGTTAGGCTATTATAGATAGCGGCTATTCAGATCAAAATCAAATGCTATATCGCTAGTCAATGTCGAGGATCCAATCACTAACAACTATAATCAACGGCTAAATATAAACTATTATTCCGGTAGTAGATTCGGTGTTAACTTCGATAGCTATCGATTTCAATACGATCGATAGTTCGGACCAGACGCAAAATAATAACAAAACGTCGAGCAGAACACTGTTGTGTTGTGCGTGGCAAATAGGTTATGTCGTTATTAAATCGTAAACACCTTATAGCTAATTAATTGTGTCTCGTAACTCTCTCTACGTTGAATTAAGTACCAGAAATTCGTTAAGCATACAAGATAGGGTAGTAGGCTATAGAATGGCGTACACTGCCCAAAGGATGCTGCTTATACTTCAGCAAAAGGAGAGGTGTTTGGAAGGCAACATTGAGTTTATATGACGTTATATTACACAAGCTTAGGCTATTGTCACCCTCAAATTATATAGTTCTTCAATAACAACTAGGCTAAGGCTTAACCTATTAAATCACTCCTTAACTGCGATACAAGAGGGTTTAGGTAATTGAGTAGCGTGTTCTTGCCCAAAGGATGCTGCTTATGCTTCAGCAAAAGGAGGGATATTGGAAGGTGACACAGAGGTTAGGTAATATAAGATGTGTAGGTAAAAATCCTTTAGAATACTCAATTGGCCTTGCTCAACTTTTGCTTTCCTCAATAGCCTAGTGTATGCTAACTCGTTTGGATTTGATATTGCTAGTCGGCAAAATTTCATTAACTTCAAACTAATTATTTCACAATTTAAAATCTAAATTAAATTGCAAAAAATACCAATTGATCACTGATCAAAATCGAAACCTCGTTTATCGTGAACAAATTATCGCAAATCAATTAATCAATATCGTTCGTGAATATCAAAACGTAAAACCACTAATTTCCCTGAATCATAAAATGATATCAAGTAGGCACTATACCTTAGAGAGAGACGTGTTGATTGGGTCACAAAATGGCACAGACTGTCCGGCGCCGCCCGGTCCCAGTGGTTTTGTTGCACGTCTGGGCCGGTCATGCGCAGAAACCAGTTTTGGCAGTCTGACTCGGCCTCGGCGGCGGCTACATCGGTGCTCGCGCTAACTACTTGAGCCTCACCTCACCATGCTTAACCTCAAAATCCTTGGTCGTTTGTACTACCTGACTGGTCCTCAGTTAAAAACCTTTTGTCTCCCGATTTCAGCCGTGATATGATAAAAAAAGGTGAGGTGTAAAAAATCAACCCTTACAATGGAACATGGAACATGGAACATGGAACATGGAACATGGAACATGGAACATCGAACAAGAAACACGGAACATGGAACAAGGACAAAGAACATTGACCATGAAACATGGAACAAGGAACATGGAACATGGAACAAGGAACATGGAACAAAGAACAGGGAACATAGAGCATGGAACATAGGACATGGAACATGGAACATGGAACATAAAAAACATGGAACATGGAACATGGAACATTGACCATGGAGCATGGAACATGGACCATGGAACATGGAACATGGAACATAGAACATGGAACATAGAACATAGAACATGGAACATGGAACATGGAACATGGAACATGGAACATGGAACATGAAACAAGGAACATGGAACATAGAAATTGGAACATGGAACATAGAGCATGGAACATGGAACATGGAACAAGGAACACAGAACATAAAACAAGGAACATGGAACATGAAACAAGGAACATGGAACATGGAACATGGAACATGGAACATGGAACATGGAACATGGAACATGGAACATGGAACATGAAACATGAAACATGGAACAAAGAACAGGGAACATAGAGAATGGAACACAGGACATGGAACATGGAACATGGAACATGGAACATTGACCATGGAGCATGGAACATGGACCATGGAACATGGAACATGGAACATGGAACATGGAACGTGGAACATGGACCATGGAACATAGAACATGGACCATGGAACATGGAACATGGAACATGGAACATGGAACATAAAACATGAAACATGGAACAAAGAACAGGGAACATAGAACATAGAGCATGGAACATAGGACATAGAACATGGAACATGGAACATGGAACATGGAACATGGAACATTGACCATGGAACATGGAACATGGAACATGGACCATGGAACATGGAACATGGACCATGGAACATGGAAAATGGAACATGGAACATGGAACATGGAACATGGAACATGCAACATGGAACATGGAACATGGAACATAGAACATGGACCATGGAACATGGAACATGGACCATGGAACATGGAACATAAAACATGAAACATGGAACAAAGAACAGGGAACATAGAACATAGAGCATGGAACATAGGACATGGAACATGGAACATGGAACATGGAACATGGAACATGGAACATTGACCATGGAACATGGAACATGGAACATGGACCATGGAACATGGACCATGGACCATGGAACATAGAACATGGACCATGGAACATGGAACATGGACCATGGAACATGGAACATGGAAAATGGAACATAGAACATGGGACATGGAACTTGGATTATGCAACATGGAACATGGAACATAAAACATCGAACATGGAACATGGAACAAGGAACAAGGAACATGGAACATGGAACATGGAACATGGAACATGGAACATGGAACATGGAACATGGAACATGAAACATGAAACATGGAACAAAGAACAGGGAACATAGAGCATGGAACACAGGACATGGAACATGGAACATGGAACATGGAACATTGACCATGGAGCATGGAACATGGACCATGGAACATGGAACATGGAACATGGAACATGGAACGTGGAACATGGACCATGGAACATAGAACATGGACCATGGAACATGGAACATGGACCATGGAACATGGAACATGGACCATGGAACATGGAACATGGACCATGGAACATGGAACATGGAAAATGGAACATGGAACATGGAACATGGAACATGGAACATGCAACATGGAACATGGAACATGGAACATAGAACATGGACCATGGAACATGGAACATGGACCATGGAACATGGAACATGGAAAATGGAACATGGAACATGGAACATGGAACATGGAACATGCAACATGGAACATGGAACATAAAACATCGAACATGGAACATGGAACAAGGAACAAGGAACATGGAACATGGAACATGGAACATGGAACATGGAACATGGAACATGGAACATGGAACATGAAACATGAAACATGGAACAAAGAACAGGGAACATAGAGCATGGAACACGGACATGGAACATGGAACATGGAACATGGAACATTGACCATGGAGCATGGAACATGGACCATGGAACATGGAACATGGAACATGGAACATGGAACATAGAACATAGGGCATGGAACATAGAACATGGTACATAGAACATAGAGCATTGACCATAGGACATGGAACATGGAACATGGAACATGGAACATGGAACAAGGAACATGGAACATGGAACATGGATCATGGAACATGGAACATGGAACATGGAACATGGAACATGGAACAAGAAACACAGAACATGGAACAAGGAACATAGAGCATTGACCATGGAACATGGAACAAGGAACATGGAACATGGAACATTGAACATGGAACATAAAACATGAAACATGGAACAAAGAACATGGAACATGGAACATGGAACATGGAACATTGAACATGGAACATGAAACATGGAACATAGAGCATGGAATATAGAACATAGAGCATTGACCATAGGACATGAAACATAGAACATGGAACATGGAACATGGAACATGGAACATGGAACATGGAACATTGACCATGGAGCATGGAACATGGACCATGGAACATGGAACATGGAACATGGAACATGGAACATGGAACATGGAACATGGAACATGGAACATGGAACATGGAACATGGAACATGGAACATGGAACATGGACCATAGAACATGGAACATGTAACATGGAACATGGAACATAGAACATGGAACATGGAACATGGAACATGGAACATAGAACATAGGGCATGGAACATAGAACATGGTACATAGAACATAGAGCATTGACCATAGGACATGGAACATGGAACATGGAACATGGAACATGGAACATGGAACATGGAACATGGAACATGGAACATGGAACATGGAACATGGAACATGGAACATGGAACGTGGAACATGGAACATGGAACATGGAACAGGGAACATGGAACATGGAACAAGAAACACAGAACATGGAACAAGGAACATAGAGCATTGACCATGGAACATGGAACAAGGAACATGGAACATGGAACATTGAACATGGAACATAAAAAATGAAACATGGAACAAAGAACATGGAACATGGAACATGGAACATGGAACATTGAACATGGAACATGAAACATGGAACATAGAGCATGGAATATAGAACATAGAGCATTGACCATAGGACATGAAACATAGAACATGGAACATGGAACATGGAACATGGAACATGGAACATGGAACATGGAACATAGAACATGGAACATGGAACATGGAACATGGAACATGGAACATGAAACATGGAACATAAAACATGAAACATGGAGCAAAGAACAGGGAACATAGAACATAGAGTATGGAACATAGGACATGGAACATGGAACATGGAACATGGAACATGGAACATGGAACATGGAACATTGACCATGGAACATGGAACATGGAACATGGACCATGGACATGGAACATGGACATGGAACATAGAACATGGACCATGGAACATGGAACATGGACCATGGAACATGGAACATGGAAAATGGAACATGGAACATGGAATATGGAACATGGAACATGCAACATGGAACATGGAACATGGACCATAGATAATGGAACATGGAACATGGACCATAGATCATGGAACATGGAACATGGAACATGGAACATGGAACATGAAACATTGAACATTGAACATGGAACATGGAACATAGAGCATGGAACATAGAACATGGAACATAGAACATGGAGCATTGACCATAGGACATAGAACATGGAACATGGAACATGGAACATGGAACATAGAACATGGAACATAGAACATGGAGCATTGACCATAGGACATAGAACATGGAACATGGAACATGGAACATGGAACATGGAACATCGAACAAGAAACACGGTACATAGAACAAGAACAAAGAGTATTGACCATGGAACATGGAACAAGGAACATGGAACATGGAACAAGGAACATGGAACATAGAGCATGAAACATGGACCATTGAACATGGAAAATGGAAAATGGAACATGGAACATGGAACCATGGAACATGGAACATGGAACATGGAACATGGAACATGGAACATGGAACAAGAAACACGGAACATAGAACAAGGAGAAAGAGCATTGACCGTGGAACATGGAACAAGGAACATGGAAAATGGAACAAGGAACATGGAACATAGAGCATGGAACATGGAACATAGAACATGGAACATGGAACATGAAACATGGAACATGGAACATGGAACATGGAACATGGAACAAGGAACATGGAATATGGAACATGGACCATTGAACATGAAACATGGAACATGGAACATGGAACATGGAACATGAAACATGGAACATGGAACATGGAACATGGAACATGGAACATGGAACATTGAACATAAAACATGGAACATGGAACATAGAGCATGGAACATAGAACATGGAACATAGAACATAGAGCATTGACCATAGGACATGGAACATGGAACATGGAACATGGAACATGGAACATGGAACATGGAACATGGAACATGGAACAAGAAACACGGAACATAGAACAAGGAGAAAGAGCATTGACCAATATGGAACATGGAACAAGGAACATGGAACATGGAACAAGGAACATGGAACATAGAACATGGAACATAGAACATAGAACATGGAACATGGAACATGGAACATGGAACATGGAACATGGAACATGAAACAAGGAACATGGAACATAGAAATTGGAACATGGATCATAGAGCATGGAACATGGAACATGGAACAAGGAACACAGAACATGGAACAAGGAACATGGAACATGGAACAAGGAACATGGAACTTGGAACATAGAACATGGAGCATGGACATGGAACATAGAACATGGAACATGGAACATAGATATTGGAACATAGAACATGGAACCTGGAACATGGAACATAGAACATAAGAACATGGAACATAGAGCATGGAACATGGAACATGGAACAAGGAACACAGAACATGGAACAAGAAACATGGAACATGGAACAAGGAACATTGACCATAGGACATGAAACATAGAACATGGAACATGGAACATGGAACATGGAACATGGAACATGGAACATGGAACATAGAACATGGAACATGGAACATTGAACATGGAACATGGAACATGGAACATGGAAAATGGAACATGGAACATGGAACATGGAACATGGAACATGGAACATGCAACATGGAACATGGAACATGGAACATAGAACATGGACCATGGAACATGGAACATGACCATGGAACATGGAACATGGAAAATGGAACATGGAACATGGACATGGAACATGGAACATGCAACATGGAACATGGAACATAAAACATCGAACATGGAACATGGAACAAGAACAAGGAACATAGAACATGGAACATGGAACATGGAACATGGAACATGGAACATGGAACATGGAACATGAAACATGAAACATGGAACAAAGAACAGGGAACATAGAGCATGGAACACGGACATGGAACATGGAACATGGAACATGGAACATTGACCATGGAGCATGGAACATGGACCATGGAACATGGAACATGGAACATGGGAACATGGAACATAGAACATAGGGCATGGAACATAGAACATGGTACATAGAACATAGAGCATTGACCATAGGACATGGAACATGGAACATGGAACATGGAACATGGAACAAGGAACATGGAACATGGAACATGGATCATGGAACATGGAACATGGAACATGGAACATGGAACATGGAACATGGAACATGGAACAAGAAACACAGAACATGGAACAAGGAACATAGAGCATTGACCATGGAACATGGAACAAGGAACATGGATCATGGAACATTGAACATGGAACATAAAACATGAAACATGGAACAAAGAACATGGAAACATGGAACATGGAACATGGAACATTGAACATGGAACATGAAACATGGAACATAGAGCATGGAATATAGAACATAGAGCATTGACCATAGGACATGAAACATAGAACATGGAACATGGAACATGGAACATGGAACATGGAACATTGACCATGGAGCATGGAACATGGACCATGGAACATGGAACATGGAACATGGAACATGGAACATGGAACATGGAACATGGAACATGGAACATGGAACATGGAACATGGACCATAGAACATGGAACATGTAACATGGAACATGGAACATAGAACATGGAACATGGAACATGGAACATGGAACATAGAACATAGGGCATGGAACATAGAACATGGTACATAGAACATAGAGCATTGACCATAGGACATGGAACATGGAACATGGAACATGGAACATGGAACATGGAACATGGAACATGGAACATGGAACATGGAACATGGAACATGGAACGTGGAACATGGAAACATGGAACATGGAACATGGAACATGGAACATGGAACAAGAAACACAGAACATGGAACAAGGAACATAGAGCATTGACCATGGAACATGGAACAAGGAACATGGAACATGGAACATTGAACATGGAACATAAAAAATGAAACATGGAACAAAGAACATGGAACATGGAACATGGAACATGGAACATTGAACATGGAACATGAAACATGGAACATAGAGCATGAATATAGAACATAGAGCATTGACCATAGGACATGAAACATAGAACATGGAACATGGAACATGGAACATGGAACATGGAACATGGAACATGAACATGGAACATAGAACATGGAACATGGAACATAGAACATGGAACATGGAACATGAAACATGGAACATAAAACATGAAACATGGAACAAAGAACAGGGAACATAGAACATAGAGTATGGAACATAGGACATGGAACATGAACATGGAACATGGAACATGGAACATGGAACATTGACCATGGAAACTGGAACATGGAACATGGACCATGGAACATGGAACATGGACCATGGAACATAGAACATGGACCATGGAACATGGAACATGGACCATGGAACATGGAACATGGAAAATGGAACATGGAACATGGAATATGGAACATGGAACATGCAACATGGAACATGGAACATGGACCATAGATCATGGAACATGGAACATGGACCATAAATCATGGAACATGGAACATGGAACATGGAACATGGAACATGAAAACATTGAACATTGAACATGGAACATGGAACATAGAGCATGGAACATAGAACATGGAACATAGAACATGGAGCATTGACCATAGGACATAGAACATGGAACATGGAACATGGAACATGGAACATGGAACATCGAACAAGAAACACGGTACATAGAACAAGAACAAAGAGTATTGACCATGGAAACATGGAACAAGGAACATGGAACATGGAACAAGGAACATGGAACATAGAGCATGAAACATGGACCATTGAACATGGAAATGGAAAATGGAACATGGAACATGGAACATGGAACATGGAACATGGAACATGGAACATGGAACATGGAACAAGAAACACGGAACATAGAACCAAGGAGAAAGAGCATTGACCGTGGAACATGGAACAAGGAACATGGAAAATGGAACAAGGAACATGGAACATAGAGCATGGAACATGGAACATAGAACATGGAACATGGAACATGAAACATGGAACATGGAACATGGAACATGGACATGGAACAAGGAACATGGAATATGGAACATGGACCAGTGAACATGAAACATGGAACATGGAACATGGAACATGGAACATGAAACATGGAACATGGAACATGGAACATGGAACATGGAACATGGAACATTGAACATAAAACATGGAACATGGAACATAGAGCATGGAACATAGAACATGGAACATAGAACATAGAGCATTGACCATAGGACATGGAACATGGAACATGGAACATGGAACATGGAACATGGAACATGGAACATGGAACAAGAAAAACGGAACATAGAACAAGGAGAAAGAGCATTGACCAATATGGAACATGGAACAAGGAACATGGAACATGGAACAAGGAACATGGAACATAGAACATGGAACATAGAACATAGAACATGGAACATGGAACATGGAACATGGAACATGGAACATGGAACATGAAACAAGGAACATGGAACATAGAAATTGGAACATGGAACATAGAGCATGGAACATGGAACATGGAACAAGGAACACAGAACATGGAACAAGGAACATGGAACATGGAACAAGGAACATGGAACTTGGAACATAGAACATGGAGCATGGAACATGGAACATAGAACATGGAACATGGAACATAGATATTGGAACATAGAACATGGAACCTGGAACATGGAACATAGAACATAAGAACATGGAACATAGAGCATGGAACATGGAACATGGAACAAGGAACACAGAACATGGAACAAGAAACATGGAACATGGAACAAGGAACATTGACCATAGGACATGAAACATAGAACATGGAACATGGAACATGGAACATGGAACATGGAACATGGAACATGGAACATAGAACATGGAACATGGAACATAGAACATGGAACATGGAACATGAAACATGGAACATAAAACATGAAACATGGAACAAAGAACAGGGAACATAGAACATAGAGCATGGAACATAGGACATGGAACATGGAACATGGAACATGGAACATGGAACATTGACCATGGAACATGGAACATGGAACATGGAACATGGAACATGGAACATTGACCATGGAACATGGAACATGGAACATGGACCATGGAACATGGAACACGGACCATGGAACATAGAACATGGACCATTGAACATGGAACATGGACCATAGAACATGGAACATGGAAAATGGAACATGGAACATGGAACATGGAACATGGAACAAAGAACAGGGAACATAGAGCATGGAACATAGGACATGGAACATGGAACGTGGAACATGGAACATGGAACATAGAACGTGGAACATAGAACATGGAACATGGAACATGGAACATGGAACATGGAACATGGAACATGAACATGAAACAAGGAACATGGAACATAGAAATTGGAACATAACACATAGAGCATGGAACATGGAACATGGAACAAGGAACACAGAACATAAAACAAGGAACATGGAACATGGAACAAGGAACATGGAACTTGGAACATAGAACATGGAGCATGGAACATGGAACATAGAACATGGAACATGAAACATTGATATTGGAACATAGAACATGGAACCTGGAACATGGAACATAGAACATAAGAACATGGAACATAGAGCATGGAACATGGAACTGAAACAAGGAACACAGAACATGGAACAAGGAACATGGAACATGGAACAAGGAACATGAAACTTGGAACATGGAACAAAGAACAGGGAACATAGAGCATGGAACATAGGACATGGAACATGGAACATGGAACATGGAACATGGAACATTGACCATGGAGCATGGAACATGGACCATGGAACATGGAACATTGAACATGGAACATGGAACATGGTACATGGAACATGGAACATGGACCATAGAACATGGAACATGTAACATGGAACATGGAACATAGAACATGGAACATGGAACATGGAACATGGAACATGGAACATGGAACATGGAACATTGAACATGGAACATGGAACATGGAACATAGAACATGGAACATGGAACATAGAGATTGGAACATGGAACGTGGAACAAGGAACACAGAACATGGAACAAGGAACATGGAACAAGGAACAAGGTACACAGAAAATGGAACAAGGAACATAGAACATGGAGCATGGAACATGGAACATAGAACATGGAACATGGAACATAGAGATTGGAACATGGAACGTGGAACAAGGAACACAGAACATGGAACAAGGAACATGGAACAAGGAACAAGGTACACAGAAAATAAACCAAGGAACATAGAACATGGAGCATGGAACATGGAACATAGAACATGGAACATGGAACATAGATATTGGAACATAGAACATGGAACCTGGAACATGGAACATAGAACATAAGAACATGGAACATAGAGCATGGAACATGGAACATGGAACAAGGAACACAGAACATGGAACAAGGAACATGGAACATGGAACAAGGAACATGGAACTTGGAACATGGAACAAAGAACAGGGAACATAGAGCATGGAACATAGGACATGGAACATGGAACATGGAACATGGAACATGGAACATTGACCATGGAGCATGGAACATGGACCATGGAACATGGAACATGGAACATAGAAAATGGAACATAGAACATAGAACATGGAACATGGAACATGGAACATGGAACATGGAACATGGAACATGAAACAAGGAACATGGAACATAGAAATTGGAACATGGAACATAGAGCATGGAACATGGAACATGGAACAAGGAACACAGAACATGGAACAAGGAACATGGAACATGGAACAAGGAACATGGAACTTGGAACATAGAACATGGAGCATGGAACATGGAACATAGAACATGGAACATGGAACATGGAACATAGAACATGGAACATGGAACATAGATATTGGAACATAGAACATGGAACCTGGAACATGGAACATAGAACATAAGAACATGGAAAATAGAGCATGGAACATGGAACATGGAACAAGGAACACAGAACATGGAACAAGGAACATGGAACTTGGAACAAGGAACATGGAACTTGGAACATGGAACAAAGAACAGGGAACATAGAGCATGGAACATAGGACATGGAACATGGAACATGGAACATGGAACATGGAACATTGACCATGGAGCATGGTTTGGACCATGGAACATTGAACATGGAACATGGAACATGAACATGGAACATGGAACATGGACCATAGAACATGGAACATGTAACATGGAACATGGAACATAGAACATAGAACATGGAACATGGAACATGGAACATGGAACATGGAACATGGAACATGGAACATGGAACATTGAACATGGAACATGGAACATGAAACATGGAACATAGAGCATGGAACATAGAACATGGAACATAGAACATAGAGCATTGACCATAGGACATGGAACATGGAACATGGAACATGGAACGTGGAACATGGAACATGGAACAAGAAACACAGAACTTGGAACAAGGAACAAGGAACATAGAGCATTGACCATGGAACATGGAACAAGGAACATGGAACATGGAACATGGAACATGGAACATGGAACATGGAACATAAAACATGAAACATGGAACAAAGAACATGGAACATGGAACATGGAACATGGAACATTGAACATGGAAAATGGAACATGGAACATAGAGCATGGAACATAGAACATAGAGCATTGACCATAGGACATGAAACATGGAACATGAAACATGGAACATGGAACATGGAACATAAAACATGAAACTTGGAACAAAGAACTGGGAACATAGAACATAGAGCATGGAACATAGGACATGGAACATGGAACATGGAACATGGAACATGGAACATTGACCATGGAACATGGAACATGGAACATGGACCATGGAACATGGAACATGGACCATGGAACATGGAACATGGACCATGGAACATGGACCATGGAACATGAAACATGGACCATGGAACATGGAACATGGAACATGGAACATGGAACTTTGAACATGGAACATGCAGCATGGAACATGGAACATGGACCATAGATCATGGAACATGGAACATGGAACATGGAACATGAAACATTGAACATGGAACATGGAACATGGAACATAGAGCATGGAACATAGAACATGGAACATAGAACATAGAGCATTGACCATAGGACATGGAACATGGAACATGGAACATGGAACATGGAACATGGAACATGGAACATGGAACATGGAACATGGAACATGGAACATGGAACATCGAACAAGAAACACGGAACATTGAACAAGGACAAAGAGCATTGACCATGGAACATGGAACAAGGAACATGGAACATGGAACAAGGAACATGGAACAAAGAACAGGGAACATAGAGCATGGAACATAGGACATGGAACATGGAACATGGAACATGGAACATGCAACATTGACCATGGAGCATGGAACATGGACCATGGAACATGGAACATGGAACATAGAACATGGAACATAGAACATAGAACATGGAACATGGAACATGGAACATGGAACATGGAACATGGAACATGGAACATGGAACATGAAACAAGGAACATGGAACATAGAAATTGGAACATGGAACATAGAAATTGGAACATGGAACATGGAACATGGAACAAGGAACACAGAACATAAAACAAGGAACATGGAACATGGAACAAGGAACAAGGAACATGGAATATGGAACATGGACCATTGAACATGAAACATGGAACATGGAACATGGAACATGGAACATGAAACATGGAACATGGAACATGGAACATGGAACATGGAACATGGAACATTGAACATAAAACATGGAACATGGAACATAGAGCATGGAACATAGAACATGGAACATAGAACATAGAGCATTGACCATAGGACATGGAACATGGAACATGGAACATGGAACATGGAACATGGAACATGGAACATGGAACATGGAACAAGAAACACGGAACATAGAACAAGGAGAAAGAGCATTGACCAATATGGAACATGGAACAAGGAACATGGAACATGGAACAAGGAACATGGAACATAGAACATGGAACATAGAACATAGAACATGGAACATGGAACATGGAACATGGAACATGAAACAAGGAACATGGAACATAGAAATTGGAACATGGAACATAGAGCATGGAACATGGAACATGGAACAAGGAACACAGAACATGGAACAAGGAACATGGAACATGGAACAAGGAACATGGAACTTGGAACATAGAACATGGAGCATGGAACATGGAACATAGAACATGGAACATGGAACATAGATATTGGAACATAGAACATGGAACCTGGAACATGGAACATAGAACATAAGAACATGGAACATAGAGCATGGAACATCTAACATGGAACAAGGAACACAGAACATGGAACAAGAAACATGGAACATGGAACAAGGAACATTGACCATAGGACATGAAACATAGAACATGGAACATGGAACATGGAACATGGAACATGGAACATGGAACATAGAACATGGAACATGGAACATAGAACATGGAACATGGAACATGAAACATGGAACATAAAACATGAAACATGGAACAAAGAACAGGGAACATAGAACATAGAGCATGGAACATAGGACATGGAACATGGAACATGGAACATGGAACATGGAACATTGACCATGGAACATGGAACATGGAACATGGAACATGGAACATGGAACATTGACCATGGAACATGGAACATGGAACATGGAACATGGACCATGGAACATGGAACACGGACCATGGAACATAGAACATGGACCATTGAACATGGAACGTGGACCATAGAACATGGAACATGGAAAATGGAACATGGAACATGGAACATGGAACAAAGAACAGGGAACATAGAGCATGGAACATAGGACATGGAACATGGAACGTGGAACATGGAACATGGAACATAGAACATGGAACATAGAACATGGAACATGGAACATGGAACATGGAACATGGAACATGGAACATGGAACATGAAACATGAAACATGAAACAAGGAACATGGAACATAGAAATTGGAACATAACACATAGAGCATGGAACATGGAACATGGAACAAGGAACACAGAACATAAAACAAGGAACATGGAACATGGAACAAGGAACATGGAACTTGGAACATAGAACATGGAGCATGGAACATGGAACATAGAACATGGAACATGAAACATAGATATTGGAACATAGAACATGGAACCTGGAACATGGAACATAGAACATAAGAACATGGAACATAGAGCATGGAACATGGAACTGAAACAAGGAACACAGAACATGGAACAAGGAACATGGAACATGGAACAAGGAACATGAAACTTGGAACATGGAACAAAGAACAGGGAACATAGAGCATGGAACATAGGACATGGAACATGGAACATGGAACATGGAACATGGAACATTGACCATGGAGCATGGAACATGGACCATGGAACATGGAACATTGAACATGGAACATGGAACATGGAACATGGAACATGGAACATGGACCATAGAACATGGAACATGTAACATGGAACATGGAACATAGAACATGGAACATGGAACATGGAACATGGAACATGGAACATGGAACATGGAACATTGAACATGGAACATGGAACATGGAACATAGAACATGGAACATGGAACATAGAGATTGGAACATGGAACGTGGAACAAGGAACACAGAACATGGAACAAGGAACATGGAACAAGGAACAAGGTACACAGAAAATGGAACAAGGAACATAGAACATGGAGCATGGAACATGGAACATAGAACATGGAACATGGAACATAGAGATTGGAACATGGAACGTGGAACAAGGAACACAGAACATGGAACAAGGAACATGGAACAAGGAACAAGGTACACAGAAAATAAACCAAGGAACATAGAACATGGAGCATGGAACATGGAACATAGAACATGGAACATGGAACATAGATATTGGAACATAGAACATGGAACCTGGAACATGGAACATAGAACATAAGAACATGGAACATAGAGCATGGAACATGGAACATGGAACAAGGAACACAGAACATGGAACAAGGAACATGGAACATGGAACAAGGAACATGGAACTTGGAACATGGAACAAAGAACAGGGAACATAGAGCATGGAACATAGGACATGGAACATGGAACATGGAACATGGAACATGGAACATTGACCATGGAGCATGGAACATGGACCATGGAACATGGAACATGGAACATAGAAAATGGAACATAGAACATAGAACATGGAACATGGAACATGGAACATGGAACATGGAACATGGAACATGGAACATGAAACAAGGAACATGGAACATAGAAATTGGAACATGGAACATAGAGCATGGAACATGGAACATGGAACAAGGAACACAGAACATGGAACAAGGAACATGGAACATGGAACAAGGAACATGGAACTTGGAACATAGAACATGGAGCATGGAACATGGAACATAGAACATGGAACATGGAACATGGAACATAGAACATGGAACATGGAACATAGATATTGGAACATAGAACATGGAACCTGGAACATGGAACATAGAACATAAGAACATGGAAAATAGAGCATGGAACATGGAACATGGAACAAGGAACACAGAACATGGAACAAGGAACATGGAACTTGGAACAAGGAACATGGAACTTGGAACATGGAACAAAGAACAGGGAACATAGAGCATGGAACATAGGACATGGAACATGGAACATGGAACATGGAACATGGAACATTGACCATGGAGCATGGTTTGGACCATGGAACATTGAACATGGAACATGGAACATGGAACATGAACATGGAACATGGAACATGGACCATAGAACATGGAACATGTAACATGGAACATGGAACATAGAACATGGAACATGGAACATGGAACATGGAACATGGAACATGGAACATGGAACATGGAACATGGAACATTGAACATGGAACATGGAACATGAAACATGGAACATAGAGCATGGAACATAGAACATGGAACATAGAACATAGAGCATTGACCATAGGACATGGAACATGGAACATGGAACATGGAACGTGGAACATGGAACATGGAACAAGAAACACAGAACTTGGAACAAGGAACAAGGAACATAGAGCATTGACCATGGAACATGGAACAAGGAACATGGAACATGGAACATGGAACATGGAACATGGAACATAAAACATGAAACATGGAACAAAGAACATGGAACATGGAACATGGAACATGGAACATTGAACATGGAAAATGGAACATGGAACATAGAGCATGGAACATAGAACATAGAGCATTGACCATAGGACATGAAACATGGAACATGAAACATGGAACATGGAACATGGAACATAAAACATGAAACTTGGAACAAAGAACTGGGAACATAGAACATAGAGCATGGAACATAGGACATGGAACATGGAACATGGAACATGGAACATGGAACATTGACCATGGAACATGGAACATGGAACATGGACCATGGAACATGGAACATGGACCATGGAACATGGAACATGGACCATAGAACATGGGCCATGGAACATGAAACATGGACCATGGAACATGGAACATGGAACATGGAACATGGAACTTTGAACATGGAACATGCAGCATGGAACATGGAACATGGACCATAGATCATGGAACATGGAACATGGAACATGGAACATGAAACATTGAACATGGAACATGGAACATGGAACATAGAGCATGGAACATAGAACATGGAACATAGAACATAGAGCATTGACCATAGGACATGGAACATGGAACATGGAACATGGAACATGGAACATGGAACATGGAACATGGAACATGGAACATGGAACATGGAACATGGAACATCGAACAAGAAACACGGAACATTGAACAAGGACAAAGAGCATTGACCATGGAACATGGAACAAGGAACATGGAACATGGAACAAGGAACATGGAACAAAGAACAGGGAACATAGAGCATGGAACATAGGACATGGAACATGGAACATGGAACATGGAACATGCAACATTGACCATGGAGCATGGAACATGGACCATGGAACATGGAACATGGAACATAGAACATGGAACATAGAACATAGAACATGGAACATGGAACATGGAACATGGAACATGGAACATGGAACATGGAACATGGAACATGGAACATGGAACATGGAACATGAAACAAGGAACATGGAACATAGAAATTGGAACATGGAACATAGAGCATGGAACATGGAACATGGAACATGGAACAAGGAACACAGAACATAAAACAAGGAACATGGAACATGGAACAAGGAACATGGAACTTGGAACATAGAACATGGAGCATGGAACATGGAACATAGAACATGGAACATGGAACATAGATATTGGAACATAGAACATGGAACCTGGAACATGGAACATAGAACATAAGAACATGGAACATAGAGCATGGAACATGGAACATGGAACAAGGAACACAGAACATGGAACAAGGAACATGGAACATGGAACAAGGAACATGAAACTTGGAACATGGAACAAAGAACAGGGAACATAGAGCATGGAACATAGGACATGGAACATGGAACATGTAACATGGAACATGGAACATTGACCATGGAGCATGGAACATGGACCATGGAACATGGAACATTGAACATGGAACATGGAACATGGAACATGGAACATGGAACATGGACCATAGAACATGGAACATGTAACATGGAACATGGAACATAGAACATGGAACATGGAACATGGAACATGGAAAATGGAACATGGAACAAGGAACATGGAACATGGAACATTGAACATGGAACATGGAACATGGAACATGGAACATGGAACATGGAACATGGAACATGGAGCATGGAACATAGAGATTGGAACATAGAACATGGAACCTGGAACATGGAACATAGAACATGGAACATCGAACATAGAGCATAGAACATGGAACATGGAACAAGAAACACAGAACATGGAACAAGGAACATGGAACATGGAACATAGAACATGGAACATCGAACATGGAACATGGAACAAGGAACAAGGAACAAGGAACATGGAACATGGAACATGGAACATGGAACATGGAACATGGAACATGGAACATCGAACATGAAACATGAAACATGGAACAAAGAACAGGGAACATAGAGCATGGAACACAGGACATGGAACATGGAACATGGAACATGGAACATGGAACATGGAACATGGAACATTGACCATGGAGCATGGAACATGGACCATGGAACATGGAACATGGAACATGGAACATGGAACATGGAACATGGAACATGGAACATGGACCATAGAACATGGAACATGTAACATGGAACATGGAACATAGAACATGGAGCATGGAACATGGACCATGGAACATTGAACATGGAACATGGAACATGGAACATGGAACATGGAACATGGACCATAGAACATGGAACATGTAACATGGAACATGGAACATAGAACATGGAACATGGAACATGGAACATGGAACATGGAACATGGAACATGGAACATTGAACATGGAACATGGAACATGGAACATGGAACATAGAGCATGGAACATATAACATGGAACATAGAACATAGAGCATTGACCATAGGACATGGAACATGGAACATGGAACATGGAACGTGGAACATGGAACATGGAACAAGAAACACAGAACTTGGAACAAGGAACATAGAGCATTGACCATGGAACATGGAACAAGGAACATGGAACATGGAACATGGAACATGGAACATGGAACATGGAACATAAAACATGAAACATGGAACAAAGAACATGGAACATGGAACATGGAACATGGAACATTGAACATGGAAAATGGAACATGGAACATGAAGCATGGAACATAGAACATAGAGCATTGACCATAGGACATGAAACATGGAACATGAAACATGGAACATGGAACATGGAACATAAAACATGAAACTTGGAACAAAGAACTGGGAACATAGAACATAGAGCATGGAACATAGGACATGGAACATGGAACATGGAACATGGAACATGGAACATTGACCATGGAACATGGAACATGGAACATGGACCATGGAACATGGAACATGGACCATAGAACATAGAACATGGACCATGGAACATAGAACATGGACCATGGAACATGGACCATGGAACATGAAACATGGACCATGGAACATGGAACATGGAACATGGAACATGGAACTTTGAACATGGAACATGCAACATGGAACATGGAACATGGACCATAGATCATGGAACATGGAACATGGAACATGGAACATGAAACATTGAACATGGAACATGGAACATAGAGCATGGAACATAGAACATGGAACATATAACATAGAGCATTGACCATAGGACATGGAACATGGAACATGGAACATGGAACATGGAACATGGAACATGGAACATGGAACATCGAACAAGAAACACGGAACATTGAACAAGGACAAAGAGCATTGACCATGGAACATGGAACAAGGAACATGGAACATGGAACAAGGAACATGGAACAAAGAATAGGGAACATAGAGCATGGAACATAGGACATGGAACATGGAACATGGAACATGGAACATGGAACATTGACCATGGAGCATGGAACATGGACCATGGAACATGGAACATGGAACATAGAACATGGAACATAGAACATAGAACATGGAACATGGAACATGGAACATGGAACATGGAACATGGAACATGAAACAAGGAACATGGAACATAGAAATTGGAACATGGAACATAGAGCATGGAACATGGAACATGGAACAAGGAACACAGAACATAAAACAAGGAACATGGAACATGGAACAAGGAACATGGAAATTGGAACATAGAACATGGAGCATGGAACATGAAACATAGAACATGGAACATGGAACATAGATATTGGAACATAGAACATGGAACCTGGAACATGGAACATAGAACATAAGAACATGGAACATAGAGCATGGAACATGGAACATGGAACAAGGAACATGGAACATGTAACATTGAACATAGAAAATAAAACATGAAACATGATACAAAGAACATGGAACATGGAACATGGAACATGGAACATTGAACATGGAACATGAAACATGGAACATAGAGCATGGAATATAGAACATAGAGCATTGACCATAGGACATGAAACATAGAACATGGAACATGGAACATGGAACATGGAACATGGAACATGGAACATAGAACATGGAACATGGAACATAGAACATGGAACATGGAACATGAAACATGGAACATAAAACATGAAACATGGAACAAAGAACAGGGAACATAGAACATAGAGCATGGAACATAGGACATGGAACATGGAACATGGAACATGGAACATGGAACATGGAACATTGACCATGGAACATGGAACATTGAACATGGACCATGGAACATGGAACACGAACCATGGAACATAGAACATGGACCATTGAACATGGAACATGGACCATAGAACATGGAACATGGAAAATGGAACATGGAACATGGAACATGGAACAAAGAACAGGGAACATAGAGCATGGAACATAGGACATGGAACATGGAACATGGAACATGGAACATTGACCATGGAGCATGGAACATGGACCATGGAACATGGAACATAGAACATGGAACATGGAACATGGAACATGGAACATGGAACATGGAACATGGAACATGAAACATGAAACAAGGAACATGGAACATAGAAATTGGAACATGGAACATAGAGCATGGAACATGGAACATGGAACAAGGAACACAGAACATAAAACAAGGAACATGGAACATGGAACAAGGAACATGGAACTTGGAACATAGAACATGGAGCATGGAACATGGAACATAGAACATGGAACATGAAACATAGATATTGGAACATAGAACATGGAACCTGGAACATGGAACATAGAACATAAGAACATGGAACATAGAGCATGGAACATGGAACTGAAACAAGGAACACAGAACATGGAACAAGGAACATGGAACATGGAACAAGGAACATGAAACTTGGAACATGGAACAAAGAACAGGGAACATAGAGCATGGAACATAGGACATGGAACATGGAACATGGAACATGGAACATGGAACATTGACCATGGAGCATGGAACATGGACCATGGAACATGGAACATTGAACATGGAACATGGAACATGGAACATGGAACATGGAACATGGACCATAGAACATGGAACATGTAACATGGAACTTGGAACATAGAACATGGAACATGGAACATGGAACATGGAACATGGAACATGGAACATGGAACATTGAACATGGAACATGGAACATGGAACATAGAACATGGAACATGGAACATAGAGATTGGAACATGGAACGTGGAACAAGGAACACAGAACATGGAACAAGGAACATGGAACAAGGAACAAGGTACACAGAAAATGGAACAAGGAACATAGAACATGGAGCATGGAACATGGAACATAGAACATGGAACATGGAACATAGAGATTGGAACATGGAACGTGGAACAAGGAACACAGAACATGGAACAAGGAACATGGAACAAGGAACAAGGTACACAGAAAATAAACCAAGGAACATAGAACATGGAGCATGGAACATGGAACATAGAACATGGAACATGGAACATAGATATTGGAACATAGAACATGGAACCTGGAACATGGAACATAGAACATAAGAACATGGAACATAGAGCATGGAACATGGAACATGGAACAAGGAACACAGAACATGGAACAAGGAACATGGAACATGGAACAAGGAACATGGAACTTGGAACATGGAACAAAGAAAAGGGAACATAGAGCACGGAACATAGGACATGGAACATGGAACATGGAACATGGAACATGGAACATTGACCATGGAGCATGGAACATGGACCATGGAACATGGAACATGGAACATAGAACATGGAACATAGAACATAGAACATGGAACATGGAACATGGAACATGGAACATGGAACATGGAACATGGAACATGGAACATGAAACAAGGAACATGGAACATAGAAATTGGAACATGGAACATAGAGCATGGGACATGGAACATGGAACAAGGAACACAGAACATGGAACAAGGAACATGGAACATGGAACAAGGAACATGGAACTTGGAACATAGAACATGGAGCATGGAACATGGAACATAGAACATGGAACATGGAACATAGATATTGGAACATAGAACATGGAACCTGGAACATGGAACATAGAACATAAGAACATGGAAAATAGAGCATGGAACATGGAACATGGAACAAGGAACACAGAACATGGAACAAGGAACATGGAACTTGGAACAAGGAACATGGAACTTGGAACATGGAACAAAGAACAGGGAACATAGAGCATGGAACATAGGACATGGAACATGGAACATGGAACATGGAACATGGAACATTGACCATGGAGCATGGTTTGGACCATGGAACATGGAACATTGAACATGGAACATGGAACATGGAACATGAACATGGAACATGGAACATGGACCATAGAACATGGAACATTTAACATGGAACATGGAACATAGAACATGGAACATGGAACATGGAACATGGAACATGGAACATGGAACATGGAACATGGAACATGGAACATTGAACATGGAACATGGAACATGGAACATGGAACATAGAGCATGGAACATAGAACATGGAACATAGAACATAGAGCATTGACCATAGGACATGGAACATGGAACATGGAACATGGAACGTGGAACATGGAACATGGAACAAGAAACACAGAACTTGGAACAAGGAACATAGAGCATTGACCATGGAACATGGAACAAGGAACATGGAACATGGAACATGGAACATTGAACATGGAACATAAAACATGAAACATGGAACAAAGAACATGGAACATGGAACATGGAACATGGAACATTGAACATGGAAAATGGAACATGGAACATAGAGCATGGAACATAGAACATAGAGCATTGACCATAGGACATGAAACATGGAACATGAAACATGGAACATGGAACATGGAACATAAAACATGAAACTTGGAACAAATAACTGGGAACATAGAACATAGAGCATGGAACATAGGACATGGAACATGGAACATGGAACATGGAACATGGAACATTGACCATGGAACATGGAACATGGAACATGGACCATGGAACATGGAACATGGACCATGGAACATAGAACATGGACCATGGAACATGGACCATGGAACATGAAACATGGACCATGGAACATGGAACATGGAACATGGAACATGGAACTTTGAACATGGAACATGCAACATGGAACATGGAACATGGACCATAGATCATGGAACATGGAACATGGAACATGGAACATGGAACATGGAACATGGAACATGGAACATGAAACAAGGAACATGGAACATAGAAATTGGAACATGGAACATAGAGCATGGAACATGGAACATGGAACATGGAACAAGGAACACAGAACATAAAACAAGGAACATGGAACATGGAACAAGGAACATGGAACGTGGAACATAGAACATGGAGCATGGAACATGGAACATAGAACATGGAACATGGAACATAGATATTGGAACATAGAACATGGAACCTGGAACATGGAACATAGAACATAAGAACATGGAACATAGAGCATGGAACATGGAACATGGAACTTTGAACATGGAACATGCAACATGGAACATGGAACATGGACCATAGATCATGGAACATGGAACATGGAACATGGAACATGGAACATGGAACATGGAACATGGAACATGAAACAAGGAACATGGAACATAGAAATTGGAACATGGAACATAGAGCATGGAACATGGAACATGGAACATGGAACAAGGAACACAGAACATAAAACAAGGAACATGGAACATGGAACAAGGAACATGGAACTTGGAACATAGAACATGGAGCATGGAACATGGAACATAGAACATGGAACATGGAACATAGATATTGGAACATAGAACATGGAACCTGGAACATGGAACATAGAACATAAGAACATGGAACATAGAGCATGGAACATGGAACATGGAACAAGGAACACAGAACAAGGAACCAGGAACATGGAACATGGAACAAGGAACATGAAACTTGGAACATGGAACAAAGAACAGGGAACATAGAGCATGGAACATAGGACATGGAACATGGAACATGTAACATGGAACATGGAACATTGACCATGGAGCATGGAACATGGACCATGGAACATGGAACATTGAACATGGAACATGGAACATGGAACATGGAACATGGAACATGGACCATAGAATATGGAACATGTAACATGGAACATGGAACATAGAACATGGAACATGGAACATGGAACATGGAACATGGAACATGGAACATGGAACATGGAACATTGAACATGGAACATGGAACATGGAACATAGAACATGGAGCATGGAACATAGAGATTGAAACATAGAACATGGAACCTGAAACATGGAACATAGAACATGGAACATCGAACATAGAGCATAGAACATGGAACATGGAACAAGAAACACAGAACATGGAACAAGGAACATGGAACATTGAACATAGAACATGGAACATGGAACATCGAACATGGAACATGGAACAAGGAACAAGGAACAAGGAACATGGAACATGGAACATGGAACATGGAACATGGAACATGGAACATGGAACATGGAACATGGAACATGAAACATGAAACATGGAACAAAGAACAGGGAACATAGAGCATGGAACACAGGACATGGAACATGGAACATGGAACATTGATAATGGAACATGGAACATGGAACATTGACCATGGAGCATGGAACATGGAGCATGGAACATGGAACATGGAACATGGAACATGGAACATGGAACATGGAACATGGAACATGGAACATGGAACATGGACCATAGAACATGGAACATGTAACATGGAACATGGAACATAGAACATGGAGCATGGAACATGGACCATGGAACATTGAACATGGAACATGGAACATGGAACATGGAACATGGAACATGGACCATAGAACATGGAACATGTAACATGGAACATGGAACATGGAACATAGAACATGGAACATGGAACATGGAACATGGAACATGGAACATGGAACATGGAACATTGAACATGGAACATGGAACATGGAACATGGAACATAGAGCATGGAACATAGAACATGGAACATAGAACATAGAGCATTGACCATAGGACATGGAACATGGAACATGGAAAATGGAACGTGGAACATGGAAAATGGAACAAGAAACACAGAACTTGGAACAAGGAACATAGAGCATTGACCATGGAACATGGAACAAGGAACATGGAACATGGAACATGGAACATGGAACATGGAACATGGAACATAAAACATGAAACATGGAACAAAGAACATGGAACATGGAACATGGAACATGGAACATTGAACATGGAAAATGGAACATGGAACATAGAGCATGGAACATAGAACATAGAGCATTGACCATAGGACATGAAACATGGAACATGAAACATGGAACATGGAACATGGAACATAAAACATGAAACTTGGAACAAAGAACTGGGAACATAGAACATAGAGCATGGAACATAGGACATGGAACATGGAACATGGAACATGGAACATGGAACATTGACCATGGAACATGGAACATGGAACATGGACCATGGAACATGGAACATGGACCATGGAACATGGAACATGAAACATGGACCATGGAACATGGAACATGGAACATGGAACATGGAACTTTGAACATGGAACATGCAACATGGAACATGGAACATGGACCATAGATCATGGAACATGGAACATAAAACATGGAACATAGAGCATGGAACATAGAACATGGAACATATAACATAGAGCATTGACCATAGGACATGGAACATGGAACATGGAACATGGAACATGGAACATGGAACATGGGACATGGAACATGGAACATGGAACATGGAACATGGAACATGGAACATGGAACATCGAACAAGAAACACGGAACATTGAACAAGGACAAAGAGCATTGACCATGGAACATGGAACAAGGAACATGGAACATGGAACCAGGAACATGGAACAAAGAACAGGGAACATAGAGCATGGAACATAGGACATGGAACATGGAACATGGAACATGGAACATGGAACATGGAACATTGACCATGGAGCATGGAACATGGACCATGGAACATGGAACATGGAACATAGAACATGGAACATAGAACATAGAACATGGAACATGGAACATGGAACATGGAACATGGAACATGGAACATGGAACATGGAACATGAAACAAGGAACATGGAACATAGAAATTGGAACATGGAACATAGAGCATGGAACATGGAACATGGAACAAGGAACACAGAACATAAAACAAGGAACATGGAACATGGAACAAGGAACATGGAACTTGGAACATAGAACATGGAGCATGGAACATGAAACATAGAACATGGAACATGGAACATAGATATTGGAACATAGAACATGGAACCTGGAACATGGAACATAGAACATAAGAACATGGAACATAGAGCATGGAACATGGAACATGGAACAAGGAACATGGAACATGGAACATTGAACATAGAACATAAAACATTAAACATGGAACAAAGAACATGGAACATGGAACATGGAACATGGAACATTGAACATGGAACATGAAACATGGAACATAGAGCATGGAATATAGAACATAGAGCATTGACCATAGGACATGAAACATAGAACATGGAACATGGAACATGGAACATGGAACATGGAACATGGAACATAGAACATGGAACATGGAACATAGAACACGGAACATGGAACATGAAACATGGAACATAAAACATGAAACATGGAACAAAGAACAGGGAACATAGAACATAGAGCATGGAACATAGGACATGGAACATGGAACATGGAACATGGAACATGGAACATGGAACATTGACCATGGAACATGGAACATGGAACATGGACCATGGAACATGGAAAACGGACCATGGAACATAGAACATGGACCATTGAACATGGAACATGGACCATAGAACATGGAACATGGAAAATGGAACATGGAACATGGAACATGGAACAAAGAACAGGGAACATAGAGCATGGAACATAGGACATGGAACATGGAACATGGAACATGGAACATTGACCATGGAGCATGGAACATGGACCATGGAACATGGAACATGGAACATGGAACATGAAACATGAAACAAGGAACATGGAACATAGAAATTGGAACATGGAACATAGAGCATGGAACATGGAACATGGAACAAGGAACACAGAACATAAAACAAGGAACATGGAACATGGAACAAGGAACATGGAACTTGGAACATAGAACATGGAGCATGGAACATGGAACATAGAACATGGAACATGAAACATAGATATTGGAACATAGAACATGGAACCTGGAACATGGAACATAGAACATAAGAACATGGAACATAGAGCATGGAACATGGAACTGAAACAAGGAACACAGAACATGGAACAAGGAACATGGAACAAGGAACATGAAACTTGGAACATGGAACAAAGAACAGGGAACATGGAACATTGACCATGGAGCATGGAACATGGACCATGGAACATGGAACATTGAACATGGAACATGGAACATGGAACATGGAACATGGAACATGGACCATAGAACATGGAACATGTAACATGGAACATGGAACATAGAACATGGAACATGGAACATGGAACATGGAACATGGAACATGGAACATTGAACATGGAACATGGAACATGGAACATAGAACATGGAACATGGAACATAGAGATTGGAACATGGAACGTGGAACAAGGAACACAGAACATGGAACAAGGAACATGGAACAAGGAACAAGGTACACAGAAAATGGAACAAGGAACATAGAACATGGAGCATGGAACATGGAACATAGAACATGGAACATGGAACATAGAGATTGGAACATGGAACGTGGAACAAGGAACACAGAACATGGAACAAGGAACATGGAACAAGGAACAAGGTACACAGAAAATAAACCAAGGAACATAGAACATGGAGCATGGAACATGGAACATAGAACATAGAACATGGAACATAGATATTGAAACATAGAACATGGAACCTGGAACATGGAACATAGAACATAAGAACATGGAACATAGAGCATGGAACATGGAACATGGAACAAGGAACACAGAACATGGAACAAGGAACATGGAACATGGAACAAGGAACATGGAACTTGGAACATGGAACAAAGAAAAGGGAACATAGAGCACGGAACATAGGACATGGAACATGGAACATGGAACATGGAACATGGAACATTGACCATGGAGCATGGAACATGGACCATGGAACATGGAACATGGAACATAGAACATGGAACATAGAACATAGAACATGGAACATGGAACATGGAACATGGAACATGAAACATGGAACATGGAACATGGAACATGAAACAAGGAACATGGAACATAGAAATTGGAACATGGAACATAGAGCATGGAACATGGAACATGGAACAAGGAACACAGAACATGGAACAAGGAACATGGAACATGGAACAAGGAACATGGAACTTGGAACATAGAACATGGAGCATGGAACATGGAACATAGAACATGGAACATGGAACATAGATATTGGAACATAGAACATGGAACCTGGAACATGGAACATAGAACATAAGAACATGGAAAATAGAGCATGGAACATGGAACATGGAACAAGGAACACAGAACATGGAACAAGGAACATGGAACTTGGAACAAGGAACATGGAACTTGGAACATGGAACAAAGAACAGGGAACATAGAGCATGGAACATAGGACATGTAACATGGAACATGGAACATGGAACATTGACCATGGAGCATGGTTTGGACCATGGAACATGGAACATTGAACATGGAACATGGAACATGGAACATGAACATGGAACATGGAACATGGACCATAGAACATGGAACATGTAACATGGAACATGGAACATAGAACATGGAACATGGAACATGGAACATGGAACATGGAACATGGAACATGGAACATGGAACATTGAACATGGAACATGGAACATGAAACATGGAACATAGAGCATGGAACATAGAACATGGAACATAGAACATAGAGCATTGACCATAGGACATGGAACATGGAACATGGAACATGGAACGTGGAACATGGAACATGGAACAAGAAACACAGAACTTGGAACAAGGAACATAGAGCATTGACCATGGAACATGGAACAAGGAACATGGAACATGGAACATGGAACATGGAACATGGAACATGGAACATAAAACATGAAACATGGAACAAAGAACATGGAACATGGAACATGGAACATGGAACATTGAACATGGAAAATGGAACATGGAACATAGAGCATGGAACATAGAACATAGAGCATTGACCATAGGACATGAAACATGGAACATGAAACATGGAACATGGAACATGGAACATAAAACATGAAACTTGGAACAAAGAACTGGGAACATAGAACATAGAGCATGGAACATAGGACATGGAACATGGAACATGGAACATGGAACATGGAACATTGACCATGGAACATGGAACATGGAACATAAACCATGGAACATGGAACATGGACCATGGAACATAGAACATGGACCATGGAACATGGACCATGGAACATGAAACATGGACCATGGAACATGGAACATGGAACATGGAACATGGAACTTTGAACATGGAACATGCAGCATGGAACATGGAACATGGACCATAGATCATGGAACATGGAACATGGAACATGGAACATGAAACATTGAACATGGAACATGGAACATGGAACATAGAGCATGGAACATAGAACATGGAACATAGAACATAGAGCATTGACCATAGGACATGGAACATGGAACATGGAACATGGAACATGGAACATGGAACATGGAACATGGAACATGGATCATGGAACATCGAACAAGAAACACGGAACATTGAACAAGGACAAAGAGCATAGACCATGGAACATGGAACAAGGAACATGGAACATGGGACAAGGAACATGGAACAAAGAACAGGGAACATAGAGCATGGAACATAGGACATGGAACATGGAACATGGAACATGGAACATGGAACATGCAACATTGACCATGGAGCATGGAACATGGACCATGGAACATGGAACATGGAACATAGAACATGGAACATAGAACATAGAACATGGAACATGGAACATGGAACATGGAACATGGAACATGGAACATGGAACATGGAACATGGAACATGAAACAAGGAACATAGAACATAGAAATTGGAACATGGAACATAGAGCATGGAACATGGAACATGGAACATGGAGCAAGGAACACAGAACATAAAACAAGGAACATGGAACATGGAACAAGGAACATGGAACTTGGAACATAGAACATGGAGCATGGAACATGGAACATAGAACATGGAACATGGAACATAGAACATGGAACATGGAACATAGATATTGGAACATAGAACATGGAACCTGGAACATGGAACATAGAACATAAGAACATGGAACATAGAGCATGGAACATGGAACATGGAACAAGGAACACAGAACATGGAACAAGGAACATGGAACATGGAACAAGGAACATGAAACTTGGAACATGGAACAAAGAACAGGGAACATAGAGCATGGAACATAGGACATGGAACATGGAACATGTAACATGGAACATGGAACATTGACCATGGAGCATGGAACATGGACCATAAAACATGGAACATTGAACATGGAACATGGAACATGGAACATGGAACATGGAACATGGAACATGGAACATGGACCATAGAACATGGAACATGTAACATGGAACATGGAACAAAGAACAGGGAACATAGAGCATGGAACACAGGACATGGAACATGGAACATGGAACATGGAGCATGGAACATAGAGATTGGAACATAGAACATGGAACCTGGAACATGGAACATAGAACATGGAACATCGAACATAGAGCATAGAACATGGAACATGGAACAAGAAACACAGAACATGGAACAAGGAACATGGAACATGGAACATAGAACATGGAACATGGAACATCGAACATGGAACATGGAACAAGGAACAAGGAACAAGGAACATGGAACATGGAACATGGAACATGGAACATGGAACATGGAACATGGAACATGGAACATGAAACATGAAACATGGAACAAAGAACAGGGAACATAGAGCATGGAACACAGGACATGGAACATGGAACATGGAACATGGAACATGGAACATGGAACATGGAACATGGAACATTGACCATGGAGCATGGAACATGGACCATGGAACATGGAACATAGAACATGGAACATGGAACATGGAACATGGAACATGGAACATGGAACATGGAACATGGAACATGGACCATAGAACATGGAACATGTAACATGGAACATGGAACATAGAACATGGAGCATGGAACATGGACCATGGAACATTGAACATGGAACATGGAACATGGAACATGGAACATGGAACATGCACCATAGAACATAGAACATGTAACATGGAACATGGAACATAGAACATGGAACATGGAACATGGAACATGGAACATGGAACATGGAACATGGAACATTGAACATGGAACATGGAACATGGAACATGGAACATAGAGCATGGAACATAGAACATGGAACATAGAACATAGAACATTGACCATAGGACATGGAACATGGAACATGGAACATGGAACGTGGAACATGGAACATGGAACAAGAAACACAGAACTTGGAACAAGGAACATAGAGCATTGACCATGGAACATGGAACAAGGAACATGGAACATGGAACATGGAACATGGAACATGGAACATAAAACATGAAACATGGAACAAAGAACATGGAACATGGAACATGGAACATGGAACATGGAACATTGAACATGGAAAATGGAACATGGAACATAGAGCATGGAACATAGAACATAGAGCATTGACCATAGGACATGAAACATGGAACATGAAACATGGAACATGGAACATGGAACATAAAACATGAAACTTGGAACAAAGAACTGGGAACATAGAACATAGAGCATGGAACATAGGACATGGAACATGGAACATGGAACATGGAACATGGAACATTGACCATGGAACATGGAACATGGAACATGGACCATGGAACATGGAACATGGACCATGGAACATAGAACATGGACCATGGAACATGGACCATGGAACATGAAACATGGACCATGGAACATGGAACATGGAACATGGAACATGGAACTTTGAACATGGAACATGCAACATGGAACATGGAACATGGACCATAGATCATGGAACATGGAACATGGAACATGGAACATGAAACATTGAACATGGAACATGGAACATAGAGCATGGAACATAGAACATGGAACATATAACATAGAGCATTGACCATAGGACATGGAACATGGAACATGGAACATGGAACATGGAACATGGAACATGGAACATGGAACATGGAACATGGAACATGGAACATGGAACATGGAACATGGAACATGGAACATGGAACATGGAACATGGAACATGGAACATGGAACATGGAACATCGAACAAGAAACACGGAACATTGAACAAGGACAAAGAGCATTGACCATGGAACATGGAACAAGGAACATGGAACATGGAACAAGGAACATGGAACAAAGAACAGGGAACATAGAGCATGGAACATAGGACATTGAACATGGAACATGGAACATGGAACATGGAACATGGAACATTGACCATGGAGCATGGAACATGGACCATGGAACATGGAACATGGAACATAGAACATGGAACATAGAACATAGAACATGGAACATGGAACATGGAACATGGAACATGGAACATGGAACATGGAACAAGGAACACGGAACATAAAACAAGGAACATGGAACATGGAACAAGGAACACAGAACATAAAACAAGGAACATGGAACATGGAACAAGGAACATGGAACTTGGAACATAGAACATGGAGCATGGAACATGAAACATAGAACATGGAACATGGAACATAGATATTGGAACATAGAACATGGAACCTGGAACATGGAACATAGAACATAAGAACATGGAACATAGAGCATGGAACATGGAACATGGAACAAGGAACATGGAACATGGAACATTGAACATAGAACATGGAACATAGAGCATGGAACATGGAACATTGAACATGGAACATGGAACATGGAACATTGAACATGGAACATGAAACATGGAACATTGAGCATGGAATATAGAACATAGAGCATTGACCATAGGACATGAAACATAGAACATGGAACATGGAACATGGAACATGGAACATGGAACATGGAACATGGAACATGGAACATAGAACATGGAACATGGAACATAGAACATGGAACATGGAACATGAAACATGGAACATAAAACATGAAACATGGAACAAAGAACAGGGAACATAGAACATAGAGCATGGAACATAGGACATGGAACATGGAACATGGAACATGGAACATGGAACATGGAACATTGACCATGGAACATGGAACATGGAACATGGACCATGGAACATGGAACACGGACCATGGAACATAGAACATGGACCATTGAACATGGAACATGGACCATAGAACATGGAACATGGAAAATGGAACATGGAACATGGAACATGGAACAAAGAACAGGGAACATAGAGCATGGAACATAGGACATGGAACATGGAACATGGAACATGGAACATTGACCATGGAGCATGGAACATGGACCATGGAACATGGAACATAGAACATGGAACATGGAACATGGAACATGGAACATGGAACATGAAACATGAAACAAGGAACATGGAACATTGAAATTGGAACATGGAACATAGAGCATGGAACATGGAACATGGAACAAGGAACACAGAACATAAAACAAGGAACATGGAACATGGAACAAGGAACATGGAACTTGGAACATAGAACATGGAGCATGGAACATGGAACATAGAACATGGAACATGAAACATAGATATTGGAACATAGAACATGGAACCTGGAACATGGAACATAGAACATAAGAACATGGAACATAGAGCATGGAACATGGAACTGAAACAAGGAACACAGAACATGGAACAAGGAACATGGAACATGGAACAAGGAACATGAAACTTGGAACATAAAACAAAGAACAGGGAACATAGAGCATGGAACATAGGACATGGAACATGGAACATGGAACATGGAACATGGAACATTGACCATGGAGCATGGAACATGGACCATGGAACATGGAACATGTAACATGGAACATGGAACATGGAACATGGAACATGGAACATGGACCATAGAACATGGAACATGTAACATGGAACATGGAACATAGAACATGGAACAAGGAACATGGAACAAGGAACAAGGTACGCAGAAAATGGAACAAGGAACATAGAACATGGAGCATGGAACATGGAACATAGAACATGGAACATGGAACATAGAGATTGGAACATGGAACGTGGAACAAGGAACACAGAACATGGAACAAGGAACATGGAACAAGGAACAAGGTACACAGAAAATAAACCAAGGAACATAGAACATGGAGCATGGAACATGGAACATAGAACATGGAACATGGAACATAGATATTGGAACATAGAACATGGAACCTGGAACATGGAACATAGAACATAAGAACATGGAACATAGAGCATGGAACATGGAACATGGAACAAGGAACACAGAACATGGAACAAGGAACATGGAACATGGAACAAGGAACATGGAACTTGGAACATGGAACAAAGAAAAGGGAACATAGAGCACGGAACATAGGACATGGAACATGGAACATGGTACATGGAACATGGAACATTGACCATGGAGCATGGAACATGGACCATGGAACATGGAACATGGAACATGGAACATGGAACACGGAACATGAAACAAGGAACATGGAACATAGAAATTGGAACATGGAACATAGAGCATGGAACATGGAACATGGAACAAGGAACACAGAACATGGAACAAGGAACATGGAACATGGAACAAGGAACATGGAACTTGGAACATAGAACATGGAGCATGGAACATGGAACATAGAACATGGAACATGGAACATAGATATTGGAACATAGAACATGGAACCTGGAACATGGAACATAGAACATAAGAACATGGAAAATAGAGCATGGAACATGGAACATGGAACAAGGAACACAGAACATGGAACAAGGAACATGGAACTTGGAACAAGGAACATGGAACTTGGAACATGGAACAAAGAACAGGGAACATAGAGCATGGAACATAGGACATGGAACATGGAACATGGAACATGGAACATGGAACATTGACCATGGAGCATGGTTTGGACCATGGAACATGGAACATTGAACATGGAACATGGAACATGGAACATGGAACATGAACATGGAACATGGAACATGGACCATAGAACATGGAACATGTAACATGGAACATGGAACATAGAACATGGAACATGGAACATGGAACATGGAACATGGAACATGGAACATGGAACATGGAACATTGAACATGGAACATGGAACATGGAACATGGAACATAGAGCATGGAACATAGAACATGGAACATAGAACATAGAGCATTGACCATAGGACATGGAACATGGAACATGGAACATGGAACGTGGAACATGGAACATGGAACAAGAAACACAGAACTTGGAACAAGGAACATAGAGCATTGACCATGGAACATGGAACAAGGAACATGGAACATGGAACATGGAACATGGAACATTGAACATGGAACATAAAACATGAAACATGGAACAAAGAACATGGAACATAAAACATGAAACTTGGAACAAAGAACTGGGAACATAGAACATAGAGCATGGAACATAGGACATGGAACATGGAACATGGAACATGGAACATGGAACATTGACCATGGAACATGGAACATGGAACATGGACCATGGAACATGGAACATGGACCATGGAACATAGAACATGGACCATGGAACATGGACCATGGAACATGAAACATGGACCATGGAACATGGAACATGGAACATGGAACATGGAACTTTGAACATGGAACATGCAACATGGAACATGGAACATGGACCATAGATCATGGAACATGGAACATGGAACATGGAACATGAAACATTGAACATGGAACATGGAACATAGAGCATGGAACATAGAACATGGAACATATAACATAGAGCATTGACCATAGGACATGGAACATGGAACATGGAACATGGAACATGGAACATGGAACATGGAACATGGAACATGGAACATGGAACATGGAACATGGAACATGGAACATGGAACATGGAACATGGAACATGGAACATGGAACATGGAACATGGAACATGGAACATCGAACAAGAAACACGGAACATTGAACAAGGACAAAGAGCATTGACCATGGAACATGGAACAAGGAACATGGAACATGGAACAAGGAACATGGAACAAAGAACAGGGAACATAGAGCATGGAACATAGGACATTGAACATGGAACATGGAACATGGAACATGGAACATGGAACATTGACCATGGAGCATGGAACATGGACCATGGAACATGGAACATGGAACATAGAACATGGAACATAGAACATAGAACATGGAACATGGAACATGGAACATGGAACATGGAACATGGAACATGGAACAAGGAACACGGAACATAAAACAAGGAACATGGAACATGGAACAAGGAACACAGAACATAAAACAAGGAACATGGAACATGGAACAAGGAACATGGAACTTGGAACATAGAACATGGAGCATGGAACATGAAACATAGAACATGGAACATGGAACATAGATATTGGAACATAGAACATGGAACCTGGAACATGGAACATAGAACATAAGAACATGGAACATAGAGCATGGAACATGGAACATGGAACAAGGAACATGGAACATGGAACATTGAACATAGAACATGGAACATAGAGCATGGAACATGGAACATTGAACATGGAACATGGAACATGGAACATTGAACATGGAACATGAAACATGGAACATTGAGCATGGAATATAGAACATAGAGCATTGACCATAGGACATGAAACATAGAACATGGAACATGGAACATGGAACATGGAACATGGAACATGGAACATGGAACATGGAACATAGAACATGGAACATGGAACATAGAACATGGAACATGGAACATGAAACATGGAACATAAAACATGAAACATGGAACAAAGAACAGGGAACATAGAACATAGAGCATGGAACATAGGACATGGAACATGGAACATGGAACATGGAACATGGAACATGGAACATTGACCATGGAACATGGAACATGGAACATGGACCATGGAACATGGAACACGGACCATGGAACATAGAACATGGACCATTGAACATGGAACATGGACCATAGAACATGGAACATGGAAAATGGAACATGGAACATGGAACATGGAACAAAGAACAGGGAACATAGAGCATGGAACATAGGACATGGAACATGGAACATGGAACATGGAACATTGACCATGGAGCATGGAACATGGACCATGGAACATGGAACATAGAACATGGAACATGGAACATGGAACATGGAACATGGAACATGAAACATGAAACAAGGAACATGGAACATTGAAATTGGAACATGGAACATAGAGCATGGAACATGGAACATGGAACAAGGAACACAGAACATAAAACAAGGAACATGGAACATGGAACAAGGAACATGGAACTTGGAACATAGAACATGGAGCATGGAACATGGAACATAGAACATGGAACATGAAACATAGATATTGGAACATAGAACATGGAACCTGGAACATGGAACATAGAACATAAGAACATGGAACATAGAGCATGGAACATGGAACTGAAACAAGGAACACAGAACATGGAACAAGGAACATGGAACATGGAACAAGGAACATGAAACTTGGAACATAAAACAAAGAACAGGGAACATAGAGCATGGAACATAGGACATGGAACATGGAACATGGAACATGGAACATGGAACATTGACCATGGAGCATGGAACATGGACCATGGAACATGGAACATGTAACATGGAACATGGAACATGGAACATGGAACATGGAACATGGACCATAGAACATGGAACATGTAACATGGAACATGGAACATAGAACATGGAACAAGGAACATGGAACAAGGAACAAGGTACGCAGAAAATGGAACAAGGAACATAGAACATGGAGCATGGAACATGGAACATAGAACATGGAACATGGAACATAGAGATTGGAACATGGAACGTGGAACAAGGAACACAGAACATGGAACAAGGAACATGGAACAAGGAACAAGGTACACAGAAAATAAACCAAGGAACATAGAACATGGAGCATGGAACATGGAACATAGAACATGGAACATGGAACATAGATATTGGAACATAGAACATGGAACCTGGAACATGGAACATAGAACATAAGAACATGGAACATAGAGCATGGAACATGGAACATGGAACAAGGAACACAGAACATGGAACAAGGAACATGGAACATGGAACAAGGAACATGGAACTTGGAACATGGAACAAAGAAAAGGGAACATAGAGCACGGAACATAGGACATGGAACATGGAACATGGTACATGGAACATGGAACATTGACCATGGAGCATGGAACATGGACCATGGAACATGGAACATGGAACATGGAACATGGAACACGGAACATGAAACAAGGAACATGGAACATAGAAATTGGAACATGGAACATAGAGCATGGAACATGGAACATGGAACAAGGAACACAGAACATGGAACAAGGAACATGGAACATGGAACAAGGAACATGGAACTTGGAACATAGAACATGGAGCATGGAACATGGAACATAGAACATGGAACATGGAACATAGATATTGGAACATAGAACATGGAACCTGGAACATGGAACATAGAACATAAGAACATGGAAAATAGAGCATGGAACATGGAACATGGAACAAGGAACACAGAACATGGAACAAGGAACATGGAACTTGGAACAAGGAACATGGAACTTGGAACATGGAACAAAGAACAGGGAACATAGAGCATGGAACATAGGACATGGAACATGGAACATGGAACATGGAACATGGAACATTGACCATGGAGCATGGTTTGGACCATGGAACATGGAACATTGAACATGGAACATGGAACATGGAACATGGAACATGAACATGGAACATGGAACATGGACCATAGAACATGGAACATGTAACATGGAACATGGAACATAGAACATGGAACATGGAACATGGAACATGGAACATGGAACATGGAACATGGAACATGGAACATTGAACATGGAACATGGAACATGGAACATGGAACATAGAGCATGGAACATAGAACATGGAACATAGAACATAGAGCATTGACCATAGGACATGGAACATGGAACATGGAACATGGAACGTGGAACATGGAACATGGAACAAGAAACACAGAACTTGGAACAAGGAACATAGAGCATTGACCATGGAACATGGAACAAGGAACATGAAACATGGAACAAAGAACATGGAACATGGAACATGGAACATGGAACATTGAACATGGAAAATGGAACATGGAACATGGAACATAAAACATGAAACATGGAACAAAGAACATGGAACATGGAACATGGAACATGGAACATTGAACATGGAAAATGGAACATGGAACATAGAGCATGGAACATAGAACATAGAGCATTGACCATAGGACATGAAACATGGAACATGAAACATGGAACATGGAACATGAAACATTGAACATGGAACATGGAACATAGAGCATGGAACATGGGACATGGAACATTGACCATGGAGCATGGAACATGGACCATGGAACATGGAACATGGAACATAGAACATGGAACATAGAACATAGAACATGGAACATGGAACATGGAACATGGAACATGGAACATGGAACATGGAACAAGGAACACGGAACATAAAACAAGGAACATGGAACATGGAACAAGGAACACAGAACATAAAACAAGGAACATGGAACATGGAACAAGGAACATGGAACTTGGAACATAGAACATGGAGCATGGAACATGAAACATAGAACATGGAACATGGAACATAGATATTGGAACATAGAACATGGAACCTGGAACATGGAACATAGAACATAAGAACATGGAACATAGAGCATGGAACATGGAACATGGAACAAGGAACATGGAACATGGAACATTGAACATAGAACATAAAACATGAAACATGGAACAAAGAACATGGAACATGGAACATGGAACATGGAACATGGAACATTGAACATGGAACATGAAACATGGAACATAGAGCATGGAATATAGAACATAGAGCATTGACCATAGGACATGAAACATAGAACATGGAACATGGAACATGGAACATGGAACATGGAACATGGAACATAGAACATGGAACATGGAACATAGAACATGGAACATGGAACATGAAACATGGAACATAAAACATGAAACATGGAACAAAGAACAGGGAACATAGAACATAGAGCATGGAACATAGGACATGGAACATGGAACATGGAACATGGAACATGGAACATGGAACATTGACCATGGAACATGGAACATGGAACATGGACCATGGAACATGGAACACGGACCATGGAACATAGAACATGGACCATTGAACATGGAACATGGACCATAGAACATGGAACATGGAAAATGGAACATGGAACATGGAACATGGAACAAAGAACAGGGAACATAGAGCATGGAACACAGGACATGGAACATGGAACATGGAACATGGATAATGGAACATGGAACATGGAACATTGACCATGGAGCATGGAACATGGAGCATGGAACATGGAACATGTAACATGGAACATGGAACATTGACCATGGAGCATGGAACATGGACCATGGAACATGGAACATTGAACATGGAACATGGAACATGGAACATGGAACATGGAACATGGACCATAGAATATGGAACATGTAACATGGAACATGGAACATAGAACATGGAACATGGAACATGGAACATGGAACATGGAACATGGAACATGGAACATGGAACATTGAACATGGAACATGGAACATGGAACATAGAACATGGAGCATGGAACATAGAGATTGAAACATAGAACATGGAACCTGAAACATGGAACATAGAACATGGAACATCGAACATAGAGCATAGAACATGGAACATGGAACAAGAAACACAGAACATGGAACAAGGAACATGGAACATTGAACATAGAACATGGAACATGGAACATCGAACATGGAACATGGAACAAGGAACAAGGAACAAGGAACATGGAACATGGAACATGGAACATGGAACATGGAACATGGAACATGGAACATGGAACATGGAACATGAAACATGAAACATGGAACAAAGAACAGGGAACATAGAGCATGGAACACAGGACATGGAACATGGAACATGGAACATGGATAATGGAACATGGAACATGGAACATTGACCATGGAGCATGGAACATGGAGCATGGAACATGGAACATGGAACATGGAACATGGAACATGGAACATGGAACATGGAACATGGAACATGGAACATGGACCATAGAACATGGAACATGTAACATGGAACATGGAACATAGAACATGGAGCATGGAACATGGACCATGGAACATTGAACATGGAACATGGAACATGGAACATGGAACATGGAACATGGACCATAGAACATGGAACATGTAACATGGAACATGGAACATAGAACATGGAACATGGAACATGGAACATGGAACATGGAACATGGAACATGGAACATGGAACATTGAACATGGAACATGGAACATGGAACATGGAACATAGAGCATGGAACATAGAACATGGAACATAGAACATAGAGCATTGACCATAGGACATGGAACATGGAACATGGAAAATGGAACGTGGAACATGGAAAATGGAACAAGAAACACAGAACTTGGAACAAGGAACATAGAGCATTGACCATGGAACATGGAACAAGGAACATGGAACATGGAACATGGAACATGGAACATGGAACATGGAACATAAAACATGAAACATGGAACAAAGAACATGGAACATGGAACATGGAACATGGAACATTGAACATGGAAAATGGAACATGGAACATAGAGCATGGAACATAGAACATAGAGCATTGACCATAGGACATGAAACATGGAACATGAAACATGGAACATGGAACATGGAACATAAAACATGAAACTTGGAACAAAGAACTGGGAACATAGAACATAGAGCATGGAACATAGGACATGGAACATGGAACATGGAACATGGAACATGGAACATTGACCATGGAACATGGAACATGGAACATGGACCATGGAACATGGAACATGGACCATGGAACATGGAACATGAAACATGGACCATGGAACATGGAACATGGAACATGGAACATGGAACTTTGAACATGGAACATGCAACATGGAACATGGAACATGGACCATAGATCATGGAACATGGAACATAAAACATGGAACATAGAGCATGGAACATAGAACATGGAACATATAACATAGAGCATTGACCATAGGACATGGAACATGGAACATGGAACATGGAACATGGAACATGGAACATGGAACATGGGACATGGAACATGGAACATGGAACATGGAACATGGAACATGGAACATGGAACATCGAACAAGAAACACGGAACATTGAACAAGGACAAAGAGCATTGACCATGGAACATGGAACAAGGAACATGGAACATGGAACCAGGAACATGGAACAAAGAACAGGGAACATAGAGCATGGAACATAGGACATGGAACATGGAACATGGAACATGGAACATGGAACATGGAACATTGACCATGGAGCATGGAACATGGACCATGGAACATGGAACATGGAACATAGAACATGGAACATAGAACATAGAACATGGAACATGGAACATGGAACATGGAACATGGAACATGGAACATGGAACATGGAACATGAAACAAGGAACATGGAACATAGAAATTGGAACATGGAACATAGAGCATGGAACATGGAACATGGAACAAGGAACACAGAACATAAAACAAGGAACATGGAACATGGAACAAGGAACATGGAACTTGGAACATAGAACATGGAGCATGGAACATGAAACATAGAACATGGAACATGGAACATAGATATTGGAACATAGAACATGGAACCTGGAACATGGAACATAGAACATAAGAACATGGAACATAGAGCATTGAACATGGAACATGGAACAAGGAACATGGAACATGGAACATTGAACATAGAACATAAAACATTAAACATGGAACAAAGAACATGGAACATGGAACATGGAACATGGAACATTGAACATGGAACATGAAACATGGAACATAGAGCATGGAATATAGAACATAGAGCATTGACCATAGGACATGAAACATAGAACATGGAACATGGAACATGGAACATGGAACATGGAACATGGAACATAGAACATGGAACATGGAACATAGAACACGGAACATGGAACATGAAACATGGAACATAAAACATGAAACATGGAACAAAGAACAGGGAACATAGAACATAGAGCATGGAACATAGGACATGGAACATGGAACATGGAACATGGAACATGGAACATGGAACATTGACCATGGAACATGGAACATGGAACATGGACCATGGAACATGGAAAACGGACCATGGAACATAGAACATGGACCATTGAACATGGAACATGGACCATAGAACATGGAACATGGAAAATGGAACATGGAACATGGAACATGGAACAAAGAACAGGGAACATAGAGCATGGAACATAGGACATGGAACATGGAACATGGAACATGGAACATTGACCATGGAGCATGGAACATGGACCATGGAACATGGAACATGGAACATGGAACATGAAACATGAAACAAGGAACATGGAACATAGAAATTGGAACATGGAACATAGAGCATGGAACATGGAACATGGAACAAGGAACACAGAACATAAAACAAGGAACATGGAACATGGAACAAGGAACATGGAACTTGGAACATAGAACATGGAGCATGGAACATGGAACATAGAACATGGAACATGAAACATAGATATTGGAACATAGAACATGGAACCTGGAACATGGAACATAGAACATAAGAACATGGAACATAGAGCATGGAACATGGAACTGAAACAAGGAACACAGAACATGGAACAAGGAACATGGAACAAGGAACATGAAACTTGGAACATGGAACAAAGAACAGGGAACATGGAACATTGACCATGGAGCATGGAACATGGACCATGGAACATGGAACATTGAACATGGAACATGGAACATGGAACATGGAACATGGAACATGGACCATAGAACATGGAACATGTAACATGGAACATGGAACATAGAACATGGAACATGGAACATGGAACATGGAACATGGAACATGGAACATTGAACATGGAACATGGAACATGGAACATAGAACATGGAACATGGAACATAGAGATTGGAACATGGAACGTGGAACAAGGAACACAGAACATGGAACAAGGAACATGGAACAAGGAACAAGGTACACAGAAAATGGAACAAGGAACATAGAACATGGAGCATGGAACATGGAACATAGAACATGGAACATGGAACATAGAGATTGGAACATGGAACGTGGAACAAGGAACACAGAACATGGAACAAGGAACATGGAACAAGGAACAAGGTACACAGAAAATAAACCAAGGAACATAGAACATGGAGCATGGAACATGGAACATAGAACATAGAACATGGAACATAGATATTGAAACATAGAACATGGAACCTGGAACATGGAACATAGAACATAAGAACATGGAACATAGAGCATGGAACATGGAACATGGAACAAGGAACACAGAACATGGAACAAGGAACATGGAACATGGAACAAGGAACATGGAACTTGGAACATGGAACAAAGAAAAGGGAACATAGAGCACGGAACATAGGACATGGAACATGGAACATGGAACATGGAACATGGAACATTGACCATGGAGCATGGAACATGGACCATGGAACATGGAACATGGAACATAGAACATGGAACATGGAACATGAAACAAGGAACATGGAACATAGAAATTGGAACATGGAACATAGAGCATGGAACATGGAACATGGAACAAGGAACACAGAACATGGAACAAGGAACATGGAACATGGAACAAGGAACATGGAACTTGGAACATAGAACATGGAGCATGGAACATGGAACATAGAACATGGAACATGGAACATAGATATTGGAACATAGAACATGGAACCTGGAACATGGAACATAGAACATAAGAACATGGAAAATAGAGCATGGAACATGGAACATGGAACAAGGAACACAGAACATGAAACAAGGAACATGGAACTTGGAACAAGGAACATGGAACTTGGAACATGGAACAAAGAACAGGGAACATAGAGCATGGAACATAGGACATGTAACATGGAACATGGAACATGGAACATTGACCATGGAGCATGGTTTGGACCATGGAACATGGAACATTGAACATGGAACATGGAACATGGAACATGAACATGGAACATGGAACATGGACCATAGAACATGGAACATGTAACATGGAACATGGAACATAGAACATGGAACATGGAACATGGAACATGGAACATGGAACATGGAACATGGAACATGGAACATTGAACATGGAACATGGAACATGAAACATGGAACATAGAGCATGGAACATAGAACATGGAACATAGAACATAGAGCATTGACCATAGGACATGGAACATGGAACATGGAACGTGGAACATGGAACATGGAACAAGAAACACAGAACTTGGAACAAGGAACATAGAGCATTGACCATGGAACATGGAACAAGGAACATGGAACATGGAACATGGAACATGGAACATGGAACATGGAACATAAAACATGAAACATGGAACAAAGAACATGGAACATGGAACATGGAACATGGAACATTGAACATGGAAAATGGAACATGGAACATAGAGCATGGAACATAGAACATAGAGCATTGACCATAGGACATGAAACATGGAACATGAAACATGGAACATGGAACATGGAACATAAAACATGAAACTTGGAACAAAGAACTGGGAACATAGAACATAGAGCATGGAACATAGGACATGGAACATGGAACATGGAACATGGAACATGGAACATTGACCATGAACCATGGAACATGGAACATGGACCATGGAACATAGAACATGGACCATGGAACATGGACCATGGAACATGAAACATGGACCATGGAACATGGAACATGGAACATGGAACATGGAACTTTGAACATGGAACATGCAGCATGGAACATGGAACATGGACCATAGATCATGGAACATGGAACATGGAACATGGAACATGAAACATTGAACATGGAACATGGAACATGGAACATAGAGCATGGAACATAGAACATGGAACATAGAACATAGAGCATTGACCATAGGACATGGAACATGGAACATGGAACATGGAACATGGAACATGGAACATGGAACATGGAACATGGATCATGGAACATCGAACAAGAAACACGGAACATTGAACAAGGACAAAGAGCATAGACCATGGAACATGGAACAAGGAACATGGAACATGGGACAAGGAACATGGAACAAAGAACAGGGAACATAGAGCATGGAACATAGGACATGGAACATGGAACATGGAACATGGAACATGGAACATGCAACATTGACCATGGAGCATGGAACATGGACCATGGAACATGGAACATGGAACATAGAACATGGAACATAGAACATAGAACATGGAACATGGAACATGGAACATGGAACATGGAACATGGAACATGGAACATGGAACATGGAACATGGAACATGAAACAAGGAACATAGAACATAGAAATTGGAACATGGAACATAGAGCATGGAACATGGAACATGGAACATGGAGCAAGGAACACAGAACATAAAACAAGGAACATGGAACATGGAACAAGGAACATGGAACTTGGAACATAGAACATGGAGCATGGAACATGGAACATAGAACATGGAACATGGAACATAGAACATGGAACATGGAACATAGATATTGGAACATAGAACATGGAACCTGGAACATGGAACATAGAACATAAGAACATGGAACATAGAGCATGGAACATGGAACATGGAACAAGGAACACAGAACATGGAACAAGGAACATGGAACATGGAACAAGGAACATGAAACTTGGAACATGGAACAAAGAACAGGGAACATAGAGCATGGAACATAGGACATGGAACATGGAACATGTAACATGGAACATGGAACATTGACCATGGAGCATGGAACATGGACCATAAAACATGGAACATTGAACATGGAACATGGAACATGGAACATGGAACATGGAACATGGAACATGGAACATGGACCATAGAACATGGAACATGTAACATGGAACATGGAACAAAGAACAGGGAACATAGAGCATGGAACACAGGACATGGAACATGGAACATGGAACATGGAGCATGGAACATAGAGATTGGAACATAGAACATGGAACCTGGAACATGGAACATAGAACATGGAACATCGAACATAGAGCATAGAACATGGAACATGGAACAAGAAACACAGAACATGGAACAAGGAACATGGAACATGGAACATAGAACATGGAACATGGAACATCGAACATGGAACATGGAACAAGGAACAAGGAACAAGGAACATGGAACATGGAACATGGAACATGGAACATGGAACATGGAACATGGAACATGGAACATGAAACATGAAACATGGAACAAAGAACAGGGAACATAGAGCATGGAACACAGGACATGGAACATGGAACATGGAACATGGAACATGGAACATGGAACATGGAACATGGAACATTGACCATGGAGCATGGAACATGGACCATGGAACATGGAACATAGAACATGGAACATGGAACATGGAACATGGAACATGGAACATGGAACATGGAACATGGACCATAGAACATGGAACATGTAACATGGAACATGGAACATAGAACATGGAGCATGGAACATGGACCATGGAACATTGAACATGGAACATGGAACATGGAACATGGAACATGGAACATGCACCATAGAACATAGAACATGTAACATGGAACATGGAACATAGAACATGGAACATGGAACATGGAACATGGAACATGGAACATGGAACATGGAACATGGAACATTGAACATGGAACATGGAACATGGAACATGGAACATAGAGCATGGAACATAGAACATGGAACATAGAACATAGAACATTGACCATAGGACATGGAACATGGAACATGGAACATGGAACGTGGAACATGGAACATGGAACAAGAAACACAGAACTTGGAACAAGGAACATAGAGCATTGACCATGGAACATGGAACAAGGAACATGGAACATGGAACATGGAACATGGAACATGGAACATAAAACATGAAACATGGAACAAAGAACATGGAACATGGAACATGGAACATGGAACATGGAACATTGAACATGGAAAATGGAACATGGAACATAGAGCATGGAACATAGAACATAGAGCATTGACCATAGGACATGAAACATGGAACATGAAACATGGAACATGGAACATGGAACATAAAACATGAAACTTGGAACAAAGAACTGGGAACATAGAACATAGAGCATGGAACATAGGACATGGAACATGGAACATGGAACATGGAACATGGAACATTGACCATGGAACATGGAACATGGAACATGGACCATGGAACATGGAACATGGAACATGGACCATGGAACATAGAACATGGACCATGGAACATGGACCATGGAACATGAAACATGGACCATGGAACATGGAACATGGAACATGGAACATGGAACTTTGAACATGGAACATGCAACATGGAACATGGAACATGGACCATAGATCATGGAACATGGAACATGGAACATGGAACATGAAACATTGAACATGGAACATGGAACATAGAGCATGGAACATAGAACATGGAACATATAACATAGAGCATTGACCATAGGACATGGAACATGGAACATGGAACATGGAACATGGAACATGGAACATGGAACATGGAACATGGAACATGGAACATGGAACATGGAACATGGAACATGGAACATGGAACATGGAACATGGAACATGGAACATGGAACATGGAACATGGAACATGGAACATGGAACATCGAACAAGAAACACGGAACATTGAACAAGGACAAAGAGCATTGACCATGGAACATGGAACAAGGAACATGGAACATGGAACAAGGAACATGGAACAAAGAACAGGGAACATAGAGCATGGAACATAGGACATTGAACATGGAACATGGAACATGGAACATGGAACATGGAACATTGACCATGGAGCATGGAACATGGACCATGGAACATGGAACATGGAACATAGAACATGGAACATAGAACATAGAACATGGAACATGGAACATGGAACATGGAACATGGAACATGGAACATGGAACAAGGAACACGGAACATAAAACAAGGAACATGGAACATGGAACAAGGAACACAGAACATAAAACAAGGAACATGGAACATGGAACAAGGAACATGGAACTTGGAACATAGAACATGGAGCATGGAACATGAAACATAGAACATGGAACATGGAACATAGATATTGGAACATAGAACATGGAACCTGGAACATGGAACATAGAACATAAGAACATGGAACATAGAGCATGGAACATGGAACATGGAACAAGGAACATGGAACATGGAACATTGAACATAGAACATGGAACATAGAGCATGGAACATGGAACATTGAACATGGAACATGGAACATGGAACATTGAACATGGAACATGAAACATGGAACATTGAGCATGGAATATAGAACATAGAGCATTGACCATAGGACATGAAACATAGAACATGGAACATGGAACATGGAACATGGAACATGGAACATGGAACATGGAACATGGAACATAGAACATGGAACATGGAACATAGAACATGGAACATGGAACATGAAACATGGAACATAAAACATGAAACATGGAACAAAGAACAGGGAACATAGAACATAGAGCATGGAACATAGGACATGGAACATGGAACATGGAACATGGAACATGGAACATGGAACATTGACCATGGAACATGGAACATGGAACATGGACCATGGAACATGGAACACGGACCATGGAACATAGAACATGGACCATTGAACATGGAACATGGACCATAGAACATGGAACATGGAAAATGGAACATGGAACATGGAACATGGAACAAAGAACAGGGAACATAGAGCATGGAACATAGGACATGGAACATGGAACATGGAACATGGAACATTGACCATGGAGCATGGAACATGGACCATGGAACATGGAACATAGAACATGGAACATGGAACATGGAACATGGAACATGGAACATGAAACATGAAACAAGGAACATGGAACATTGAAATTGGAACATGGAACATAGAGCATGGAACATGGAACATGGAACAAGGAACACAGAACATAAAACAAGGAACATGGAACATGGAACAAGGAACATGGAACTTGGAACATAGAACATGGAGCATGGAACATGGAACATAGAACATGGAACATGAAACATAGATATTGGAACATAGAACATGGAACCTGGAACATGGAACATAGAACATAAGAACATGGAACATAGAGCATGGAACATGGAACTGAAACAAGGAACACAGAACATGGAACAAGGAACATGGAACATGGAACAAGGAACATGAAACTTGGAACATAAAACAAAGAACAGGGAACATAGAGCATGGAACATAGGACATGGAACATGGAACATGGAACATGGAACATGGAACATTGACCATGGAGCATGGAACATGGACCATGGAACATGGAACATGTAACATGGAACATGGAACATGGAACATGGAACATGGAACATGGACCATAGAACATGGAACATGTAACATGGAACATGGAACATAGAACATGGAACAAGGAACATGGAACAAGGAACAAGGTACGCAGAAAATGGAACAAGGAACATAGAACATGGAGCATGGAACATGGAACATAGAACATGGAACATGGAACATAGAGATTGGAACATGGAACGTGGAACAAGGAACACAGAACATGGAACAAGGAACATGGAACAAGGAACAAGGTACACAGAAAATAAACCAAGGAACATAGAACATGGAGCATGGAACATGGAACATAGAACATGGAACATGGAACATAGATATTGGAACATAGAACATGGAACCTGGAACATGGAACATAGAACATAAGAACATGGAACATAGAGCATGGAACATGGAACATGGAACAAGGAACACAGAACATGGAACAAGGAACATGGAACATGGAACAAGGAACATGGAACTTGGAACATGGAACAAAGAAAAGGGAACATAGAGCACGGAACATAGGACATGGAACATGGAACATGGTACATGGAACATGGAACATTGACCATGGAGCATGGAACATGGACCATGGAACATGGAACATGGAACATGGAACATGGAACACGGAACATGAAACAAGGAACATGGAACATAGAAATTGGAACATGGAACATAGAGCATGGAACATGGAACATGGAACAAGGAACACAGAACATGGAACAAGGAACATGGAACATGGAACAAGGAACATGGAACTTGGAACATAGAACATGGAGCATGGAACATGGAACATAGAACATGGAACATGGAACATAGATATTGGAACATAGAACATGGAACCTGGAACATGGAACATAGAACATAAGAACATGGAAAATAGAGCATGGAACATGGAACATGGAACAAGGAACACAGAACATGGAACAAGGAACATGGAACTTGGAACAAGGAACATGGAACTTGGAACATGGAACAAAGAACAGGGAACATAGAGCATGGAACATAGGACATGGAACATGGAACATGGAACATGGAACATGGAACATTGACCATGGAGCATGGTTTGGACCATGGAACATGGAACATTGAACATGGAACATGGAACATGGAACATGGAACATGAACATGGAACATGGAACATGGACCATAGAACATGGAACATGTAACATGGAACATGGAACATAGAACATGGAACATGGAACATGGAACATGGAACATGGAACATGGAACATGGAACATGGAACATTGAACATGGAACATGGAACATGGAACATGGAACATAGAGCATGGAACATAGAACATGGAACATAGAACATAGAGCATTGACCATAGGACATGGAACATGGAACATGGAACATGGAACGTGGAACATGGAACATGGAACAAGAAACACAGAACTTGGAACAAGGAACATAGAGCATTGACCATGGAACATGGAACAAGGAACATGGAACATGGAACATGGAACATGGAACATTGAACATGGAACATAAAACATGAAACATGGAACAAAGAACATGGAACATGGAACATGGAACATGGAACATTGAACATGGAAAATGGAACATGGAACATAGAGCATGGAACATAGAACATAGAGCATTGACCATAGGACATGAAACATGGAACATGAAACATGGAACATGGAACATGAAACATTGAACATGGAACATGGAACATAGAGCATGGAACATAGAACATGGAACATATAACATAGAGCATTGACCATAGGACATGGAACATGGAACATGGAACATGGAACATGGACCATGGAACATGGAACATGGAACATGGAACATGGAACATGGAACATGGAACATGGAACATGGAACATGGAACATCGAACAAGAAACACGGAACATTGAACAAGGACAAAGAGCATTGACCATGGAACATGGAACAAGGAACATGGAACATGGAACAAGGAACATGGAACAAAGAACAGGGAACATAGAGCATGGAACATAGGACATTGAACATGGAACATGGAACATGGAACATGGGACATGGAACATTGACCATGGAGCATGGAACATGGACCATGGAACATGGAACATGGAACATAGAACATGGAACATAGAACATAGAACATGGAACATGGAACATGGAACATGGAACATGGAACATGGAACATGGAACAAGGAACACGGAACATAAAACAAGGAACATGGAACATGGAACAAGGAACACAGAACATAAAACAAGGAACATGGAACATGGAACAAGGAACATGGAACTTGGAACATAGAACATGGAGCATGGAACATGAAACATAGAACATGGAACATGGAACATAGATATTGGAACATAGAACATGGAACCTGGAACATGGAACATAGAACATAAGAACATGGAACATAGAGCATGGAACATGGAACATGGAACAAGGAACATGGAACATGGAACATTGAACATAGAACATAAAACATGAAACATGGAACAAAGAACATGGAACATGGAACATGGAACATGGAACATGGAACATTGAACATGGAACATGAAACATGGAACATAGAGCATGGAATATAGAACATAGAGCATTGACCATAGGACATGAAACATAGAACATGGAACATGGAACATGGAACATGGAACATGGAACATGGAACATAGAACATGGAACATGGAACATAGAACATGGAACATGGAACATGAAACATGGAACATAAAACATGAAACATGGAACAAAGAACAGGGAACATAGAACATAGAGCATGGAACATAGGACATGGAACATGGAACATGGAACATGGAACATGGAACATGGAACATTGACCATGGAACATGGAACATGGAACATGGACCATGGAACATGGAACACGGACCATGGAACATAGAACATGGACCATTGAACATGGAACATGGACCATAGAACATGGAACATGGAAAATGGAACATGGAACATGGAACATGGAACAAAGAACAGGGAACATAGAGCATGGAACATAGGACATGGAACATGGAACATGGAACATGGAACATTGACCATGGAGCATGGAACATGGACCATGGAACATGGAACATAGAACATGGAACATGGAACATGGAACATGGAACATGGAACATGGAACATGGAACATGAAACATGAAACAAGGAACATGGAACATAGAAATTGGAACATGGAACATAGAGCATGGAACATGGAACATGGAACAAGGAACACAGAACATAAAACAAGGAACATGGAACATGGAACAAGGAACATGGAACTTGGAACATAGAACATGGAGCATGGAACATGGAACATAGAACATGGAACATGAAACATAGATATTGGAACATAGAACATGGAACCTGGAACATGGAACATAGAACATAAGAACATGGAACATAGAGCATGGAACATGGAACTGAAACAAGGAACACAGAACATGGAACAAGGAACATGGAACATGGAACAAGGAACATGAAACTTGGAACATAAAACAAAGAACAGGGAACATAGAGCATGGAACATAGGACATGGAACATGGAACATGGAACATGGAACATGGAACATGGAACATTGACCATGGAGCATGGAACATGGACCATGGAACATTGAACATTGAACATGGAACATGGAACATGGAACATGGAACATGGAACATGGAACATGGACCATAGAACATGGAACATGTAACATGGAACATGGAACATAGAACATGGAACATGGAACATGGAACATGGAACATGGAACATGGAACATGGAACATGGAACATTGAACATGGAACATGGAACATGGAACATAGAACATGGAACATGGAACATAGAGATTGGAACATGGAACGTGGAACAAGGAACACAGAACATGGAACAAGGAACATGGAACAAGGAACAAGGTACACAGAAAATGGAACAAGGAACATAGAACATGGAGCATGGAACATGTAACATAGAACATGGAACATGGAACATAGAGATTGGAACATGGAACGTGGAACAAGGAACACAGAACATGGAACAAGGAACATGGAACAAGGAACAAGGTACACAGAAAATAAACCAAGGAACATAGAACATGGAGCATGGAACATGGAACATAGAACATGGAACATGGAACATAGATATTGGAACATAGAACATGGAACCTGGAACATGGAACATAAGAACATGGAACATAGAGCATGGAACATGGAACATGGAACAAGGAACACAGAACATGGAACAAGGAACATGGAACATGGAACAAGGAACATGGAACTTGGAACATGGAACAAAGAAAAGGGAACATAGAGCACGGAACATAGGACATGGAACATGGAACATGGTACATGGAACATGGAACATTGACCATGGAGCATGGAACATGGACCATGGAACATGGAACATGGAACATAGAACATGGAACATAGAACATAGAACATGGAACATGGAACATGGAACATGGAACATGGAACATGGAACACGGAACATGAAACAAGGAACATGGAACATAGAAATTGGAACATGGAACATAGAGCATGGAACATGGAACATGGAACAAGGAACACAGAACATGGAACAAGGAACATGGAACATGGAACAAGGAACATGGAACTTGGAACATAGAACATGGAGCATGGAACATGGAACATAGAACATGGAACATGGAACATAGATATTGGAACATAAAACATGGAACCTGGAACATGGAACATAGAACATAAGAACATGGAAAATAGAGCATGGAACATGGAACATGGAACAAGGAACACAGAACATGGAACAAGGAACATGGAACTTGGAACAAGGAACATGGAACTTGGAACATGGAACAAAGAACAGGGAACATAGAGCATGGAACATAGGACATGGAACATGGAACATGGAACATGGAACATGGAACATTGACCATGGAGCATGGTTTGGACCATGGAACATGGAACATTGAACATGGAACATGGAACATGGAACATGAACATGGAACATGGAACATGGACCATAGAACATGGAACATGTAACATGGAACATGGAACATAGAACATGGAACATGGAACATGGAACATGGAACATGGAACATGGAACATGGAACATGGAACATTGAACATGGAACATGGAACATGGAACATGGAACATAGAGCATGGTACATAGAACATGGAACATAGAACATAGAGCATTGACCATAGGACATGGAACATGGAACATGGAACATGGAACGTGGAACATGGAACATGGAACAAGAAACACAGAACTTGGAACAAGGAACATAGAGCATTGACCATGGAACATGGAACAAGGAACATGGAACATGGAACATGGAACATGGAACATTGAACATGGAACATAAAACATGAAACATGGAACAAAGAACATGGAACATGGAACATGGAACATGGAACATTGAACATGGAAAATGGAACATGGAACATAGAGCATGGAACATAGAACATAGAGCATTGACCATAGGACATGAAACATGGAACATGAAACATGGAACATGGAACATAAAACATGAAACTTGGAACAAAGAACTGGGAACATAGAACATAGAGCATGGAACATAGGACATGGAACATGGAACATGGAACATGGAACATGGAACATGGAACATTGACCATGGAACATGGAACATGGAACATGGACCATGGAACATGGAACATGGACCATGGAACATAGAACATGGACCATGGAACATGGACCATGGAACATGAAACATGGACCATGGAACATGGAACATGGAACATGGAACATGGAACTTTGAACATGGAACATGCAACATGGAACATGGAACATGGACCATAGATCATGGAACATGGAACATGGAACATGGAACATGGAACATGGAACATGGAACATGGAACATGGAACATGGAACATGAAACAAGGAACATGGAACATAGAAATTGGAACATGGAACATAGAGCATGGAACATGGAACATGGAACATGGAACAAGGAACACAGAACATAAAACAAGGAACATGGAACATGGAACAAGGAACATGGAACTTGGAACATAGAACATGGAGCATGGAACATGAAACATAGAACATGGAACATGGAACATAGATATTGGAACATAGAACATGGAACCTGGAACATGGAACATAGAACATAAGAACATGGAACATAAGAAATAAGACATAAGACATAAGACATAAGACATAAGACATAAGACATGTTTATTTCCAGTAGACATATTACAAATGTATTGGAAGAGTCAAACATTTTTCATGCAGAGCAGTTGTCAAATTAAGAAGTAAGTTACAAAGTGTACTTTGAAGTCTACGAAAAAAGAAAATTGCATTTTAAGTTATTTAATTGGTCTTAAACTAATATCACAGAGTTTATCACTATTGAGAAGTAAAAACAACCATTTGAAAGTTAGCAAAACATTACAAAATTAGACAGGTTGTAGGCATTAGGTGAAGGCATAATAGTTAACACAAAGACAAACTAAAAACACAACTTTGAAGAAGGAAGGTCTAAAAACTCTTTGAGTTCGTAAAAAGGATTAACAGCTAGCCATTGGAACACTTTTTGTTTAAAAGAATTATATGGGAGAGAGAACATAAATGTAGGTATCTTATTAATACATTGCATGCCCACTATTTCATAACTTTTCTTAGATTTCTCCAGTCTAACATAGGGAATGTCAAGTTTATTTCTGAATCGAGTATTGTGCTGGTGGACATCTTTACGGCAGTTAAAAGCATTTAAATTCTTAAAACTAGTTAACAATAAATTAAAAATATACAAGTTAACAACAGTGAGAATTTTAAAATCAATAAAAATTGGTTTATGGTGTTCAACAACATCTACTTTGGCTATTATTCTTAGAATCTTTTTCTGAATTACAAGAACCTTTTTTACATGTGGGCTATTTCCCCAAAAAATTATTCCATAGCTTACTGCTGATTGGAAGAGGCCATAGTAAACATTTAACAGACAATCTATTGGGATTACACAACTTAATTTCCTAAAGAGGCACTTTAATCGACTCAGCCTAGTACAAAGTTGGTTTATATGAGGCTCCCAAGACAATTTTTGATCCAATGTAACACCAAGAAATTTTACATGACTATTAGACCCTATAGTATCTGGAATTTCCCTAAGACTAAAAATTAGGTCCAAGGTTTTGTCCTTATTTAAAAGAAAGCTGTTGGCAGCAAACCATTCTGTGGCCCTATTGATACCATGAACAACAGAATTTTTGAGGTTAGATATATCTCTACCAATACTAAGCATTGTCGTATCATCTGCATATTGAAAAACATTTCCATTTAAGTTACAAGGTAGATCATTCACAGCAATAAGAAACAACAGCGGGCCAAGTACAGACCCCTGGGGAACGCCACAGTTGCTAGTAGCAATAGAGGAAGTCTCTCCTCCTATGCAAACCACCTGCCTTCTATCCGCGAGGTAGGTCTCAAGGAGACTGAGCGCACCACCATGGACCCCGTAATACTGCAGTTTGCGCAGTAGGATGCCATGATCAACACAGTCAAAAGCCATACTTAGGTCGACAAACGTGGCCCAAGCATAGTTGCCGCTCTCAAAAGCGCTCAAGACCGTGCGGACCATGCCATCAACAGCACCCATGGTAGAGCGACCAGCCCTGAAACCAAACTGATGTTGATTAAAAAGTGAGTTAGATTCAAAAAACTGACTGATTTGATCATAAATTACATGCTCAAAAATCTTTGCCAAGACAGGAACCAGACTTATGGGCCGATAACTACCCACATTATTCCTATCACCTTTCTTAAATTTAGGAATGATTTTGGAAAGTTTGAGACACTCGGGAAAGTGTCCCTCTAGAAGACAAGTGTTAATGCTATAGGTGAGAGGTACAATGATTAGGTCAGAAACCTCCTTTACTAACCAGTTAGAAAAGTCATAATAGTCCCTACTTTTGCTATTTTTCATTTTACCTATTATTGACAAAATGTGTTCCATGTCCATAGAGCATGGAACATGGAACATGGAACAAGGAACATGGAACATGGAACATTGAACATAGAACATAAAACATTAAACATGGAACAAAGAACATGGAACATGGAACATGGAACATTAAAACATTGAACATGGAACATGAAACATGGAACATAGAGCATGGAATATAGAACATAGAGCATTGACCATAGGACATGAAACATAGAACATGGAACATGGAACATGGAACATGGAACATGGAACATGGAACATAGAACATGGAACATGGAACATAGAACATGGAACATGGAACATGAAACATGGAACATAAAACATGAAACATGGAACAAAGAACAGGGAACATAGAACATAGAGCATGGAACATAGGACATGGAACATGGAACATGGAACATGGAACATGGAACATGGAACATTGACCATGGAACATGGAACATGGAACATGGACCATGGAACATGGAACACGGACCATGGAACATAGAACATGGACCATTGAACATGGAACATGGAAAATGGAACATGGAACATGGAACATGGAACAAAGAACAGGGAACATAGAGCATGGAACATAGGACATGGAACATGGAACATGGAACATGGAACATTGACCATGGAGCATGGAACATGGAAAATGGAACATGGAACATGGAACATGGAACAAAGAACAGGGAACATAGAGCATGGAACATAGGACATGGAACATGGAACATGGAACATAGAACATGGAACATGGAACATAGAACATGGAACATGGAACATGAAACATGGAACATAAAACATGAAACATGGAACAAAGAACAGGGAACATAGAACATAGAGCATGGAACATAGGACATGGAACATGGAACATGGAACATGGAACATGGAACATGGAACATTGACCATGGAACATGGAACATGGAACATGGACCATGGAACATGGAACACGGACCATGGAACATAGAACATGGACCATTGAACATGGAACATGGACCATAGAACATGGAACATGGAAAATGGAACATGGAACATGGAACATGGAACAAAGAACAGGGAACATAGAGCATGGAACATAGGACATGGAACATGGAACATGGAACATGGAACATTGACCATGGAGCATGGAACATGGACCATGGAACATGGAACATGGAACATAGAACATGGAACATAGAACATGGAACATGGAACATGGAACATGGAACATGGAACATGGAACATGGAACATGGAACATGAAACATGAATCAAGGAACATGGAACATAGAAATTGGAACATGGAACATAGAGCATGGAACATGGAACATGGAACAAGGAACACAGAACATAAAACAAGGAACATGGAACATGGAACAAGGAACATGGAACTTGGAACATAGAACATGGAGCATGGAACATGGAACATAGAACATGGAACATGAAACATAGATATTGGAACATAGAACATGGAACCTGGAACATGGAACATAGAACATAAGAACATGGAACATAGAGCATGGAACATGGAACTGAAACAAGGAACACAGAACATGGAACAAGGAACATGGAACATGGAACAAGGAACATGAAACTTGGAACATGGAACAAAGAACAGGGAACATAGAGCATGGAACATAGGACATGGAACATGGAACATGGAACATGGAACATGGAACATTGACCATGGAGCATGGAACATGGACCATGGAACATGGAACATTGAACATGGAACATGAAACATGGAACATGGAACATGGAACATGGACCATAGAACATGGAACATGTAACATGGAACAAGGAACATGAAACTTGGAACATGGAACAAAGAACAGGGAACATAGAGCATGGAACATAGGACATGGAACATGGAACATGGAACATGGAGCATGGAACATGGAACATGGAACATGGAACTTGGAACATGGAACATTGAACATGGAACATGGAACATGGAACATAGAACATGGAACATGGAACATAGAGATTGGAACATGGAACGTGGAACAAGGAACATGGAACGTGGAACAAGGAACACAGAACATGGAACAAGGAACATGGAACAAGGAACAAGGTACACAGAAAATGGAACAAGGAACATAGAACATGGAGCATGGAACATGGAACATAGAACATGGAACATGGAACATAGAGATTGGAACATGGAACGTGGAACAAGGAACACAGAACATGGAACAAGGAACATGGAACAAGGAACAAGGTACACAGAAAATAAACCAAGGAACATAGAACATGGAGCATGGAACATGGAACATAGAACATGGAACATGGAACATAGATATTGGAACATAGAACATGGAACCTGGAACATGGAACATAGAACATAAGAACATGGAACATAGAGCATGGAACATGGAACATGGAACAAGGAACACAGAACATGGAACAAGGAACATGGAACATGGAACAAGGAACATGGAACTTGGAACATGGAACAAAGAAAAGGGAACATAGAGCACGGAACATAGGACATGGAACATGGAACATGGAACATGGAACATTGACCATGGAGCATGGAACTTGGACCATGGAACATGGAACATGGAACATAGAACATGGAACATAGAACATAGAACATGGAACATGGAACATGGAACATGGAACATGGAACATGGAACATGGAACATGGAACATGAAACAAGGAACATGGAACATAGAAATTGGAACATGGAACATAGAGCATGGAACATGGAACATGGAACAAGGAACACAGAACATGGAACAAGGAACATGGAACATGGAACAAGGAACATGGAACTTGGAACATAGAACATGGAGCATGGAACATGGAACATAGAACATGGAACATGGAACATAGATATTGGAACATAGAACATGGAACATGGAACATGGAACATTGACCATGGAGCATGGTTTGGACCATGGAACATGGAACATTGAACATGGAACATGGAACATGGAACATGAACATGGAACATGGAACATGGACCATAGAACATGGAACATGTAACATGGAACATGGAACATAGAACATGGATCATGGAACATGGAACATGGAACATGGAACATGGAACATGGAACATGGAACATTGAACATGGAACATGGAACATGGAACATAGAGCATGGAACATAGAACATGGAACATAGAACATAGAGCATTGACCATAGGACATGGAACATGGAACATGGAACATGGAACGTGGAACATGGAACATGGAACAAGAAACACAGAACTTGGAACAAGGAACATAGAGCATTGACCATGGAACATGGAACAAGGAACAAGGAACATGGAACATGGAACATGGAACATTGAACATGGAACATAAAACATGAAACATGAAACAAAGAACATGGAACATGGAACATGGAACATGGAACATGGAACATTGAACATGGAAAATGGAACATGGAACATAGAGCATGGAACATAGAACATAGAGCATTGACCATAGGACATGAAACATGGAACATGAAACATGGAACATGGAACATAAAACATGAAACTTGGAACAAAGAACTGAAAACATAGAACATAGAGCATGGAACATAGGACATGGAACATGGAACATGGAACATGGAACATGGAACATTGACCATGGAACATGGAACATGGAACATGGACCATGGAACATGGAACATGGACCATGGAACATAGAACATGGACCATGGAACATGGACCATGGAACATGAAACATGGACCATGGAACATGGAACATGGAACATGGAACTTTGAACATGGAACATGCAACATGGAACATGGAACATGGACCATAGATCATGGAACATGGAACATGGAACATGGAACATGAAACATTGAACATGGAACATGGAACATAGAGCATGGAACATAGAACATGGAACATAGAACATAGAGCATTGACCATAGGACATGGAACATGGAACATGGAACATGGAACATGGAACATGGAACATGGAACATGGAACATGGAACATGGAACATGGAACATGGAACATGGAACATGGAACATGGAACATGGAACATGGAACATGGAACATCGAACAAGAAACACGGAACATTGAACAAGGACAAAGAGCATTGACCATGGAACATGGAACAAGGAACATGGAACATGGAACAAGGAACATGGAACAAAGAACAGGGAACATAGAGCATGGAACATAGGACATGGAACATGGAACATGGAACATGGAACATTGACCATGGAGCATGGAACATGGACCATGGAACATGGAACATGGAACATAGAACATGGAACATAGAACATAGAACATGGAACATGGAACATGGAACATGGAACATGGAACATGAAACAAGGAACATGGAACATAGAAATTGGAACATGGAACATAGAGCATGGAACATGGAACATGGAACAAGGAACACAGAACATAAAACAAGGAACATGGAACATGGAACAAGGAACATGGAACTTGGAACATAGAACATGGAGCATGGAACATGGAACATAGAACATGGAACATGGAACATAGATATTGGAACATAGAACATGGAACCTGGAACATGGAACATAGAACATAAGAACATGGAACATAGAGCATGGAACATGGAACATGGAACAAGGAACACAGAACATGGAACAAGGAACATGGAACATGGAACAAGGAACATGAAACTTGGAACATGGAACAAAGAACAGGGAACATAGAGCATGGAACATAGGACATGGAACATGGAACATGTAACATGGAATATGGAACATTGACCATGGAGCATGGAACATGGACCATGGAACATGGAACATTGAACATGGAACATGGAACATGGAACATGGAACATAGAAATTGGAACATGGAACATAGAGCATGGAACATGGAACATGGAACATGGAACATGGAACATGGAACATGGAACATAGAACATAGAACATGGAACATGGAACATGGAACATGGAACATGGAACATGGAACATGGACCATGGAACATGGAACATGGAACATAGAACATGGAACATAGAACATAGAACATGGAACATGGAACATGGAACATGGAACATGGAACATGAAACAAGGAACATGGAACATAGAAATTGGAACATGGAACATAGAGCATGGAACATGGAACATGGAACATGGAACATGGAACATGGAACATGGAACATGGAACATGGAACATGGAACATGGGACATGGAACATTGAACATGGAACATGGAACATGGAACATAGAGCATGGAACATAGAACATGGAACATAGAACATAGAGCATTGACCATAGGACATGGAACATGGAACATGGAACATGGAACGTGGAACATGGAACATGGAACAAGAAACACAGAACTTGGAACAAGGAACATAGAGCATTGACCATGGAACATGGAACAAGGAACATGGAACATGGAACATGGAACATGGAACATTGAACATGGAACATAAAACATGAAACATGGAACAAAGAACATGGAACATGGAACATGGAACATGGAACATTGAACATGGAAAATGGAACATGGAACATAGAGCATGGAACATAGAACATAGAGCATTGACCATAGGACATGAAACATGGAACATGAAACATGGAACATGGAACATGGAACATAAAACATGAAACTTGGAACAAAGAACTGGGAACATAGAACATAGAGCATGGAACATAGGACATGGAACATGGAACATGGAACATGGAACATGGAACATTGACCATGGAACATGGAACATGGAACATGGACCATGGAACATGGAACATTGAACATGGAACATGAAACATGGAACATGGAACATGGAACATGGACCATAGAACATGGAACATGTAACATGGAACAAGGAACATGAAACTTGGAACATGGAACAAAGAACAGGGAACATAGAGCATGGAACATAGGACATGGAACATGGAACATGGAACATGGAGCATGGAACATGGAACATGGAACATGGAACATGGAACATGGAACATTGAACATGGAACATGGAACATGGAACATAGAACATGGAACATGGAACATAGAGATTGGAACATGGAACGTGGAACAAGGAACACAGAACATGGAACAAGGAACATGGAACAAGGAACAAGGTACACAGAAAATGGAACAAGGAACATAGAACATGGAGCATGGAACATGGAACATAGAACATGGAACATGGAACATAGAGATTGGAACATGGAACGTGGAACAAGGAACACAGAACATGGAACAAGGAACATGGAACAAGGAACAAGGTACACAGAAAATAAACCAAGGAACATAGAACATGGAGCATGGAACATGGAACATAGAACATGGAACATGGAACATAGATATTGGAACATAGAACATGGAACCTGGAACATGGAACATAGAACATAAGAACATGGAACATAGAGCATGGAACATGGAACATGGAACAAGGAACACAGAACATGGAACAAGGAACATGGAACATGGAACAAGGAACATGGAACTTGGAACATGGAACAAAGAAAAGGGAACATAGAGCACGGAACATAGGACATGGAACATGGAACATGGAACATGGAACATTGACCATGGAGCATGGAACTTGGACCATGGAACATGGAACATGGAACATAGAACATGGAACATAGAACATAGAACATGGAACATGGAACATGGAACATGGAACATGGAACATGGAACATGGAACATGGAACATGGAACATGAAACAAGGAACATGGAACATAGAAATTGGAACATGGAACATAGAGCATGGAACATGGAACATGGAACAAGGAACACAGAACATGGAACAAGGAACATGGAACATGGAACAAGGAACATGGAACTTGGAACATAGAACATGGAGCATGGAACATGGAACATAGAACATGGAACATGGAACATAGATATTGGAACATAGAACATGGAACCTGGAACATGGAACATTGACCATGGAGCATGGTTTGGACCATGGAACATGGAACATTGAACATGGAACATGGAACATGGAACATGAACATGGAACATGGAACATGGACCATAGAACATGGAACATGTAACATGGAACATGGAACATAGAACATGGATCATGGAACATGGAACATGGAACATGGAACATGGAACATGGAACATGGAACATTGAACATGGAACATGGAACATGGAACATAGAGCATGGAACATAGAACATGGAACATAGAACATAGAGCATTGACCATAGGACATGGAACATGGAACATGGAACATGGAACGTGGAACATGGAACATGGAACAAGAAACACAGAACTTGGAACAAGGAACATAGAGCATTGACCATGGAACATGGAACAAGGAACATGGAACATGGAACATGGAACATGGAACATTGAACATGGAACATAAAACATGAAACATGAAACAAAGAACATGGAACATGGAACATGGAACATGGAACATGGAACATGGAACATTGAACATGGAAAATGGAACATGGAACATAGAGCATGGAACATAGAACATAGAGCATTGACCATAGGACATGAAACATGGAACATGAAACATGGAACATGGAACATAAAACATGAAACTTGGAACAAAGAACTGAAAACATAGAACATAGAGCATGGAACATAGGACATGGAACATGGAACATGGAACATGGAACATGGAACATTGACCATGGAACATGGAACATGGAACATGGACCATGGAACATGGAACATGGACCATGGAACATAGAACATGGACCATGGAACATGGACCATGGAACATGAAACATGGACCATGGAACATGGAACATGGAACATGGAACTTTGAACATGGAACATGCAACATGGAACATGGAACATGGACCATAGATCATGGAACATGGAACATGGAACATGGAACATGAAACATTGAACATGGAACATGGAACATAGAGCATGGAACATAGAACATGGAACATAGAACATAGAGCATTGACCATAGGACATGGAACATGGAACATGGAACATGGAACATGGAACATGGAACATGGAACATGGAACATGGAACATGGAACATGGAACATGGAACATGGAACATGGAACATGGAACATGGAACATGGAACATGGAACATGGAACATGGAACATCGAACAAGAAACACGGAACATTGAACAAGGACAAAGAGCATTGACCATGGAACATGGAACAAGGAACATGGAACATGGAACAAGGAACATGGAACAAAGAACAGGGAACATAGAGCATGGAACATAGGACATGGAACATGGAACATGGAACATGGAACATTGACCATGGAGCATGGAACATGGACCATGGAACATGGAACATGGAACTTAGAACATGGAACATAGAACATAGAACATGGAACATGGAACATGGAACATGGAACATGGAACATGGAACATGGAACATGAAACAAGGAACATGGAACATAGAAATTGGAACATGGAACATAGAGCATGGAACATGGAACATGGAACAAGGAACACAGAACATAAAACAAGGAACATGGAACATGGAACAAGGAACATGGAACTTGGAACATAGAACATGGAGCATGGAACATGGAACATAGAACATGGAACATGGAACATAGATATTGGAACATAGAACATGGAACCTGGAACATGGAACATAGAACATAAGAACATGGAACATAGAGCATGGAACATGGAACATGGAACAAGGAACACAGAACATGGAACAAGGAACATGGAACATGGAACAAGGAACATGAAACTTGGAACATGGAACAAAGAACAGGGAACATAGAGCATGGAACATAGGACATGGAACATGGAACATGTAACATGGAATATGGAACATTGACCATGGAGCATGGAACATGGACCATGGAACATGGAACATTGAACATGGAACATGGAACATGGAACATGGAACATAGAAATTGGAACATGGAACATAGAGCATGGAACATGGAACATGGAACATGGAACATGGAACATGGAACATGGAACATGGAACATAGAACATAGAACATGGAACATGGAACATGGAACATGGAACATGGAACATGGAACATGGACCATGGAACATGGAACATGGAACATAGAACATGGAACATAGAACATAGAACATGGAACATGGAACATGGAACATGGAACATGGAACATGAAACAAGGAACATGGAACATAGAAATTGGAACATGGAACATAGAGCATGGAACATGGAACATGGAACATGGAACATGGAACATGGAACATGGAACATGGAACATGGAACATGGAACATGGAACATGGAACATGGAACATGGAACATTGAACATGGAACATGGAACATGGAACATAGAGCATGGAACATAGAACATGGAACATAGAACATAGAGCATTGACCATAGGACATGGAACATGGAACATGGAACATGGAACGTGGAACATGGAACATGGAACAAGAAACACAGAACTTGGAACAAGGAACATAGAGCATTGACCATGGAACATGGAACAAGGAACATGGAACATGGAACATGGAACATGGAACATTGAACATGGAACATAAAACATGAAACATGGAACAAAGAACATGGAACATGGAACATGGAACATGGAACATTGAACATGGAAAATGGAACATGGAACATAGAGCATGGAACATAGAACATAGAGCATTGACCATAGGACATGAAACATGGAACATGAAACATGGAACATGGAACATGGAACATAAAACATGAAACTTGGAACAAAGAACTGGGAACATAGAACATAGAGCATGGAACATAGGACATGGAACATGGAACATGGAACATGGAACATGGAACATTGACCATGGAACATGGAACATGGAACATGGACCATGGAACATGGAACATGGACCATGGAACATAGAACATGGACCATGGAACATGGACCATGGAACATGAAACATGGACCATGGAACATGGAACATGGAACATGGAACATGGAACTTTGAACATGGAACATGCAACATGGAACATGGAACATGGACCATAGATCATGGAACATGGAACATGGAATATGGAACATGAAACATTGAACATGGAACATTGAACATAGAGCATGGAACATAGAACATGGAACATAGAACATAGAGCATTGACCATAGGACATGGAACATGGAACATGGAACATGGAACATGGAACATGGAACATGGAACATGGAACATGGAACATGGAACATGGAACATGGAACATGGAACATGGAACATGGAACATCGAACAAGAAACACGGAACATTGAACAAGGACAAAGAGCATTGACCATGGAACATGGAACAAGGAACATGGAACATGGAACAAGGAACATGGAACAAAGAACAGGGAACATAGAGCATGGAACATAGGACATGGAACATGGAACATGGAACATGGAACATTGACCATGGAGCATGGAACATGGACCATGGAACATGGAACATGGAACATAGAACATGGAACATAGAACATAGAACATGGAACATGGAACATGGAACATGGAACATGGAACATGGAACATGGAACATGGAACATGAAACAAGGAACATGGAACATAGAAATTGGAACATGGAACATAGAGCATGGAACATGGAACATGGAACAAGGAACACAGAACATAAAACAAGGAACATGGAACATGGAACAAGGAACATGGAACTTAGAACATAGAACATGGAGCATGGAACATGGAACATAGAACATGGAACATGGAACATAGATATTGGAACATAGAACATGGAACCTGGAACATGGAACATAGAACATAAGAACATGGAACATAGAGCATGGAACATGGAACATGGAACAAGGAACACAGAACATAGAACAAGGAACATGGAACATGGAACAAGGAACATGAAACTTGGAACATGGAACAAAGAACAGGGAACATAGAGCATGGAACATAGGACATGGAACATGGAACATGTAACATGGAACATGGAACATTGACCATGGAGCATGGAACATGGACCATGGAACATGGAACATTGAACATGGAACATGGAACATGGAACATGGAACATGGACCATAGAACATGGAACATGGAACATGGAACATGGAACATGGAACATGGAACGTGGAACATGGAACATGGAACATGAAACAAGGAACATGGAACATAGAAATTGGAACATGGAACATAGAGCATGGAACATGGAACATGGAACATGGAACATGGAACATGGACCATAGAACATGGAACATGTAACATGGAACATGGAACATAGAACATGGAACATGGAACATGGAACATGGAACATGGAACATGGAACATGGAACATGGAACATGGAACATGGAACACGGAACATGGAACATTGACCATGGAGCATGGAACATGGACCATGGAACATGGAACATGGAAAATAGAACATGGAACATAGAACATAGAACATGGAACATGGAACATGGAACATGGAACATGGAACGTGGAACATGGAACATGGAACATGAAACAAGGAACATGGAACATAGAAATTGGAACATGGAACATAGAGCATGGAACATGGAACATGGAACATGGAACATGGAACATGGACCATAGAACATGGAACATGTAACATGGAACATGGAACATAGAACATGGAACATGGAACATGGAACATGGAACATGGAACATGGAACATGGAACATGAAACATGGAACAAGGAACATGGAACATGGAACATGGAACATAGAGCATGGAACATAGAACATAGAGCATGGAACATAGGACATGGAACATGGAACATGGAACATGGAACATGGAACATGGAACATGGAACATGGAACATAGAACATGGAACATGGACCATGGAACATGGAACATGGAACATGGACCATGGAACATGGATCATGGAACATGGAACATGAAACATGGAACAAGGAACATGGAACATGGAACATGGAACATGGAACATTGAACATGGAACATGGAACATGGAACATAGAGCATGGAACATAGAACATAGAACATAGAACATAGAGCATTGACCATAGGACATGGAACATGGAACATGGAACATGGAACGTGGAACATGGAACATGGAACAAGAAACACAGAACTTGGAACAAGGAACATAGAGCATTGACCATGGAACATGGAACAAGGAACATGGAACATGGAACATGGAACATGGAACATTGAACATGGAACATAAAACATGAAACATGGAACAAAGAACATGGAACATGGAACATGGAACATGGAACATTGAACATGGAAAATGGAACATGGAACATAGAGCATGGAACATAGAACATAGAGCATTGACCATAGGACATGAAACATGGAACATGAAACATGGAACATGGAACATGGAACATAAAACATGAAACTTGGAACAAAGAACTGGGAACATAGAACATAGAGCATGGAACATAGGACATGGAACATGGAACATGGAACATGGAACATTGACCATGGAACATGGAACATGGAACATGGACCATGGAACATGGAACATGGACCATGGAACATAGAACATGGACCATGGAACATGGACCATGGAACATGAAACATGGACCATGGAACATGGAACATGGAACATGGAACATGGAACTTTGAACATGGAACATGCAACATGGAACATGGAACATGGACCATAGATCATGGAACATGGAACATGGAACATGGAACATGAAACATTGAACATGGAACATGGAACATAGAGCATGGAACATAGAACATGGAACATAGAACATAGAGCATTGACCATAGGACATGGAACATGGAACATGGAACATGGAACATGGAACATGGAACATGGAACATGGAACATGGAACATGGAACTTGGAACATGGAACATCGAACAAGAAACACGGAACATTGAACAAGGACAAAGAGCATTGACCATGGAACATGGAACAAGGAACATGGAACATGGAACAAGGAACATGGAACAAAGAACAGGGAACATAGAGCATGGAACATAGGACATGGAACATGGAACATGGAACATGGAACATTGACCATGGAGCATGGAACATGGACCATGGAACATGGAACATGGAACATAGAACATGGAACATAGAACATAGAACATGGAACATGGAACATGGAACATGGAACATGGAACATGGAACATGGAACATGGAACATGGAACATGAAACAAGGAACATGGAACATAGAAATTGGAACATGGAACATAGAGCATGGAACATGGAACATGGAACAAGGAACACAGAACATAAAACAAGGAACATGGAACATGGAACAAGGAACATGGAACTTGGAACATAGAACATGGAGCATGGAACATGGAACATAGAACATGGAACATGGAACATAGATATTGGAACATAGAACATGGAACCTGGAACATGGAACATAGAACATAAGAACATGGAACATAGAGCATGGAACATGGAACATGGAACAAGGAACACAGAACATGGAACAAGGAACATGGAACATGAAACAAGGAACATGAAACTTGGAACATGGAACAAAGAACAGGGAACATAGAGCATAGAACATAGGACATGGAACATGGAACATGTAACATGGAACATGGAACATTGACCATGGAGCATGGAACATGGACCATGGAACATGGAACATTGAACATGGAACATGGAACATGGAACATGGAACATGGACCATAGAACATGGAACATGTAACATGGAACATGGAACAAGGAACATGGAACATGGAACATGGAACATGGAACATGGAACATGGAACATGGAACATTGACCATGGAGCATGGAACATTGACCATGGAACATGGAACATGGAACATAGAACATGGAACATAGAACATAGAACATGGAACATGGAACATGGAACATGGAACATGGACCATGGAACATGGAACATGGAACATGAAACAAGGAACATGGAACATAGAAATTGGAACATGGAACATAGAGCATGGAACATGGAACATGGAACATGGAACATGGACCATAGAACATGGAACATGTAACGTGGAACATGGAACATAGAACATGGAACATGGAACATGGAACATGGAACATGGAACATTGAACATGGAACATGGAACATGAAACATGGAACAAGGAACATGGAACATGGAACATGGAACATGGAAAATGGAACAAGGAACATGGAACATGGAACATAGAGCATGGAACATAGAACATAGAGCATGGAACATAGGACATGGAACATGGAACATGGAACATGGAACATGGAACATGGAACATGGAACATGGAACATAGAACATGGAACATGGACCATGGAACATGGAACATGGAACATGGACCATGGAACATGGATCATGGAACATGGAACATGAAACATGGAACAAGGAGCATGGAACATGGGACATGTAACATGGAACATGGAACATGGAACATGGAACATTGAACATGGAACATGGAACATGGAACATTGAACAAAAAACAGGGAACATAGAACATAGAGCATGGAACATATGACATGGAACATGGAACATGGAACATGGAACATGGAACATGGGACATGGAACATGGAACATAGAACATAGAACATGGACCATGGAACATGGAACATGGACCATGGAACATGGATCATGGAACATGGAACATGAAACATGGAACAAGGAACATGGAACATGGGACATGTAACAAAGAACATGGAACATGGAACATGGAACATGGAACATTGAACATGGAAAATGGAACATGGAACATAGAGCATGGAACATAGAACATAGAGCATTGACCATAGGACATGAAACATGGAACATGAAACATGGAACATGGAACATGGAACATAAAACATGAAACTTGGAACAAAGAACTGGGAACATAGAACATAGAGCATGGAACATAGGACATGGAACATGGAACATGGAACATGGAACATTGACCATGGAACATGGAACATGGAACATGGACCATGGAACATGGAACATGGACCATGGAACATAGAACATGGACCATGGAACATGGACCATGGAACATGAAACATGGACCATGGAACATGGAACATGGAACATGGAACATGGAACTTTGAACATGGAACATGCAACATGGAACATGGAACATGGACCATAGATCATGGAACATGGAACATGGAACATGGAACATGAAACATTGAACATGGAACATGGAACATAGAGCATGGAACATAGAACATGGAACATAGAACATAGAGCATTGACCATAGGACATGGAACATGGAACATGGAACATGGAACATGGAACATGGAACATGGAACATGGAACATGGAACATGGAACTTGGAACATGGAACATCGAACAAGAAACACGGAACATTGAACAAGGACAAAGAGCATTGACCATGGAACATGGAACAAGGAACATGGAACATGGAACAAGGAACATGGAACAAAGAACAGGGAACATAGAGCATGGAACATAGGACATGGAACATGGAACATGGAACATGGAACATTGACCATGGAGCATGGAACATGGACCATGGAACATGGAACATGGAACATAGAACATGGAACATAGAACATAGAACATGGAACATGGAACATGGAACATGGAACATGGAACATGGAACATGGAACATGGAACATGGAACATGAAACAAGGAACATGGAACATAGAAATTGGAACATGGAACATAGAGCATGGAACATGGAACATTGAACAAGGAACACAGAACATAAAACAAGGAACATGGAACATGGAACAAGGAACATGGAACTTGGAACATAGAACATGGAGCATGGAACATGGAACATAGAACATGGAACATGGAACATAGATATTGGAACATAGAACATGGAACCTGGAACATGGAACATAGAACATAAGAACATGGAACATAGAGCATGGAACATGGAACATGGAACAAGGAACACAGAACATGGAACAAGGAACATGGAACATGAAACAAGGAACATGAAACTTGGAACATGGAACAAAGAACAGGGAACATAGAGCATAGAACATAGGACATGGAACATGGAACATGTAACATGGAACATGGAACATTGACCATGGAGCATGGAACATGGACCATGGAACATGGAACATTGAACATGGAACATGGAACATGGAACATGGAACATGGACCATAGAACATGGAACATGTAACATGGAACATGGAACAAGGAACATGGAACATGGAACATGGAACATGGAACATGGAACATGGAACATGGAACATTGACCATGGAGCATGGAACATTGACCATGGAACATGGAACATGGAACATAGAACATGGAACATAGAACATAGAACATGGAACATGGAACATGGAACATGGAACATGGACCATGGAACATGGAACATGGAACATGAAACAAGGAACATGGAACATAGAAATTGGAACATGGAACATAGAGCATGGAACATGGAACATGGAACATGGAACATGGACCATAGAACATGGAACATGTAACGTGGAACATGGAACATAGAACATGGAACATGGAACATGGAACATGGAACATGGAACATTGAACATGGAACATGGAACATGAAACATGGAACAAGGAACATGGAACATGGAACATGGAACATGGAAAATGGAACAAGGAACATGGAACATGGAACATAGAGCATGGAACATAGAACATAGAGCATGGAACATAGGACATGGAACATGGAACATGGAACATGGAACATGGAACATGGAACATGGAACATGGAACATAGAACATGGAACATGGACCATGGAACATGGAACATGGAACATGGACCATGGAACATGGATCATGGAACATGGAACATGAAACATGGAACAAGGAGCATGGAACATGGGACATGTAACATGGAACATGGAACATGGAACATGGAACATTGAACATGGAACATGGAACATGGAACATTGAACAAAAAACAGGGAACATAGAACATAGAGCATGGAACATATGACATGGAACATGGAACATGGAACATGGAACATGGAACATGGGACATGGAACATGGAACATAGAACATAGAACATGGACCATGGAACATGGAACATGGACCATGGAACATGGATCATGGAACATGGAACATGAAACATGGAACAAGGAACATGGAACATGGGACATGTAACATGGAACATGGAACATGGAACATGGAACATTGAACATGGAACATGGAACATGGAACATTGAACATGGAACATGGAACATGGAACATGGAACATAGAGCATGGAACATAGAACATGAAACAAGGAACATGGAACATGGAGCATGGAACATGGAACATAGAACATGGAACATGGAACATGGAACATGGAACATAGAACATGGAACATAGAGCATGGAACATAGAGCATGGAACATAGAACATGGAACATAGAACATATAGCATGGAACAAAGGACATGGAACCTGAAACATGGAAATTGGACCATGGAACATGGACCAAGGAACATGGAACATGGAACATGGAACATTGAACATGGAACATGGAACAAGGAACAAGGAACATGGAACATGGAACATAGAACATGGAACATGGAACATAATACATCGAACATGGAACAAGGAACAAGGAACATGGAACATTGAACATGGAACATGGAACATGGAACATGCAACAAGGAACAGAGAACATGGAACAAGGAACATGGAACATGGAATATAGAGCATGGAACATAGAACATGGAACAAGGAACATGGAACATGGAGCATGGAACATGGAACATAGAACATGGAACATGGAACATGGAACATGGAACATAGAACATGGAACATAGAGCATGGAACATAGAGCATGGAACATAGAACATGGAACATAGAACATATAGCATGGAACAAAGGACATGGAACCTGAAACATGGAAATTGGACCATGGAAAATGGAACAAGGAACAAGGAACATGGAACATTGAACATGGAACATGGAACATGGAACATGGAGCATGGAACATTGAAGATAGAACATGGAACATGGAACATAGAGAACGGAACATAGAACATGTAACATGTAACATGGAACATGGAACATGGAACATGGAACATGGAACATGGAACATGGAACATAGAGAATGGAACATAGAACATGGAACATAGAACATGGAACATGGAACATGGAACATAGTACATGAAACATGAAACATAGAACATGGAACATGGAACATGGAACGTGGAACAAGGAACATGAAACATGGAACATTGAACATGGCACATGGAACATGGAAAAACGAACATGGAACATGGAACATGGAACGAAGAGCATGGAACATTGAACATGGAACATGGAACGTGGAACAAGGAACATGAAACATGGAACATGGAACATAAAAACATAGAGCATGGAACATAGAACATGGTAAATAGAACATAGAGCATGGAACATAGGACATGGAACATGAAACATGGAACATGGAACATGGAACATGGAACATGGAACATGGAACATGGAACATGGAACATGGAGCATGGAACATGCAACAAGGAACATAGAACATGGAACATAGAACATGGAACATGGAACATAAAACATGGACCATGGAACATGAAACATGGAACAAGGAACATGGAACATGGAAAATAGAACAAGGAACATGGAACATGGAACATAGAGCATGGAACATAGAACATAGAGCATGGAACATATGACATGGAACATAGACCATGGAACATAGAACATAGAGCATGGAACATAGGACATGGAACATGGAACATGGAACAAAGAGCATGGAACAAGGAACATGGAACATGGAACATGCAACAAGGAACATAGAACATGAAACAAGGAACATGGAACATGGAACAAGGAACATGGAACATAGAACATGGAACATGGAACATAGAACATAGAACATGGAACAAGGAACATGGAACATGGAACAAGGAACATGGAACATAGAACATGGAACATTGAATTTAGAGCATGGAACATGGAACATAGAACATGGAAATGAAACATGGAACAAGGAACAAGGAACATGGAACATTGAACATGGAACATGGAACATGGAACATGGAACATGGAACATGAAACATGAAACATGGAACAAAAAACAGGGAACATAGAACATAGAGCATGGAACATAGGACATGGAACATGGAACATGGAACATGGAACATGGAACATGGAACATGGAACATGGAACATGGAACATGGACCATGGAACATGGAACATGGAACATGGACCATGGAACATGGAACATGGACCATGGAACATAGATCATGGAACATGGAACATGAAACATGGAACAAGGAACATGGAACATGGGACATGTAACATGGAACATGGAACATGGAACATGGATCATTGAACATGGAACATGGGACATGGAACATTGAACATGGAACATGGAACATGGAACATAGAGCATGGAACATAGAACATGGAACAAGGAACATGGAACATGGAGCATGGAACATGGAACATAGAACATGGAACATGGAACATGGAACATGGGACATAGAACATGGAACATAGAGCATGGAACATAGAGCATGGAACATAGAACATGGAACATAGAACATATAGCATGGAACAAAGGACATGGAACCCGAAACATGGAAATTGGACCATGGAACATGGACCAAGGAACATGGAACATGGAACATGGAACATGGAACATGGAACATTGAACATGGAACATGGAACAAGGAACAAGGAACATGGAACATGGAACATAGAACATGGAACATAATACATCGAACATAGAACAAGGAACAAGGAACATGGAACATTGAACATGGAACATGGAACATGGAACATAGAACATGCAACAAGGAACAGAGAACATGGAACAAGGAACATGGAACATGGAACAAGAAACATGGAATTTGGAACATGGAAAATGGAACATGGAACATGGATCATGGAACATAGGACATGGAACATGGAACATGGAACATAGAGAATGGAACATAGAACATGGAACATGGGACATGTAACATGGAACATGGAACATAAACATGGAACATGGAACATAGAACATGGAACATGGAACATAGAGCATGGGACATAGGACATGGAACATGGAATATAGAACATGGAACAAGTAAAAGGAACATGAAACATGGAACATCGAACATGGAACATGAAAAAAGGAACATAGAACATGGAACAAGGAACATAGAACATGGAACATGGAACATGCAACAAGGAACATAGAACTAGGAACAAAGAACATGGAACATGGAACATGGAACATGGAAAATGGAACAAGGAACATGGAACATGGAACATAGAGCATGGAACAATGAACATAGAGCATGAAACATATGACATGGAACATGGAACATGGAACAAAGATCATGGAACAAGGAACATGGATCATGGAACATGGAACAAAGAGCGTGGAACAAGGAACATGGAACATGGAACATGAAACATGCAACAAGGAACATAGAATAGGGAACAAGGAACATGGAACATGGAACATGGAACAAGGAACATGGAACATAGAACATGGAACATGGAACTTAGAGCATGGAACATGGAACATAGAACATGGAACATGAACATAGAGAATGGAAAATTGAACATCAAACATGGAACATGATACATGGAACATGGAACATGGAACATGATACATGGAACATGGAACAAGGAACAAGGAACATGGAACATTGAACATGGAACATGGAACATGGAACATGGAACATGCAACAAGGAACATGGAATTTGAACATGGAACATGGAGCATGGAACATTGAAGATAGAACATGGAACATAGAGAATGGAACATAGAACATGGAACATGGAACATGGAACATGGAACATAGAGAATGGAACATAGAACATGGAACATAGAACATGGAACATGGAACATGGAACATAGAGAATGGAACATAGAACATGGAACATAGAACATGGAACATGGAACATGGAACATAGTACATGAAACATGGAACATAGAACATGGAACGTGGAACAAGGAACATGAAACATGGAACATTGAACATGGCACATGGAACATGAAAAAAGGAACATGGAACATAGAACATGGAAAAAAGAGCATGCAACATAGAACATGGAACATGGAACGTGGAACAAGGAACATGGAACATAGAGAATGGAACATAGAACATGGAACATAGAACATGGAACATGGAACATAGTACATGAAACATGGAACATAGAACATGGAACATGGAACATGGAACGTGGAACAAGGAACATGAAACATGGAACATTGAACATGGCACATGGAACATGGAAAAAGGAACATGGAACATGGAACATGGAACAAAGAGCATGGAACATAGAGCATGGAACATAGAACATGGAACATAGAACATATAGCATGGAACAAAGGACATGGAACCTGAAACATGGAAATTGGACCATGGAACATGGAACAAGGAACAAGGAACATGGAACATTGAACATGGAACATGGAACATGGAACATGGAACATGCAACAAGGAACATGGAATTTGGAACATGGAACATGGAGCATGGAACATTGAAGATAGAACATGGAACATGGAACATTGAGAATGGAACATAGAACATGTAACATGGAACATGGAATATAGAGAATGGAACATAGAACATGGAACATAGAACATGGAACATGGAACATGGAACATAGTACATGAAACATGGAACATAGAACATGGAACATGGAACATGGAACGTGGAACAAGGAACATGAAACATGGAACATTGAACATGGCACATGGAACATGGAAAAAGGAACATGGAACATGAACATGGAACAAAGAGCATGGAACATAGAACATGGAACATGGAACGTGGAACAAGGAACATGAAACATGGAACATGGAACATAAAAATATAGAGCATGGAACATAGAACATGGTAAATAGAACATAGAGCATGGAACATAGGACATGGAACATGAAACATGGAACATGGAACATGGAACATGGAACATGGAACATGGAACATGGAACATAGAGCATGGAACATGCAACAAGGAACATAGAACAAGGAACATAGAACATGGAACATGGAACATAAAACATGGACCATGGAACACGAAACATGGAACAAGGAACATGGAACATGGAACATGGAACATGGAAAATGGAAAAAGGAACATGGAACATGGAACATAGAGCATGGAACATAGAACATAGAGCATGGAACATATGACATGGAACATAGACCATGGAACATAGAACATAGAGCATGGAACATAGGACATGGAACATGGAACATGGAATATAGAACATGGAACATGGAACATGGAACATGGAACATGGACCATGGAACATGGAACATGGACCATGGAACATAGATCATGGAACATGGAACATGAAACATGGAACAAGGAACATGGAACATGGGACATGTAACATGGAACATGGAACATGGAACATGGAACATTGAACATGGAACATGGAACATGGAACATTGAACATGGAACATGGAACATGGAACATAGAGCATGGAACATAGACCATGGAACAAGGAACATGGAACATGGAGCATGGAACATGGAACATAGAACATGGAACATGGAACATGGAACATGGGACATAGAACATGGAACATAGAGCATGGAACATAGGGCATGGAACATAGAACATGGAACATAGAACATATAGCATGGAACAAAGGACATGGAACCCGAAACATGGAAATTAGACCATGGAACATGGACCAAGGAACATGGAACATGGAACATGGAACATGGAACATTGAACATGGAACATGGAACAAGGAACAAGGAACATGGAACATGGAACATAGAACATGGACCATGGAACATGAAACATGGAACAAGGAACATGGAACATGGAAAATAGAACAAGGAACATGGAACATGGAACATAGAGCATGGAACATAGAACATAGAGCATGGAACATATGACATGGAACATAGACCATGGAACATAGAACATAGAGCATGGAACATAGGACATGGAACATGGAACATGGAACAAAGAGCATGGAACAAGGAACATGGAACATGGAACATGCAACAAGGAACATAGAACATGAAACAAGGAACATGGAACATGGAACAAGGAACATGGAACATAGAACATGGAACATGGAACATAGAACATAGAACATGGAACAAGGAACATGGAACATGGAACAAGGAACATGGAACATAGAACATGGAACATTGAATTTAGAGCATGGAACATGGAACATAGAACATGGAAATGAAACATGGAACAAGGAACAAGGAACATGGAACATTGAACATGGAACATGGAACATGGAACATGGAACATGGAACATGAAACATGAAACATGGAACAAAAAACAGGGAACATAGAACATAGAGCATGGAACATAGGACATGGAACATGGAACATGGAACATTGAACATGGAACATGGAACATGGAACATAGAACATGGAACATGGACCATGGAACATGGAACATGGAACATGGACCATGGAACATGGAACATGGACCATGGAACATAGATCATGGAACATGGAACATGAAACATGGAACAAGGAACATGGAACATGGGACATGTAACATGGAACATGGAACATGGAACATGGATCATTGAACATGGAACATGGGACATGGAACATTGAACATGGAACATGGAACATGGAACATAGAGCATGGAACATAGAACATGGAACAAGGAACATGGAACATGGAGCATGGAACATGGAACATAGAACATGGAACATGGAACATGGAACATGGGACATAGAACATGGAACATAGAGCATGGAACATAGAGCATGGAACATAGAACATGGAACTTAGAACATATAGCATGGAACAAAGGACATGGAACCCGAAACATGGAAATTGGACCATGGAACATGGACCAAGGAACATGGAACATGGAACATGGAACATGGAACATGGAACATTGAACATGGAACATGGAACAAGGAACAAGGAACATGGAACATGGAACATAGAACATGGAACATAATACATCGAACATAGAACAAGGAACAAGGAACATGGAACATTGAACATGGAACATGGAACATGGAACATAGAACATGCAACAAGGAACAGAGAACATGGAACAAGGAACATGGAACATGGAACAAGAAACATGGAATTTGGAACATGGAAAATGGAACATGGAACATGGATCATGGAACATAGGACATGGAACATGGAACATGGAACATAGAGAATGGAACATAGAACATGGAACATGGGACATGTAACATGGAACATGGAACATAAACATGGAACATGGAACATAGAACATGGAACATGGAACATAGAGCATGGGACATAGGACATGGAACATGGAATATAGAACATGGAACAAGTAAAAGGAACATGAAACATGGAACATCGAACATGGAACATGAAAAAAGGAACATAGAACATGGAACAAGGAACATAGAACATGGAACATGGAACATGCAACAAGGAACATAGAACTAGGAACAAAGAACATGGAACATGGAACATGGAACATGGAAAATGGAACAAGGAACATGGAACATGGAACATAGAGCATGGAACAATGAACATAGAGCATGAAACATATGACATGGAACATGGAACATGGAACAAAGATCATGGAACAAGGAACATGGATCATGGAACATGGAACAAAGAGCGTGGAACAAGGAACATGGAACATGGAACATGAAACATGCAACAAGGAACATAGAATAGGGAACAAGGAACATGGAACATGGAACATGGAACAAGGAACATGGAACATAGAACATGGAACATGGAACTTAGAGCATGGAACATGGAACATAGAACATGGAACATGAACATAGAGAATGGAAAATTGAACATCAAACATGGAACATGATACATGGAACATGGAACATGGAACATGATACATGGAACATGGAACAAGGAACAAGGAACATGGAACATTGAACATGGAACATGGAACATGGAACATGGAACATGCAACAAGGAACATGGAATTTGAACATGGAACATGGAGCATGGAACATTGAAGATAGAACATGGAACATAGAGAATGGAACATAGAACATGGAACATGGAACATGGAACATGGAACATAGAGAATGGAACATAGAACATGGAACATAGAACATGGAACATGGAACATGGAACATAGAGAATGGAACATAGAACATGGAACATAGAACATGGAACATGGAACATGGAACATAGTACATGAAACATGGAACATAGAACATGGAACGTGGAACAAGGAACATGAAACATGGAACATTGAACATGGCACATGGAACATGAAAAAAGGAACATGGAACATAGAACATGGAAAAAAGAGCATGCAACATAGAACATGGAACATGGAACGTGGAACAAGGAACATGGAACATAGAGAATGGAACATAGAACATGGAACATAGAACATGGAACATGGAACATAGTACATGAAACATGGAACATAGAACATGGAACATGGAACATGGAACGTGGAACAAGGAACATGAAACATGGAACATTGAACATGGCACATGGAACATGGAAAAAGGAACATGGAACATGGAACATGGAACAAAGAGCATGGAACATAGAGGATGGAACATAGAACATGGAACATAGAACATATAGCATGGAACAAAGGACATGGAACCTGAAACATGGAAATTGGACCATGGAACATGGAACAAGGAACAAGGAACATGGAACATTGAACATGGAACATGGAACATGGAACATGGAACATGCAACAAGGAACATGGAATTTGGAACATGGAACATGGAGCATGGAACATTGAAGATAGAACATGGAACATGGAACATTGAGAATGGAACATAGAACATGTAACATGGAACATGGAATATAGAGAATGGAACATAGAACATGGAACATAGAACATGGAACATGGAACATGGAACATAGTACATGAAACATGGAACATAGAACATGGAACATGGAACATGGAACGTGGAACAAGGAACATGAAACATGGAACATTGAACATGGCACATGGAACATGGAAAAAGGAACATGGAACATGAACATGGAACAAAGAGCATGGAACATAGAACATGGAACATGGAACGTGGAACAAGGAACATGAAACATGGAACATGGAACATAAAAATATAGAGCATGGAACATAGAACATGGTAAATAGAACATAGAGCATGGAACATAGGACATGGAACATGAAACATGGAACATGGAACATGGAACATGGAACATGGAACATGGAACATGGAACATAGAGCATGGAACATGCAACAAGGAACATAGAACAAGGAACATAGAACATGGAACATGGAACATAAAACATGGACCATGGAACACGAAACATGGAACAAGGAACATGGAACATGGAACATGGAACATGGAAAATGGAAAAAGGAACATGGAACATGGAACATAGAGCATGGAACATAGAACATAGAGCATGGAACATATGACATGGAACATAGACCATGGAACATAGAACATAGAGCATGGAACATAGGACATGGAACATGGAACATGGAATATAGAACATGGAACATGGAACATGGAACATGGAACATGGACCATGGAACATGGAACATGGACCATGGAACATAGATCATGGAACATGGAACATGAAACATGGAACAAGGAACATGGAACATGGGACATGTAACATGGAACATGGAACATGGAACATGGAACACTGAACATGGAACATGGAACATGGAACATTGAACATGGAACATGGAACATGGAACATAGAGCATGGAACATAGACCATGGAACAAGGAACATGGAACATGGAGCATGGAACATGGAACATAGAACAGGGAACATGGAACATGGAACATGGGACATAGAACATGGAACATAGAGCATGGAACATAGGGCATGGAACATAGAACATGGAACATAGAACATATAGCATGGAACAAAGGACATGGAACCCGAAACATGGAAATTAGACCATGGAACATGGACCAAGGAACATGGAACATGGAACATGGAACATGGAACATTGAACATGGAACATGGAACAAGGAACAAGGAACATGGAACATGGAACATAGAACATGGAACATAATACATCGAACATAGAACAAGGAACAAGGAACATGGAACATTGAACATGGAACATGGAACATGGAACATAGAACATGCAACAAGGAACAGTGAACATGGAACAAGGAACATGGAACATGGAACAAGAAACATGGAATTTGGAACATGGAAAATGGAACATGGAACATGGATCATGGAACATAGGACATTGAACATGGAACATGGAACATAGAGAATGGAACATATGACATGGAACATAGACCATGGAACATAGAACATAGAGCATGGAACATAGAGCATGGAACATAGAACATGGAACATAGAACATATAGCATGGAACAAAGGACATGGAACCTGAAACATGGAAATTGGACCATGGAAAATGGAACAAGGAACAAGGAACATGGAATATTGAACATGGAACATGGAACATGGAACATGGAACATGGAACATGGAACATGCAACAAGGAACATGGAATTTGGAACATGGAACATGGAGCATGGAACATTGAAGATAGAACATGGAACATGGAACATAGAGAATGGAACATAGAACATGTAACATGGAACATGGAACATGGAACATGGAACATGGAACATGGAACATGGAACATAGAGAATGGAACATAGAACATGGAACATAGAACATGGAACATGGAAAATGGAACATAGTACATGAAACATGGAACATAGAACATGGAACATGGAACATGGAACGTGGAACAAGGAACATGAAACATGGAACATTGAACATGGCACATGGAACATGGAAAAAGGAACATGGAACATGGAACATGGAACATGGAACGAAGAGCATGGAACATTGAACATGGAACATGGAACGTGGAACAAGGAACATGAAACATGGAACATGGAACATAAAAACATAGAGCATGGAACATAGGACATGGAACATGAAACATGGAACATGGAACATGGAACATGGAACATGGAACATGGAACATGGAACATGGAGCATGGAACATGCAACAAGGAACATAGAACATGGAACATAGAACATGGAACATGGAACATAAAACATGGACCATGGAACATGAAACATGGAACAAGGAACATGGAACATGGAACATGGAACATGGAAAATGGAACAAGGAACATGGAACATGGAACATAGAGCATGGAACATAGAACATAGAGCATGGAACATATGACATGGAACATAGACCATGGAACATAGAACATAGAGCATGGAACATAGGACATGGAACATGGAACATGGAACAATGAGCATGGAACAAGGAACATGGAACATGGAACATGCAACAAGGAACATAGAACATGAAACAAGGAATATGGAACATGGAACAAGGAACATGGAACATAGAACATGGAACATGGAACATAGAACATAGAACATGGAACAAGGAACATATAACATGGGACAAGAAACATGGAACATAGAACATGGAACATGGAATTTAGAGCATGGAACATGGAACATAGAACATGGAAATGAAACATGGAACAAGGAACAAGGAACATGGAACATTGAACATGGAACATGGAACATGGAACATGGAACATGGAACATGAAACATGAAACATGGAACAAAAAACAGGGAACATAGAACATAGAGCATGGAACATAGGACATGGAACATGGAACATGGAACATGGAACATGGAACATGGACCATGGAACATGGAACATGGACCATGGAACATAGATCATGGAACATGGAACATGAAACATGGAACAAGGAACATGGAACATGGGACATGTAACAGGGAACATGGAACATGGAACATGGATCATTGAACATGGAACATGGAACATAGAGCATTGAACATAGAACATGGAACAAGGAACATGGAACATGGAGCATGGAACATGGAACATAGAACATGGAACATGGAACATGGAACATGGGACATAGAACATGAAACATAGAGCATGGAACATAGAGCATGGAACATAGAACATGGAACATAGAACATATAGCATGGAACAAAGGACATGGAACCCGAAACATGGAAATTGGACCATGGAACATGGACCAAGGAACATGGAACATGGAACATGGAACATGGAACATTGAACATGGAACATGGAACATGGAACATGGAACAAGGAACAAGGAACATGGAACATGGAACATAGAACATGGAACATAATACATCGAACATAGAACAAGGAACAAGGAACATGGAACATTGAACATGGAACATGGAACATGGAACATAGAACATGCAACAAGGAACAGAGAACATGGAACAAGGAACATGGAACATGGAACAAGAAACATGGAATTTGGAACATGGAAAATGGAACATGGAACATGGATCATGGAACATAGGACATGGAACATGGAACATGGAACAAAGAGAATGGAACATAGAACATGGAACATGGGACATGTAACATGGAACATGGAACATAAACATGGAACATGGAACATAGAACATGGAACATGGAACATAGAGCATGGGACATAGGACATGGAACATGGAATATAGAACATGGAACAAGTAAAAGGAACATGAAACATGGAACATCGAACATGGAACATGAAAAAAGGAACATAGAACATGGAACAAGGAACATAGAACATGGAACATGGAACATGCAACAAGGAACATAGAACTAGGAACAAGGAACATGGAACATGGAACATGGAACATGGAAAATGGAACAAGGAACATGGAACATGGAACATAGAGCATGGAACATGGAACATAGAGCATGGAACATATGACATGGAACATGGAACATGGAACAAAGATCATGGAACAAGGAACATGGATCATGGAACATGGAACAAAGAGCGTGGAACAAGGAACATGGAACATGGAACATGAAACATGCAACAAGGAACATAGAACATGGAACAAGGAACATGGAACATGGAACATGGAACAAGGAACATGGAACATAGAACATGGAACATGGAACTTAGAGCATGGAACATGGAACATAGAACATGGAACATGAACATAGAGAATGGAAAATTGAACATCAAACATGGAACATGATACATGGAACATGATACATGGAACATGATACATGGAACATGGAACAAGGAACAAGGAACATGGAACATTGAACATGGAACATGGAACATGGAACATGGAACATGGAACATGCAACAAGGAACATGGAATTTGAACATGGAACATGGAACATTGAAGATAGAACATGGAACATAGAGAATGGAACATAGAACATGGAACATGGAACATGGAACATGGAACATAGAGAATGGAACATAGAACATGGAACATAGAACATGGAACATGGAACATGGAACATGGAACATGGAACATGGAACATAGAGAATGGAACATAGAACATGGAACATAGAACATGGAACATGGAATATTGAACATGGAACATGGAACATGGAACATGGAACATGGAACATGCAACAAGGAACATGGAATTTGGAACATGGAACATGGAGCATGGAACATTGAAGATAGAACATGGAACATGGAACATAGAGAATGGAACATAGAACATGTAACATGGAACATGGAACATGGAACATGGAACATGGAACATGGAACATGGAACATAGAGAATGGAACATAGAACATGGAACATAGAACATGGAACAAGGAACATGAAACATGGAACATTGAACATGGCACATGGAACATGGAAAAAGGAACATGGAACATGGAACATGGAACATGGAACGTGGAACAAGGAACATGAAACATGGAACATGGAACATAAAAACATAGAGCATGGAACATAGAACATGAAACATGGAACATAGAACATGGAACATGGAACATGGAACGTGGAACAAGGAACATGAAACATGGAACATTGAACATGGCACATGGAACATGGAAAAAGGAACATGGAACATGGAACATGGAACATGGAACGTGGAACAAGGAACATGAAACATGGAACATGGAACATAAAAACATAGAGCATGGAACATAGAACATGGTAAATAGAACATAGAGCATGGAACATAGGACATGGAACATGAAACATGGAACATGGAACATGGAACATGGAACATGGAACATGGAACATGGAACATGGAGCATGGAACATGCAACAAGGAACATAGAACATGGAACATAGAACATGGAACATGGAACATAAAACATGGACCATGGAACATGAAACATGGAACAAGGAACATGGAACATGGAACATGGAACATTGAACAAGGAACAAGGAACAAGGAACATGGAACATTGAAAATGGAACATGGAACATGGAACATGGAACATTGAACATGGAACATGGAACAAGGAACAAGGAACATGGAACATGGAACATAGAACATGGAACATAATACATCGAACATAGAACAAGGATCAAGGAACATGGAACATTGAACATGGAACATGGAACATGGAACATAGAACATGCAACAAGGAACAGAGAACATGGAACAAGGAACATGGAACATGGAACAAGAAACATGGAATTTGGAACATGGAAAATGGAACATGGAACATGGATCATGGAACATAGGACATGGAACATGGAACATGGAACATAGAGAATGGAACATATGACATGGAACATAGACCATGGAACATAGAACATAGAGCATGGAACATAGGACATGGAACATGGAACATGGAACAAAGAGCATGGAACATAGAGCATGGAACATAGAACATGGAACATAGAACATATAGCATGGAACAAAGGACATGGAACCCGAAACATGGAAATTGGACCATGGAACATGGACCAAGGAACATGGAACATGGAACATGGAACATGGAACATTGAACATGGAACATGGAACATGGAACATGGAACAAGGAACAAGGAACATGGAACATGGAACATAGAACATGGAACATAATACATCGAACATAGAACAAGGAACAAGGAACATGGAACATTGAACATGGAACATGGAACATGGAACATAGAACATGCAACAAGGAACAGAGAACATGGAACAAGGAACATGGAACATGGAACAAGAAACATGGAATTTGGAACATGGAAAATGGAACATGGAACATGGATCATGGAACATAGGACATGGAACATGGAACATGGAACAAAGAGAATGAAACATAGAACATGGAACATGGGACATGTAACATGGAACATGGAACATAAACATGGAACATGGAACATAGAACATGGAACATGGAACATAGAGCATGGGACATAGGACATGGAACATGGAATATAGAACATGGAACAAGTAAAAGGAACATGAAACATAGAACATCGAACATGGAACATGAAAAAAGGAACATAGAACATGGATCAAGGAACATAGAACATGGAACATGGAACATGCAACAAGGAACATAGAACTAGGAACAAGGAACATGGAACATGGAACATGGAACATGGAAAATGGAACAAGGAACATGGAACATGGAACATAGAGCATGGAACATGGAACATAGAGCATGGAACATATGACATGGAACATGGAACATGGAACAAAGATCATGGAACAAGGAACATGGATCATGGAACATGGAACAAAGAGCGTAGAACAAGGAACATGGAACATGGAACATGAAACATGCAACAAGGAACATAGAACATGGAACAAGGAACATGGAACATGGAACATGGAACAAGGAACATGGAACATAGAACATGGAACATGGAACTTAGAGCATGGAACATGGAACATAGAACATGGAACATGAACATAGAGAATGGAAAATTGAACATCAAACATGGAACATGATACATGGAACATGGAACATGGAACATGATACATGGAACATGGAACAAGGAACAAGGAACATGGAACATTGAACATGGAACATGGAACATGGAACATGGAACATGGAACATGCAACAAGGAACATGGAATTTAAACATGGAACATGGAACATTGAAGATAGAACATGGAACATAGAGAATGGAACATAGAACATGGTACATGGAACATGGAACATGGAACATAGAGAATGGAACATAGAACATGGAACATAGAACATGGAACATGGAACATAGAGAATGGAACATAGAACATGGAACATAGAACATGGAACATGGAACATGGAACATAGTACATGAAACATGGAACATAGAACATGGAACATGGAACATGGAACGTGGAACAAGGAACATGAAACATGGAACATTGAACATGGCACATGGAACATGGAAAAAGGAACATGGAACATGGAACATGGAACAAAGAGCATGGAACATAGAACATGGAACATGGAACGTGGAACAAGGAACATGGAACATGGAACATAGAGAATGGAACATAGAACATGGAACATAGAACATGGAACATGGAACATGGAACATGGAACATAGAGAATGGAACATAGAACATGGAACATAGAACATGGGACATGGAACATGGAACATAGTACATGAAACATGGAACATAGAACATGGAACATGGAACATGGAACGTGGAACAAGGAACATGAAACATGGAACATTGAACATGGCACATGGAACATGGAAAAAGGAACATGGAACATGGAATATGGAACAAAGAGCATGGAACATAGAGCATGGAACATAGAACATGGAACATAGAACATATAGCATAGAACAAAGGACATGGAACCTGAAACATGGAAATTGGACCATGGAACATGGAACAAGGAACAAGGAACATGGAACATTGAACATGGAACATGGAACATGGAACATGCAACAAGGAACATGGAATTTGGAACATGGAACATGGAGCATGGAACATTGAAGATAGAACATGGAACATGGAACATAGAGAATGGAACATAGAACATGTAACATGGAACATGGAATATAGAGAATGGAAGATAGAACATGGAACATAGAACATGGAACATGGAACATGGAACATAGTACATGAAACATGGAACATAGAACATGAAACATGGAACATGGAACGTGGAACAAGGAACATGAAACATGGAACATTGAACATGGCACATGGAACATGGAAAAAGGAACATGGAACATGAACATGGAACAAAGAGCATGGAACATAGAACATGGAACATGGAACGTGGAACAATGAACATGAAACATGGAACATGGAACATAAAAATATAGAGCATGGAACATAGAACATGGTAAATAGAACATAGAGCATGGAACATAGGACATGGAACATGAAACATGGAACATGGAAAATGGAACATGGAACATGGAACATGGAGCATGGAACATGCAACAAGGAACATAGAACATGGAACATAGAACATGGAACATGGAACATAAAACATGGACCATGGAACATGAAACATGGAACAAGGAACATGGAACATGGGACATGTAACATGGAACATGGAACATGGAACATGGAACATTGAACATAGAACATGGAACATTGAACATGGAACATGGAACATGGAACATGGAACATGGAACATGGAACATGGAACATGGAACATGGAACATTGAACATGGAACATGGAACAAGGAACAAGGAACATGGAACATGGAACATAGAACATGGAACATAATACATCGAACATAGAACAAGGAACAAGGAACATGGAACATTGAACATGGAACATGGAACATGGAACATAGAACATGCAACAAGGAACAGAGAACATGGAACAAGGAACATGGAACATGGAACAAGAAACATGGAATTTGGAACATGGAAAATGGAACATAGAACATGGATCATGGAACATAGGACATGGAACATGGAACATGGAACATAGAGAATGGAACATATGACATGGAACATAGACCATGGAACATAGAACATAGAGCATGGAACATAGGACATGGAACATGGAACATGGAACAAAGAGCATGGAACAAGGAACATGGAACAAGGAACATGGAACATGGAACAAGGAACATGGAACATAGAACATGGAACATGGAACATGGAACATAAAACATGGACCATGGAACATGAAACATGGAACAAGGAACATGGAACATGGAAAATGGAACAAGGAACATGGAACATGGAACATAGAGCATGGAACATAGAACATAGAGCATGGAACATATGACATGGAACATAGACCATGGAACATAAAACATAGAGCATGGAACATAGGACATGGAACATGGAACAAAGAGCATGCAACAAGGAACATGGAACATGGAACATGCAACAAGGAACATAGAACATGAAACAAGGAACATGGAACATGGAACAAGGAACATGGAACATAGAACATGGAACATGGAACGTAGAACATAGAACATGGAACAAGGAACATGGAACATGGAACAAGGAACATGGAACATAGAACATGGAACATGGAATTTAGAGCATGGAACATGGAACATAGAACATGGAAATGAAACATGGAACAAGGAACAAGGAACATGGAACATTGAACATGGAACATGGAACATGGAACATGGAACATGGAACATGAAACATGAAACATGGAACAAAAAACAGGGAACATAGAACATAGAGCATGGAACATAGGACATGGAACATGGAACATGGAACATGGAACATGGAACATGGAACATGGAACATGGACCATGGAACATGGAACATGGACCATGGAACATAGATCATGGAACATGGAACATGAAACATGGAACAAGGAACATGGAACATGGGACATGTAACATGGAACATGGAACATGGAACATGGAACATTGAACATGGAACATGGAACATTGAACATGGAACATGGAACATGGAACATAGAGCATGGAACATAGAACATGGAACAAGGAACATGGAACATGGAGCATGGAACATGGAACATAGAACATGGAACATGGAACATGGAACATGGGACATAGAACATGGAACATAGATCATGGAACATAGGGCATGGAACATAGAACATGGAACATAGAACATATAGCATGGAACAAAGGACATGGAACCCGAAACATGGAAATTGGACCATGGAACATGGACCAAGGAACATGGAACATGGAACATGGAACATGGAACATGGAACATTGAACATGGAACATGGAACAAGGAACAAGGAACATGGAACATGGAACATAGAACATGGAACATAATACATCGAACATAGAACAAGGAACAAGGAACATGGAACATTGAACATGGAACATGGAACATGGAACATAGAACATGCAACAAGGAACAGAGAACATGGAACAAGGAACATGGAACATGGAACAAGAAACATGGAATTTGGAACATGGAAAATGGAACATGGAACATGGATCATGGAACATAGGACATGGAACATGGAACATGGAACATAGAGAATGGAACATAGAACATGGAACATGGGACATGTAACATGGAACATGGAACATAAACATGGAACATGGAACATAGAACATGGAACATGGAACATAGAGCATGGGACATAGGACATGGAACATGGAATATAGAACATGGAACAAGGAACATGGAACATGAAACATGGAACATCGAACATGGAACATGAAAAAAGGAACATAGAACATGGAACAAGGAACATAGAACATGGAACATGGAACATGCAACAAGGAACATAGAACTAGGAACAAGGAACATGGAACATGGAAAATGGAACAAGGAACATGGAACATGGAACATAGAGCATGGAACATGGAACATAGAGCATGGAACATGAACATAGAGAATGGAAAATTGAACATCAAACATAGAACATGATACATGGAACATGGAACATGGAACATGATACATGGAACATGGAACAAGGAACAAGGAACATGGAACATTGAACATGGAACATGGAACATGGAACATGCAACAAGGAACATGGAATTTGAACATGGAACATGGAGCATGGAACATTGAAGATAGAACATGGAACATAGAGAACGGAACATAGATTATGGAACATGGAACATGGAACATAGAGAATGGAACATAGAACATGGAACATAGAACATGGAACATGGAACATGGAACATAGAGAATGGAACATAGATCATGGAACATAGAACATGGAACATGGAACATGGAATATAGTACATGAAACATGGAACATAGAACATGGAACATGGAACATGGAACGTGGAACAAGGAACATGAAACATGGAACATTGAACATGGCACATGGAACATGATAAAAGGAACATGGAACATGGAACATGGAACAAAGAGCATGGAACATAGAACATGGAACATGGAACGTGGAACAAGGAACATGGAACATGGAACATGGAACATAGAGAATGGAACATAGAACATGGAACATAGAACATGGAACATGGAACATGGAACATGGAACATAGAGAATGGAACATAGAACATGGAACATAGAACATGGAACATGGAACATGGAACATAGTACATGAAACATGGAACATAGAACATGGAACATAGAACATGGAACGTGGAACAAGGAACATGAAACATGGAACATTGAACATGGCACATGGAACATGGAAAAAGGAACATGGAACATGGAACATGGAACAAAGAGCATGGAACATAGAGCATGGAACATAGAACATGGAACATAGAACATATAGCATGGAACAAAGGATATGGAACCTGAAACATGGAAATTGGACCATGGAACATGGAACAAGGAACAAGGAACATGGAACATTGAACATGGAACATGGAACATGGAACATGGAACATGCAACAAGGAACATGGAATTTGGAACATGGAACGTGGAGCATGGAACATTGAAGATAGAACATGGAACATGGAACATAGAGAATGGAACATAGAACATGTAACATGGAACATGGAAGATAGAGAATGGAACATAGAACATGGAACATAGAACATGGAACATGGAACATAGTACATGAAACATGGAACATAGAACATGGAACATGGAACGTGGAACAAGGAACATAAAACATGGAACATTGAACATGGCACATGGAACATGAAAAAAGGAACATGGAACATGAACATGGAACAAAGAGCATGGAACATAGAACATGGAACATGGAACGTGGAACAAGGAAAATGAAACATGGAACATGGAACATAAAAATATAGAGCATGGAACATAGAACATGGTAAATAGAACATAGAGCATGGAACATAGGACATGGAACATGAAACATGGAACATGGAACATGGAACATGGAACATGGAACATGGAACATGGAACATGGAGCATGGAACATGCAACAAGGAACATAGAACATGGAACATAGAACATGGAACATAGAACATAAAACATGGACCATGGAACATGAAACATGGAACAAGGAACATGGAACATGGAACATAGTACATGAAACATGGAACATAGAACATGGAACATGGAACGTGGAACAAGGAACATGAAACATGGAACATTGAACATGGCACATGGAACATGAAAAAAGGAACATGGAACATGAACATGGAACAAAGAGCATGGAACATAGAACATGGAACATGGAACGTGGAACAAGGAAAATGAAACATGGAACATGGAACATAAAAATATAGAGCATGGAACATAGAACATGGTAAATAGAACATAGAGCATGGAACATAGGACATGGAACATGAAACATGGAACATGGAACATGGAACATGGAACATGGAACATGGAACATGGAACATGGAGCATGGAACATGCAACAAGGAACATAGAAAATGGAACATAGAACATGGAACATGGAACATAAAACATGGACCATGGAACATGAAACATGGAACAAGGAACATGGAACATGGAACATGGAACATGGAAAATGGAAAAAGGAACATGGAACATGGAACATAGAGCATGGAACATAGAACATAGAGCATGGAACATATGACATGGAACATAGACCATGGAACATAGAACATAGAGCATGGAACATAGGACATGGAACATGGAACATGGAACATGGAACATGGACCATAAAACATGGAACATGGACCATGGAACATAGATCATGGAACATGGAAAATGAAACATGGAACATGGACCATGGAACATAGATCATGGAACATGGAAAATGAAACATGGAACAAGGAACATGGAACATGGGACATGTAACATGGAACATGGAACATGGAACATGGAACATGGAACATTGAACATGGAACATGGAACATGGAACATTGAACATGGAACATGGAACATGGAACATAGAGCATGGAACATAGAACATGGAACAAGGAACATGGAACATGGAGCATGGAACATGGAACATAGAACATGGAACATGGAACATGGAACATGGGACATAGAACATGGAACATAGAGCATGGAACATAGAGCATGGAACAGAGAACATGGAACATAGAACATATAGCATGGAACAAAGGACATGGAACCCGAAACATGGAAATTGGACCATGGAACATGGACCAAGGAACATGGAACATGGAACATGGAACATGGAACATGGAACATTGAACATGGAACATGGAACAAGGAACAAGGAACATTGAACATGGAACATAGAACATGGAACATAATACATCGAACATAGAACAAGGAACAAGGAACATGGAACATTGAACATGGAACATGGAACATGGAACATAGAACATGCAACAAGGAACAGAGAACATGGAACAAGGAACATGGAACAAGAAACATGGAATTTGGAACATGGAAAATGGAACATGGAACATGGATCATGGAACATAGGACATGGAACATGGAACATGAAACATAGATATTGGAACATAGAACATGGAACCTGGAACATGGAACATAGAACATAAGAACATGGAAAATAGAGCATGGAACATGGAACATGGAACAAGGAACACAGAACATGGAACAAGGAACATGGAACTTGGAACATAGAACATGGAGCATGGAACATGGAACATAGAACATGGAACATGGAATTTAGAGCATGGAACATGGAACATAGAACATGGAACATGAAACATGGAACAAGGAACAAGGAACATGGAACATTGAACATGGAACATGGAACATGGAACATGGAACATGGAACATGGAACATGGAACATGAAACATGAAACATGGAACAAAAAACAGGGAACATAGAACATAGAGCATGGAACATAGGACATGGAACATGGAACATGGACAATGGAACATGGAACATGGACCATGGAACATGGATCATGGAACATGGAACATGAAACAAGGAACATGGAACATGGGACATGTAACATGGAACATGGAACATGGAACATGGAACATTGAACATGGAACATGGAACATGGAACATTGAACATGGAACATGGAACATGGAACATAGAGCATGGAACATAGAACATGGAACAAGGAACATGGAACATGGAGCATGGAACATGGAACATAGAACATGGAACATGGAACATGGAACATGGAACATGGAACATGGAACATAGAACATGGAACATAGAGCATGGAACATAGAGCATGGAACATAGAACATGGAACATAGAACATATAGCATGGAACAAAGGACATGGAACCTGAAACATGGAAATTGGACCATGGAAAATGGAACAAGGAACAAGGAACATGGAACATTGAACATGGAACATGGAACATGGAACATGCAACAAGGAACATGGAATTTGGAACATGGAACATGGAGCATGGAACATTGAAGATAGAACATGGAACATGGAACATAGAGAATGGAACATAGAACATGTAACATGGAACATGGAACATGGAACATGGAACATGGAACATAGAGAATGGAACATAGAACATGGAACATAGAACATGGAACATGGAACATGGAACATAGTACATGAAACATGGAACATAGAACATGGAACATGGAACATGGAACGTGGAACAAGGAACATGAAACATGGAACATTGAACATGGCACATGGAACATGGAAAAAGGAACATGGAACATGGAACATGGAACAAAGAGCATGGAACATTGAACATGGAACATGGAACGTGGAACAAGGAACATGAAACATGGAACATGGAACATAAAAACATAGAGCATGGAACATAAAACATGGTAAATAGAACATAGAGCATGGAACATAGGACATGGAACATGAAACATGGAACATGGAACATGGAACATGGAACATGGAACATGGAACATGGAACATGGAACATGGAGCATGGAACATGCAACAAGGAACATAGAACATGGAACATAGAACATGGAACATGGAACATAAAACATGGACCATGGAACATGAAACATGGAACAAGGAACATGGAACATGGAACATGGAACATGGAAAATGGAACAAGGAACATGGAACATGGAACATAGAGCATGGAACATAGAACATAGAGCATGGAACATATGACATGGAACATAGACCATGGAACATAGAACATAGAGCATGGAACATAGGACATGGAACATGGAACATGGAACAAAGAGCATGGAACAAGGAACATGGAACATGGAACATGCAACAAGGAACATAGAACTTGAAACAAGGAACATGGTACATGGAACAAGGAACATGGAACATAGAACATGGAACATGGAACATAGAACATAGAACATGGAACAAGGAACATGGAACATGGAACAAGGAACATGGAACATAGAACATGGAACATGGAATTTAGAGCATGGAACATGGAACATAGAACATGGAAATGAAACATGGAACAAGAAACAAGGAACATGGAACATTGAACATGGAACATGGAACATGGAACATGGAACATGGAACATGGAACATGGAACATGGAACATGAAACATGAAACATGGAACAAAAAACAGGGAACATAGAACATAGAGCATGGAACATAGGACATGGAACATGGAACATGGAACATGGAACATGGAACATGGAACATGGAACATGGAACATGGACCATGGAACATGGAACATGGACCATGGAACATAGATCATGGAACATGGAACATGAAACATGGAACAAGGAACATGGAACATGGGACATGTAACATGGAACATGGAACATGGAATATGGAACATTGAACATGGAACATGGAACATGGAACATTGAACATGGAACATGGAACATGGAACATAGAGCATGGAACATAGAACATGGAACAAGGAACATGGAACATGGAGCATGGAACATGGAACATAGAACATGGAACATGGAACATGGGACATAGAACATGGAACATAGAGCATGGAACATAGAGCATGGAACATAGAACATGGAACATAGAACATATAGCATGGAACAAAGGACATGGTACCCGAAACATGGAAATTGGACCATGGAACATGGACCAAGGAACATGGAACATGGAACATGGAACATGGAACATGGAACATGGAACATTGAACATGGAACATGGAACATGGAACAAGGAACAAGGAACATGGAACATGGAACATAGAACATGGAACATAATACATCGAACATAGAACAAGGAACAAGGAACATGGAACATTGAACATGGAACATGGAACATGGAACATAGAACATGCAACAAGGAACAGAGAACATGGAACAAGGAACATGGAACATGGAACAAGAAACATAGAATTTGGAACATGGAAAATGGAACATGGAACATGGATCATGTAATATAGGACATGGAACATGGAACATGGAACATAGAGAATGGAACATATGACATGGAACATAGACCATGGAACATAGAACATAGAGCATGGAACATAGGACATGGAACATGGAACATGGAACAAAGAGCATGGAACATAGGACATGGAACATGGAACATGGAACATGGAACATGGAACATGGAACATGGAACATGGACCATGGAACATGGAACATGGACCATGGAACATAGATCATGGAACATGGAACATGAAACATGGAACAAGGAACATGGAACATGGGACATGTAACATGGAACATGGAACATGGAACATGGATCATTGAACATGGAACATGGGACATGGAACATTGAACATGGAACATGGAACATGGAACATAGAGCATGGAACATAGAACATGGAACAAGGAACATGGAACATGGAGCATGGAACATGGAACATAGAACATGGAACATGGAACATGGAACATGGGACATAGAACATGGAACATAGAGCATGGAACATAGAGCATGGAACATAGAACATGGAACATAGAACATATAGCATGGAACAAAGGACATGGAACCCGAAACATGGAAATTGGACCATGGAACATGGACCAAGGAACATGGAACATGGAACATGGAACATGGAACATAATACATCGAACATAGAACAAGGAACAAGGAACATGGAACATTGAACATGGAACATGGAACATGGAACATAGAACATGCAACAAGGAACAGAGAACATGGAACAAGGAACATGGAACATGGAACAAGAAACATGGAATTTGGAACATGGAAAATGGAACATGGAACATGGATCATGGAACATAGGACATGGAACATGGAACATGGAACATAGAGAATGGAACATAGAACATGGAACATGGAACATGGAACATGGAACATAATACATCGAACATAGAACAAGGAACAAGGAACATGGAACATTGAACATGGAACATGGAACATGGAACATAGAACATGCAACAAGGAACAGAGAACATGGAACAAGGAACATGGAACATGGAACAAGAAACATGGAATTTGGAACATGGAAAATGGAACATGGAACATGGATCATGGAACATGGAACATTGAACATGGAACATGGAACAAGGAACAAGGAACATGGAACATGGAACATAGAACATGGAACATAATACATCGAACATAGAACAAGGAACAAGGAACATGGAACATTGAACATGGAACATGGAACATGGAACATAGAACATGCAACAACGAACAGAGAACATGGAACAAGGAACATGGAACATGGAACAAGAAACATGGAATTTGGAACATGGAAAATGGAACATGGAACATGGATCATGGAACATAGGACATGGAACATGGAACATGGAACATAGAGAATGGAACATAGAACATGGAACATGGGACATGTAACATGGAACATGGAACATAAACATGGAACATGGAACATAGAACATGGAACATGGAACATAGAGCATGGGACATAGGACATGGAACATGGAATATAGAACATGGAACAAGTAAAAGGAACATGAAACATGGAACATCGAACATGGAACATCAAAAAAGGAACATAGAACATGGAACAAGGAACATAGAACATGGAACATGGAACATGCAACAAGGAACATAGAACTAGGAACAAGGAACATGGAACATGGAACATGGAACATGGAACATGGAACATGGAAAATGGAACAAGGAACATGGAACATGGAACATAGAGCATGGAACATGGAACATAGAGCATGGAACATATGACATGGAACATGGAACATGGAACAAAGATCATGGAACAAGGAACATGGAACATAGAACATGGAACATGGAATTTAGAGCATGGAACATGGAACATAGAACATGGAAATGAAACATTTAACAAGAAACAAGGAACATGGAACATTGAACATGGAACATGGAACATGGAACATGGAACATGGAACATGGAACATGGAACATGAAACATGAAACATGGAACAAAAAACAGGGAACATAGAACATAGAGCATGGAACATAGGACATGGAACATGGAACATGGAACATGGAACATGGAACATGGAACATGGAACATGGAACATGGACCATGGAACATGGAACATGGACCATGGAACATAGATCATGGAACATGGAACATGAAACATGGAACAAGGAACATGGAACATGGGACATGTAACATGGAACATGGAACATGGAATATGGAACATGGGACATAGAACATGGAACATAGAGCATGGAACATAGAGCATGGAACATAGAACATGGAACATAGAACATATAGCATGGAACAAAGGACATGGTACCCGAAACATGGAAATTGGACCATGGAACATGGACCAAGGAACATGGAACATGGAACATGGAACATGGAACATGGAACATGGAACATTGAACATGGAACATGGAACATGGAACAAGGAACAAGGAACATGGAACATGGAACATAGAACATGGAACATAATACATCGAACATAGAACAAGGAACAAGGAACATGGAACATTGAACATGGAACATGGAACATGGAACATAGAACATGCAACAAGGAACAGAGAACATGGAACAAGGAACATGGAACATGGAACAAGAAACATAGAATTTGGAACATGGAAAATGGAACATGGAACATGGATCATGTAACATAGGACATGGAACATGGAACATGGAACATAGAGAATGAAACATATGACATGGAACATAGACCATGGAACATAGAACATAGAGCATGGAACATAGGACATGGAACATGGAACATGGAACAAAGAGCATGGAACATAGGACATGGAACATGGAACATGGAACATGGAACATGGAACATGGAACATGGAACATGGAACATGGACCATGGAACATGGAACATGGACCATGGAACATAGATCATGGAACATGGAACATGAAACATGGAACAAGGAACATGGAACATGGGACATGTAACATGGAACATGGAACATGGAACATGGATCATTGAACATGGAACATGGGACATGGAACATTGAACATGGAACATGGAACATGGAACATAGAGCATGGAACATAGAACATGGAACAAGGAACATGGAACATGGAGCATGGAACATGGAACATAGAAAATGGAACATGGAACATGGAACATGGGACATAGAACATGGAACATAGAGCATGGAACATAGAGCATGGAACATAGAACATGGAACATAGAACATATAGCATGGAACAAAGGACATGGAACCCGAAACATGGAAATTGGACCATGGAACATGGACCAAGGAACATGGAACATGGAACATGGAACATGGAACATAATACATCGAACATAGAACAAGGAACAAGGAACATGGAACATTGAACATGGAAAATGGAACATGGAACATAGAACATGCAACAAGGAACAGAGAACATGGAACAAGGAACATGGAACATGGAACAAGAAACATGGAATTTGGAACATGGAAAATGGAACATGGAACATGGATCATGGAACATAGGACATGGAACATGGAACATGGAACATAGAGAATGGAACATAGAACATGGAACATGGAACATGGAACATGGAACATAATACATCGAACATAGAACAAGGAACAAGGAACATGGAACATTGAACATGGAACATGGAACATGGAACATAGAACATGCAACAAGGAACAGAGAACATGGAACAAGGAACATGGAACATGGAACAAGAAACATGGAATTTGGAACATGGAAAATGGAACATGGAACATGGATCATGGAACATAGGACATGGAACATGGAACATGGAACATAGAGAATGGAACATAGAACATGGAACATGGGACATGTAACATGGAACATGGAACATTGAACATGGAACATGGAACAAGGAACAAGGAACATGGAACATGGAACATAGAACATGGAACATAATACATCGAACATAGAACAAGGAACAAGGAACATGGAACATTGAACATGGAACATGGAACATGGAACATAGAACATGCAACAAGGAACAGAGAACATGGATCAAGGAACATGGAACATGGAACAAGAAACATGGAATTTGGAACATGGAAAATGGAACATGGAACATGGATCATGGAACATAGGACATGGAACATGGAACATGGAACATAGAGAATGGAACATAGAACATGGAACATGGGACATGTAACATGGAACATGGAACATAAACATGGAACATGGAACATAGAACATGGAACATGGAACATAGAGCATGGGACATAGGACATGGAACATGGAATATAGAACATGGAACAAGTAAAAGGAACATGAAACATGGAACATCGAACATGGAACATCAAAAAAGGAACATAGAACATGGAACAAGGAAAATAGAACATGGAACATGGAACATGCAACAAGGAACATAGAACTAGGAACAAGGAACATGGAACATGGAACATGGAACATGGAAAATGGAACAAGGAACATGGAACATGGAACATAGAGCATGGAACATGGAACATAGAGCATGGAACATATGACATGGAACATGGAACATGGAACAAAGATCATGGAACAAGGAACATGGATCATGGAACATGGAACAAAGAGCGTGGAACAAGGAACATGGAACATGGAACATGAAACATGCAACAAGGAACATAGAACAGGGAACAAGGAACATGGAACATGGAACATGGAACAAGGAACATGGAACATAGAACATGGAACATGGAACTTAGAGCATGGAACATGGAACATAGAACATGGAACATGAACATAGAGAATGGAAAATTGAACATCAAACATGGAACATGATACATGGAACATGGAACATGGAACATGATACATGGAACATGGAACAAGGAACAAGGAACATGGAACATTGAACATGGAACATGGACAATGAAACATGCAACATGGAACATGGAACATAGAACATGCAACAAGGAACAGAGAACATGGAACAAGGAACATGGAACATGGAACAAGAAACATGGAATTTGGAACATGGAAAATGGAACATGGAACATGGATCATGGAACATAGGACATGGAACATGGAACGTGGAACATAGAGAATGGAACATAGAACATGGAACATGGGACATGTAACATGGAACATGGAACATAAACATGGAACATGGAACATAGAACATGGAACATGGAACATAGAGCATGGGACATAGGACATGGAACATGGAATATAGAACATGGAACAAGTAAAAGGAACATGAAACATGGAACATCGAACATGGAACATCAAAAAAGGAACATAGAACATGGAACAAGGAACATAGAACATGGAACATGGAACATGCAACAAGGAACATAGAACTAGGAACAAGGAACATGGAACATGGAACATGGAACATGGAAAATGGAACAAGGAACATGGAACATGGAACATAGAGCATGGAACATGGAACATAGAGCATGGAACATATGACATGGAACATGGAACATGGAACAAAGATCATGGAACAAGGAACATGGATCATGGAACATGGAACAAAGAGCGTGGAACAAGGAACATGGAACATGGAACATGAAACATGCAACAAGGAACATAGAACAGGGAACAAGGAACATGGAACATGGAACATGGAACAAGGAACATGGAACATAGAACATGGAACATGGAACTTAGAGCATGGAACATGGAACATAGAACATGGAACATGAACATAGAGAATGGAAAATTGAACATCAAACATGGAACATGATACATGGAACATGGAACATGGAACATGATACATGGAACATGGAACAAGGAACAAGGAACATGGAACATTGAACATGGAACATGGAACATGGAACATGGAACATGCAACAAGGAACATGGAATTTGAACATGGAACATGGAGCATGGAACATTGAAGATAGAACATGGAACATAGAGAATGGAACATAGAACATGGAACATGGAACATGGAACATGGAACATAGAGAATGGAACATAGAACATGGAACATAGAACATGGAACATGGAACATGGAACATAGAGAATGGAACATAGAACATGGAACATAGAACATGGAACATGGAACATGGAACATAGTACATGAAACATGGAACATAGAACATGGAACATGGAACATGGAACGTGGAACAAGGAACATGAAACATGGAACATTGAACATGGCACATGGAACATGAAAAAAGGAACATGGAACATAGAACATGGAACAAAGAGCATGGAACATAGAACATGGAACATGGAACGTGGAACAAGGAACATGGAACATAGAGAATGGAACATAGAACATGGAACATAGAACATGGAACATGGAACATGGAACATGGAACATAGAGAATGGAACATAGAACATGGAACATAGAACATGGAACATGGAACATGGAACATAGTACATGAAACATGGAACATAGAACATGGAACATGGAACATGGAACGTGGAACAAGGAACATGAAACATGGAACATTGAACATGGCACATGGAACATGGAAAAAGGAACATGGAACATGGAACATGGAACAAAGAGCATGGAACATAGAGCATGGAACATAGAACATGGAACAAGGAACAAGGAACATGGAACATTGAACATGGAACATGGAACATGGAACATGGAACATGCAACAAGGAACATGGAATTTGGAACATGGAACATGGAGCATGGAACATTGAAGATAGAACATGGAACATGGAACATTGAGAATGGAACATAGAACATGTAACATGGAACATGGAATATAGAGAATGGAACATAGAACATGGAACATAGAACATGGAACATGGAACATGGAACATAGTACATGAAACATGGAACATAGAACATGGAACATGGAACGTGGAACAAGGAACATGAAACATGGAACATTGAACATGGCACATGGAACATGGAAAAAGGAACATGGAACATGAACATGGAACAAAGAGCATGGAACATAGAACATGGAACATGGAACGTGGAACAAGGAACATGAAACATGGAACATGGAACATAAAAATATAGAGCATGGAACATAGAACATGGTAAATAGAACATAGAGCATGGAACATAGGACATGGAACATGAAACATGGAACATGGAACATGGAACATGGAACATGGAACATAGAGCATGGAACATGCAACAAGGAACATAGAACATGGAACATAGAACATGGAACATGGAACATAAAACATGGACCATGGAACATGAAACATGGAACAAGGAACATGGAACATGGAACATGGAACATGGAAAATGGAAAAAGGAACATGGAACATGGAACATAGAGCATGGAACATAGAACATAGAGCATGGAACATATGACATGGAACATAGACCATGGAACATAAACATAGAGCATGGAACATAGGACATGGAACATGGAACATGGAACATGGACAATGGAACATGGAACATGGACCATGGAACATAGATCATGGAACATGGAACATGAAACATGGAACAAGGAACATGGAACATGGGACATGTAACATGGAACATGGAACATGGAACATGGAACATTGAACATGGAACATGGAACATGGAACATTGAACATGGAACATGGAACATGGAACATAGAGCATGGAACATAGAACATGGAACAAGGAACATGGAACATGGAGCATGGAACATGGAACATAGAACATGGAACATGGAACATGGAACATGGGACATAGCACATGGAACATAGAGCATGGAACATAGAGCATGGAACATAGAACATGGAACATAGAACATATAGCTTGGAACAAAGGACATGGAACCCGAAACATGGAAATTGGACCATGGAACATGGACCAAGGAACATGGAACATGGAACATGGAACATGGAACATGGAACATGGAACATGGAACATGGAACATTGAACATGGAACATGGAACAAGGAACAAGGAACATGGAACATGGAACATAGAACATGGAACATAATACATCGAACATAGAACAAGGAACAAGGAACATGGAACATTGAACATGGAACATGGAACATGGAACATAGAACATGCAACAAGGAACAGTGAACATGGAACAAGGAACATGGAACATGGAACAAGAAACATGGAATTTGGAACATGGAAAATGGAACATGGAACATGGATCATGGAACATAGGACATGGAACATAGAGAATGGAACATATGACATGGAACATAGACCATGGAACATAGAACATAGAGCATGGAACATAGAGCATGGAACATAGAACATGAAACATAGAACATATAGCATGGAACAAAGGACATGGAACCTGAAACATGGAAATTGGACCATGGAAAATGGAACAAGGAACAAGGAACATGGAACATTGAACATGGAACATGGAACATGGAACATGTAACATGCAACAAGGAACATGGAATTTGGAACATGGAACATGGAGCATGGAACATTGAAGATAGAACATGGAACATGGAACATAGAGAATGGAACATAGAACATGTAACATGGAACATGGAACATGGAACATGGAACATGGAACATAGAGAATGGAACATAGAACATGGAACATAGAACATGGAACATGGAACATGGAACATAGTACATGAAACATGGAACATAGAACATGGAACATGGAACATGGAACGTGGAACAAGGAACATGAAACATGGAACATTGAACATGGCACATGGAACATGGAAAAAGGAACATGGAACATGGAACATGGAACGAAGAGCATGGAACATTGAACATGGAACATGGAACGTGGAACAAGGAACATGAAACATGGAACATGGAACATAAAAACATAGAGCATGGAACATAGAACATGGTAAATAGAACATAGAGCATGGAACATAGGACATGGAACATGAAACATGGAACATGGAACATGGAACATGGAACATGGAACATGGAACATGGAATATGGAGCATGGAACATGCAACAAGGAACATAGAACATGGAACATAGAACATGGAACATGGAACATAAAACATGGACCATGGAACATGAAACATGGAACAAGGAACATGGAACATGGAACATGGAACATGGAAAATGGAACAAGGAACATGGAACATGGAACATAGAGCATGGAACATAGAACATAGAGCATGGAACATATGACATGGAACATAGACCATGGAACATAGAACATAGAGCATGGAACATAGGACATGGAACATGGAACATGGAACAATGAGCATGGAACAAGGAACATGGAACATGGAACATGCAACAAGGAACATAGAACATGAAACAAGGAACATGGAACATGGAACAAGGAACATGGAACATAGAACATGGAACATGGAACATAGAACATAGAACATGGAACAAGGAACATGGAACATGGGACAAGAAACATGGAACATAGAACATGGAACATGGAATTTAGAGCATGGAACATGGAACATAGAACATGGAAATGAAACATGGAACAAGGAACAAGGAACATGGAACATTGAACATGGAACATGGAACATGGAACATGGAACATGGATCATGAAACATGAAACATGGAACAAAAAACAGGGAACATAGAACATAGAGCATGGAACATAGGACATGGAACATGGAACATGGAACATGGAACATGGAACATGGAACATGGACCATGGAACATGGAACATGGACCATGGAACATAGATCATGGAACATGGAACATGAAACATGGAACAAGGAACATGGAACATGGGACATGTAACAGGGAACATGGAACATGGAACATGGATCATTGAACATGGAACATGGAACATAGAGCATGGAACATAGAACATGGAACAAGGAACATGGAACATGGAGCATGGAACATGGAACGTAGAACATGGAACATGGAACATGGAACATGGGACATAGAACATGAAACATAGAGCATGGAACATAGAGCATGGAACATAGAACATGGAACATAGAACATATAGCATGGAACAAAGGACATGGAACCCGAAACATGGAAATTGGACCATGGAACATGGACCAAGGAACATGGAACATGGAACATGGAACATGGAACATGGAACATTGAACATGGAACATGGAACATGGAACATGGAACGAGGAACAAGGAACATGGAACATGGAACAAAAAACAGGGAACATAGAACATAGAGCATGGAACATAGGACATGGAACATAATACATCGAACATAGAACAAGGAACAAGGAACATGGAACATTGAACATGGAACATGGAACATGGAACATAGAACATGCAACAAGGAACAGAGAACATGGAACAAGGAACATGGAACATGGAACAAGAAACATGGAATTTGGAACATGGAAAATGGAACATGGAACATGGATCATGGAACATAGGACATGGAACATGGAACATGGAACAAAGAGAATGGAACATAGAACATGGAACATGGGACATGTAACATGGAACATGGAACATAAACATGGAACATGGAACATAGAACATGGAACATGGAACATAGAGCATGGGACATAGGACATGGAACATGGAATATAGAACATGGAACAAGTAAAAGGAACATGAAACATGGAACATCGAACATGGAACATGAAAAAAGGAACATAGAACATGGAACAAGGAACATAGAACATGGAACATGGAACATGCAACAAGGAACATAGAACTAGGAACAAGGAACATGGAACATGGAACATGGAAAATGGAACAAGGAACATGGAACATGGAACATAGAGCATGGAACATGGAACATAGAGCATGGAACATATGACATGGAACATGGAACATGGAACAAAGATCATGGAACAAGGAACATGGATCATGGAACATGGAACAAAGAGCGTGGAACAAGGAACATGGAACATGAAACATGCAACAAGGAACATAGAACATGGAACAAGGAACATGGAACATGGAACATGGAACAAGGAACATGGAACATAGAACATGGAACATGGAACTTAGAGCATGCAACATGGAACATAGAACATGGAACATGAACATAGAGAATGGAAAATTGAACATCAAACATGGAACATGATACATGGAACATGGAACATAAAACATGATACATGGAACATGGAACAAGGAACAAGGAACATGGAACATTGAACATGGAACATGGAACATGGAACATGGAACATGGAACATGCAACAAGGAACATGGAATTTGAACATGGAACATGGAGCATGGAACATTGAAGATAGAACATGGAACATAGAGAATGGAACATAGAACATGGAACATGGAACATGGAACATGGAACATAGAGAATGGAACATAGAACATGGAACATAGAACATGGAACATGGAACATAGAGAATGGAACATAGAACATGGAACATAGAACATGGAACATGGAACATGGAACATAGTACATGAAACATGGAACATAGAACATGGAACATGGAACATGGAACGTGGAACAAGGAACATGAAACATGGAACATTGAACATGGCACATGGAACATGGAAAAAGGAACATGGAACATGGAACATGGAACAAAGAGCATGGAACATAGAACATGGAACATGGAACGTGGAACAAGGAACATGGAACATGGAACATGGAACATAGAGAATGGAACATAGAACATGGAACATAGAACATGGAACATGGAACATGGAACATGGAACATAGAGAATGGAACATAGAACATGGAACATAGAACATGGAACATGGAACATAGTACATGAAACATGGAACATAGAACATGGAACATGGAACATGGAACGTGGAACAAGGAACATGAAACATGGAACATTGAACATGGCACATGGAACATGGAAAAAGGAACATGGAACATGGAACATGGAACAAAGAGCATGGAACATAGAGCATGGAACATAGAACATGGAACATAGAACATATAGCATGGAACAAAGGACATGGAACCTGAAACATGGAAATTGGACCATGGAACATGGAACAAGGAACAAGGAACATGGAACATTGAACATAGAACATGGAACATGGAACATGGAACATGCAACAAGGAACATGGAATTTGGAACATGGAACATGGAGCATGGAACATTGAAGATAGAACATGGAACATGGAACATAGAGAATGGAACATAGAACATGCAACATGGAACATGGAATATAGAGAATGGAACATAGAACATGGAACATAGAACATGGAACATGGAACATGGAACATAGTACATGAAACATGGAACATAGAACATGAAACATGGAACATGGAACGTGGAACAAGGAACATGAAACATGGAACATTGAACATGGCACATGGAACATGGAAAAAGGAACATGGAACATGAACATGGAACAAAGAGCATGGAACATAGAACATGGAACATGGAACGTGGAACAAGGAACATGAAACATGGAACATGGAACATAAAAATATAGAGCATGGAACATAGAACATGGTAAATAGAACATAGAGCATGGAACATAGGACATGGAACATGAAACATGGAACATGGAACATGGAACATGGAACATGGAACATGGGACATGGAGCATGGAACATGCAACAAGGAACATAGAACATGGAACATAGAACATGGAACATGGAACATTAAACATGGACCATGGAACATGAAACATGGAACAAGGAACATGGAACATGGAACATGGAACATGGAAAATGGAAAAAGGAACATGGAACATGGAACATAGAGCATGGAACATAGAACATAGAGCATGGAACATATGACATGAAACATAGACCATGGAACATAGAACATGGAACATGGAACATGAAACATGGAACAAGGAACTTGGAACATGGGACATGTAACATGGAACATGGAACATGGAACATGGAACATTGAACATGGAACATGGAACATTGAACATGGAACATGGAACATGGAACATTGAACATGGAACATGGAACATGGAACATAGAGCATGGAACATAGAACATGGAACAAGGAACATGGAAAATAGAGCATGGAACATAGAGCATGGAACATAGAACATGGAACATAGAACATATAGCATGGAACAAAGGACATGGAACCCGAAACATGGAAATTGGACCATGGAACATGGACCAAGGAACATGGAACATGGAACATGGAACAAGGAACATGGAACATTGAACATGGAACATGGAACAAGGAACAAGGAACATGGAACATGGAACATAGAACATGGAACATAATACATCGAACATAGAACAAGGAACAAGGAACATGGAACATTGAACATGGAACATGGAACATGGAACATGGAACATAGAACATGCAACAAGGAACAGAGAACATGGAACAAGGAACATGGAACATGGAACAAGAAACATGGAATTTGGAACATGGAAAATGGAACATGGAACATGGATCATGGAACATAGGACATGGAACATGGAACATAGAGCATGGAACATAGGACATGGAACATGGAACATGGAACAAAGAGCATGGAGCAAGGAACATGGAACAAGGAACATGGAACATGGAACAAGGAACATGGAACATAGAACATGGAACATGGAACATGGAACATAAAACATGGACCATGGAACATGAAACATGGAACAAGGAACATGGAACATGGAACATGGAACATGGAAAATGGAACAAGGAACATGGAACATGGAACATAGAGCATGGAACATAGAACATAGAGCATGGAACATATGACATGGAACATAGACCATGGAACATAGAACATAGAGCATGGAACATAGGACATGGAACATGGAACATGGAACATAGAACATGCAACAAGGAACAGAGAACATGAAACATGGAACAAGGAACATGGAACATGGAACATGGAACATGGAAAATGGAACAAGGAACATGGAACATGGAACATAGAGCATGGAACATAGAACATAGAGCATGGAACATATGACATGGAACATAGAACAAGGAACAAGGAACATGGAACATTGAACATGGAACATGGAACATGGAACATGGAACGTAGAACATGCAACAAGGAACAGAGAACATGGAACAAGGAACATGGAACATGGAACAAGAAACATGGAATTTGGAACATGGAAAATGGAACATAGAGAATGGAACATATGACATGGAACATAGACCATGGAACATAGAACATAGAGCATGGAACATAGGACATGGAACATGGAACATGGAACAAAGAGCATGGAGCAAGGAACATGGAACAAGGAACATGCAACATGGAACAAGGAACATGGAACATAGAACATGGAACATGGAACATGGAACATAAAACATGGACCATGGAACATGAAACATGGAACAAGGAACATGGAACATGGAACATGGAACATGGAAAATGGAACAAGGAACATGGAACATGGAACATAGAGCATGGAACATAGAACATAGAGCATGGAACATATGACATGGAACATAGACCATGGAACATAGAACATAGAGCATGGAACATAGGACATGGAACATGGAACATGGAACAAAGAGCATGGAACAAGGAACATGGAACATGGAACATGCAACAAGGAACATAGAACATGAAACAAGGAACATGCACATGGAACAAGGAACATGGAACATAGAACATGGAACATGGAACGTAGAACATAGAACATGGAACAAGGAACATGGAACATGGAACAAGGAACATGGAACATAGAACATGGAACATGGAATTTAGAGCATGGAACATGGAACATAGAACATGGAAATGAAACATGGAACAAGGAACAAGGAACATGGAACATTGAACATGGAACATGGAACATGGAACATGGAACATGGAACATGAAACATGAAACATGGAACAAAAAACAGGGAACATAGAACATAGAGCATGGAACATAGGACATGGAACATGGAACATGGAACATGGAACATGGACCATGGAACATGGAACATGGACCATGGAACATAGATCATGGAACATGGAACATGAAACATGGAACAAGGAACATGGGACATGGGACATGTAACATGGAACATGGAACATGGAACATGGAACATTGAACATGGAACATGGAACATGGAACATTGAACATGGAACATGGAACATGGAACATAGAGCATGGAACATAGAACATGGAACAAGGAACATGGAATATGGAGCATGGAACATGGAACATAGAACATGGAACATGGAACATGGAACATGGGACATAGAACATGGAACATAGATCATGGAACATAGGGCATGGAACAAAGAACATGGAACATAGAACATATAGCATGGAACAAAGGACATGGAACCCGAAACATGGAAATTGGACCATGGAACATGGACCAAGGAACATGGAACATGGAACATGGAACATGGAACATGGAACATTGAACATGGAACATGGAACAAGGACCAAGGAACATGGAACATGGAACATAGAACATGGAACATAATACATCGAACATAGAACAAGGAACAAGGAACATGGAACATTGAACATAGAACATGGAACATGGAACATAGAACATGCAACAAGGAACAGAGAACATGGAACAAGGAACATGGAACATGGAACAAGAAACATGGAATTTGGAACATGGAAAATGGAACATGGAACATGGATCATGGAACATAGGACATGGAACATGGAACATGGAACATAGAGAATGGAACATAGAACATGGAACATGGGACATGTAACATGGAACATGGAACATAAACATGGAACATGGAACATAGAACATGGAACAAGGAACATAGAGCATGGGACATAGGACATGGAACATGGAATATAGAACATGGAACAAGGAACATGGAACATAAAACATGAAACATCGCACATGGAACATAAAAAAAGGAACATAGAACATGGAACAAGGGACATAGAACATGGAACATGGAACATGCAACAAGGAACATAGAACTAGGAACAAGGAACATGGAACATGGAAAATGGAACAAGGAACATGGAACATGGAACATAGAGCATGGAACATGGAACATAGAGCATGGAACATATGACATGGAACATGAAACATGGAACAAAGATCATGGAACAAGGAACATGGATCATGGAACATGGAACAAAGAGCGTGGAACAAGGAACATGGAACATGGAACATGAAACATGCAACAAGGAACATAGAACATGGAACAAGGAACATGGAACATGGAACATGGAACAAGGAACATGGAACATAGAACATGGAACATGGAACTTAGAGCATGGAACATGGAACATAGAACATGGAACATGAACATAGAGAATGGAAAATTGAACATCAAACATGGAACATGATACATGGAACATGGAACATGGAACATGATACATGGAACATGGAACAAGGAACATGGAACATAGAACATAGAGAATGGAACATATGACATGGAACATAGACCATGGAACATAGAACATAGAGCATGGAACATAGGACATGGAACATGGAACATGGAACAAAGAGCATGGAGCAAGGAACATGGAACAAGGAACATGGAACGTGGAACAAGGAACATGGAACATAGAACATGGAACATGGAACATGGAACATAAAACATGGACCATGGAACATGAAACATGGAACAAGGAACATGGAACATGGAACATGGAACATGGAAAATGGAACAAGGAACATGGAACATGGAACATAGAGCATGGAACATAGAACATAGAGCATGGAACATATGACATGGAACATAGACCATGGAACATAGAACATAGAGCATGGAACATAGGACATGGAACATGGAACATGGAACAAAGAGCATGGAACAAGGAACATGGAACATGGAACATGCAACAAGGAACATAGAACATGAAACAAGGAACATGGAACATGGAACAAGGAACATGGAACATAGAACATGGAACATGGAACGTAGAACATAGAACATGGAACAAGGAACATGGAACATGGAACAAGGAACATGGAACATAGAACATGGAACATGGAATTTAGAGCATGGAACATGGAACATAGAACATGGAAATGAAACATGGAACAAGGAACAAGGAACATGGAACATTGAACATGGAACATGGAACATGGAACATGAAACATGAAACATGGAACAAAAAACAGGGAACATAGAACATAGAGCATGGAACATAGGACATGGAACATGGAACATGGAACATGGAACATGGAACATGGAACATGGACCATGGAACATGGAACATGGACCATGGAACATAGATCATGGAACATGGAACATGAAACATGGAACAAGGAACATGGAACATGGGACATGTAACATGGAACATGGAACATGGAACATGGAACATTGAACATGGAACATGGAACATAGAACATTAAACATGGAACATGGAACATGGAACATAGAGCATGGAACATAGAACATGGAACAAGGAACATGGAACATGGAGCATGGAACATGGAACATAGAACATGGAACATGGAACATGGAACATGGGACATAGAACATGGAACATAGATCATGGAACATAGGGCATGGGACAAAGAACATGGAACATAGAACATATAGCATGGAACAAAGGACATGGAACCCGAAACATGGAAATTGGACCATGGAACATGGACCAAGGAACATGGAACGTGGAACATGGAACATGGAACATGGAACATTGAACATGAAACATGGAACAAGGAACAAGGAACATGGAACATGGAACATAGAACATGGAACATAATACATCGAACATAGAACAAGGAACAAGGAACATGGAACATTGAACATAGAACATGGAACATGGAACATAGAACATGCAACAAGGAACAGAGAACATGGAACAAGGAACATGGAACATGGAACAAGAAACATGGAATTTGGAACATGGAAAATGGAACATGGAACATGGATCATGGAACATAGGACATGGAACATGGAACATGGAACATAGAGAATGGAACATAGAACATGGAACATGGGACATGTAACATGGAACATGGAACATAAACATGGAACATGGAACATAGAACATGGAACATGGAACATAGAGCATGGGACATAGGACATGGAACATGGAATATAGAACATGGAACAAGGAGCATGGAACATGAAACATGGAACATCGAACATGGAACATGAAAAAAGGAACATAGAACATGGAACAAGGAACATAGAACATGGAACATGGAACATGCAACAAGGAACATAGAACTAGGAACAAGGAACATGGAACATGGAAAATGGAACATGGAACATGGAACATGGAACATAGAGCATGGAACATGGAACATAGAGCATGGAACATATGACATGGAACATGAAACATGGAACAAAGATCATGGAACAAGGAACATGGATCATGGAACATGGAACAAAGAGCGTGGAACAAGGAACATGGAACATGGAACATGAAACATGCAACAAGGAACATAGAACATGGAACAAGGAACATGGAACATGGAACATGGAACAAGGAACATGGAACATAGAACATGGAACATGGAACTTAGAGCATGGAACATGGAACATAGAACATGGAACATGAACATAGAGAATGGAAAATTGAACATCAAACATGGAACATGATACATGGAACATGGAACATGGAACATGATACATGGAACATGGAACAAGGAACAAGGAACATGGAACATTGAACATGGAACATGGAACATGGAACATGCAACAAGGAACATGGAATTTGAACATGGAACATGGAGCATGGAACATTGAAGATAGAACATGGAACATAGAGAATGGAACATAGAACATGGAACATGGAACATGGAACATGGAACATGGAACATAGAGAATGGAACATAGAACATGGAACATAGAACATGGAACATGGAACATGGAACATAGAGAATGGAACATAGAACATGGAACATAGAACATGGAACATGGAACATGGAACATAGTACATGAAACATGGAACATAGAACATGGAACATGAAACATGGAACGTGGAACAAGGAACATGAAACATGGAACATTGAACATGGCACATGGAACATGGAAAAAGGAACATGGAACATGGAACATGGAACAAAGAGCATGGAACATAGAGCATGGAACATAGAACATGGAACATAGAACATATAGCATGGAACAAAGGACATGGAACCTGAAACATGGAAATTGGACCATGGAACATGGAACAAGGAACAAGGAACATGGAACATTGAACATGGAACATGGAACATGGAACATGGAACATGCAACAAGGAACATGGAATTTGGAACATGGAACGTGGAGCATGGAACATTGAAGATAGAACATGGAACATGGAACATAGAGAATGGAACATAGAACATGTAACATGGAACATGGAAGATAGAGAATGGAACATAGAACATGGAACATAGAACATGGAACATGGAACATAGTACATGAAACATGGAACATAGAACATGGAACATGGAACGTGGAACAAGGAACATGAAACATGGAACATGGAACAAAGAGCATGGAACATAGAACATGGAACGTGGAACAAGGAACATGGAACATGGAACATGGAACATAGAGAATGGAACATAGAACATGGAACATAGAAGATGGAACATGGAACATGGAACATGGAACATAGAGAATGGAACATAGAACATGGAACATAGAACATGGAACATGGAACATGGAACATAGTACATGAAACATGGAACATAGAACATGGAACATGGAACATGGAACGTGGAACAAGGAACATGAAACATGGAACATTGAACATGGCACATGGAACATGGAAAAAGGAACATGGAACATGGAACATGGAACAAAGAGCATGGAACATAGAGCATGGAACATAGAACATGGAACATAGAACATATAGCATGGAACAAAGGACATGGAACCTGAAACATGGAAATTGGACCATGGAACATGGAACAAGGAACAAGGAACATGGAACATTGAACATGGAACATGGAACATGGAACATGGAACATGCAACAAGGAACATGGAATTTGGAACATGGAACATGGAGCATGGAACATTGAAGATAGAACATGGAACATGGAACATAGAGAATGGAACATAGAACATGTAACATGGAACATGGAATATAGAGAATGGAACATAGAACATGGAACATAGAACATGGAACATGGAACATGGAACATAGTACATGAAACATGGAACATAGAACATGAAACATGGAACATGGAACGTGGAACAAGGAACATGAAACATGGAACATGGAACATAAAAATATAGAGCATGGAACATAGAACATGGTAAATAGAACATAGAGCATGGAACATAGGACATGGAACATGAAACATGGAACATGGAACATGGAACATGGAACATGGAACATGGAACATGGAACATGGAGCATGGAACATGCAACAAGGAACATAGAACATGGAACATAGAACATGGAACATGGAACATAAAACATGGACCATGGAACATGAAACATGGAACAAGGAACATGGAACATGGAACATGGAACATGGAAAATGGAAAAAGGAACATGGAACATGGAACATAGAGCATGGAACATAGAACATAGAGCATGGAACATATGACATGAAACATAGACCATGGAACATAGAACATGGAACATGGAACATGAAACATGGAACAAGGAACATGGAACATGGGACATTTAACATGGAACATGGAACATGGAACATGGAACATTGAACATGGAACATAGAACATTGAACATGGAACATGGAACATGGAACATTGAACATGGAACATGGAAAATGGAACATAGAGCATGGAACATAGAACATGGAACAAGGAACATGGAAAATAGAGCATGGAACATAGAGCATGGAACATAGAACATGGAACATAGAACATATAGCATGGAACAAAGGACATGGAACCCGAAACATGGAAATTGGACCATGGAACATGGACCAAGGAACATGGAACATGGAACATGGAACATGGAACATGGAACATTGAACATGGAACATGGAACAAGGAACAAGGAACATGGAACATGGAACATAGAACATGGAACATAATACATCGAACATAGAACAAGGAACAAGGAACATGGAACATTGAACATGGAACATGGAACATGGAACATGGAACATAGAACATGCAACAAGGAACAGAGAACATGGAACAAGGAACATGGAACATGGAACAAGAAACATGGAATTTGGAACATGGAAAATGGAACATGGAACATGGATCACGGAACATAGGACATGGAACATGGAACATAGAGCATGGAACATAGGACATGGAACATGGAACATGGAACAAAGAGCATGGAGCAAGGAACATGGAACAAGGAACATGGAACATGGAACAAGGAACATGGAACATAGAACATGGAACATGGAACATGGAACATAAAACATGGACCATGGAACATGAAACATGGAACAAGGAACATGGAACATGGAACATGGAACATGGAAAATGGAACAAGGAACATGGAACATGGAACATAGAGCATGGAACATAGAACATAGAGCATGGAACATATGACATGGAACATAGACCATGGAACATAGAACATAGAGCATGGAACATAGGACATGGAACATGGAACATGGAACATAGAACATGCAACAAGGAACAGAGAACATGAAACATGGAACAAGGAACATGGAACATGGAACATGGAACATGGAAAATGGAACAAGGAACATGGAACATAGAGCATGGAACATAGAACATAGAGCATGGAACATATGACATGGAACATAGAACAAGGAACAAGGAACATGGAACATTGAACATGGAACATGGAACATGGAACATGGAACATAGAACATGCAACAAGGAACAGAGAACATGGAACAAGGAACATGGAACATGGAACAAGACACATGGAATTTGGAACATGGAAAATGGAACATAGAGAATGGAACATATGACATGGAACATAGACCATGGAACATAGAACATAGAGCATGGAACATAGGACATGGAACATGGAACATGGAACAAAGAGCATGGAGCAAGGAACATGGAACAAGGAACATGGAACATGGAACAAGGAACATGGAACATAGAACATGGAACATGGAACATGGAACATAAAACATGGACCATGGAACATGAAACATGGAACAAGGAACATGGAACATGGAACATGGAACATGGAAAATGGAACAAGGAACATGGAACATGGAACATAGAGCATGGAACATAGAACATAGAGCATGGAACATATGACATGGAACATAGACCATGGAACATAGAACATAGAGCATGGAACATAGGACATGGAACATGGAACATGGAACAAAGAGCATGGAACAAGGAACATGGAACATGGAACATGCAACAAGGAACATAGAACATGAAACAAGGAACATGGAACATGGAACATGGAACAAGGAACATGGAACATAGAACATGGAACATGGAACGTAGAACATAGAACATGGAACAAGGAACATGGAACATGGAACAAGGAACATGGAACATAGAACATGGAACATGGAATTTAGAGCATGGAACATGGAACATAGAACATGGAAATGAAACATGGAACAAGGAACAAGGAACATGGGACATGGGACATGTAACATGGAACATGGAACATGGAACATGGAACATTGAACATGGAACATGGAACATGGAACATTGAACATGGAACATGGAACATAGAACATAGAGCATGGAACATAGGACATGGAACATGGAACATGGAACATGGAACATGGAACATGGAACATGGACCATGGAACATGGAACATGGACCATGGAACATAGATCATGGAACATGGAACATGAAACATGGAACAAGGAACATGGGACATGGGACATGTAACATGGAACATGGAACATGGAACATGGAACATTGAACATGGAACATGGAACATGGAACATTGAACATGGAACATGGAACATGGAACATAGAGCATGGAACATAGAACATGGAACAAGGAACATGGAACATGAATCATGGAACATGGAACATAGAACATGGAACATGGAACATGGAACATGGGACATAGAACATGGAACATAGATCATGGAACATAGGGCATGGAACAAAGAACATGGAACATAGAACATATAGCATGGAACAAAGGACATGGAACCCGAAACATGGAAATTGGACCATGGAACATGGACCAAGGAACATGGAACATGGAACATGGAACATGGAACATGGAACATTGAACATGGAACATGGAACAAGGAACAAGGAACATGGAACATGGAACATAGAACATGGATAATAATACATCGAACATAGAACAAGGAACAAGGAACATGGAACATTGAACATAGAACATGGAACATGGAACATAGAACATGCAACAAGGAACAGAGAACATGGAACAAGGAACATGGAACATGGAACAAGAAACATGGAATTTGGAACATGGAAAATGGAACATGGAACATGGATCATGGAACATAGGACATGGAACATGGAACATGGAACATAGAGAATGGAACATAGAACATGGAACATGGGACATGTAACATGGAACATGGAACATAAACATGGAACATGGAACATAGAACATGGAACATGGAACATAGAGCATGGGACATAGGACATGGAACATGGAATATAGAACATGGAACAAGGAACATGGAACATGAAACATGGAACATCGAACATGGAACATGAAAAAAGGAACATAGAACATGGAACAAGGGACATAGAACATGGAACATGGAACATGCAACAAGGAACATAGAACTAGGAACAAGGAACATGGAACATGGAAAATGGAACAATGAACATGGAACATGGAACATAGAGCATGGAACATGGAACATAGAGCATGGAACATATGACATGGAACATGAAACATGGAACAAAGATCATGGAACAAGGAACATGGATCATGGAACATGGAACAAAGAGCGTGGAACAAGGAACATGGAACATGGAACATGAAACATGCAACAAGGAACATAGAACATGGAACAAGGAACATGGAACATGGAACATGGAACATGGAACAAGGAACATGGAACATAGAACATGGAACATGGAACTTAGAGCATGAAAACATGGAACATAGAACATGGAACATGAACATAGAGAATGGAAAATTGAACATCAAACATGGAACATGATACATGGAACATGGAACATGATACATGGAACATGGAACAAGGAACATGGAACATGGAACATAGAGAATGGAACATATGACATGGAACATAGACCATGGAACATAGAACATAGAGCATGGAACATAGGACATGGAACATGGAACATGGAACAAAGAGCATGGAGCAAGTAACATGGAACAAGGAACTTGGAACATGGAACAAGGAACATGGAACATAGAACATGGAACATGGAACATGGAACATAAAACATGGACCATGGAACATGAAACATGGAACAAGGAACATGGAACATGGAACATGGAACATGGAAAATGGAACAAGGAACATGGAACATGGAACATAGAGCATGGAACATAGAACATAGAGCATGGAACATATGACATGGAACATAGACCATGGAACATAGAACATAGAGCATGGATCATAGGACATGGAACATGGAACATGGAACAAAGAGCATGGAACAAGGAACATGGAACATGGAACATGCAACAAGGAACATAGAACATGAAACAAGGAACATGGAACATGGAACAAGGAACATGGAACATAGAACATGGAACATGGAACGTAGAACATAAAACATGGAACAAGGAACATGGAAAATGGAACAAGGAACATGGAACATAGAACATGGAACATGGAATTTAGAGCATGGAACATGGAACATAGAACATGGAAATGAAACATGGAACAAGGAACAAGGAACATGGAACATTGAACATGGAACATGGAACATGAAACATGAAACATGGAACAAAAAACAGGGAACATAGAACATAGAGCATGGAACATAGGACATGGAACATGGAACATGGAACATGGAACATGGAACATGGAACATGGAACATGGACCATGGAACATGGAACATGGACCATGGAACATAGATCATGGAACATGGAACATGAAACATGGAACAAGGAACATGGAACATGGGACATGTAACATGGAAAATGGAACATGGAACATGGAACATTGAACATGGAACATGGAACATGGAACATGGAACATAGAACATTGAACATGGAACATGGAACATGGAACATAGAGCATGGAACATAGAACATGGAACAAGGAACATGGAACATGGAGCATGGAACATGGAACATAGAACATGGAACATGGAACATGGAACATGGGACATAGAACATGGAACATAGATCATGGAACATAGGGCATGGAACAAAGAACATGGAACATAGAACATATAGCATGGAACAAAGGACATGGAACCCGAAACATGGAAATTGGACCATGGAACATGGACCAAGGAACATGGAACATGGAACATGGAACATGGAACATGGAACATTGAACATGGAACATGGAACAAGGAACAAGGAACATGGAACATGGAACATAGAACATGGAACATAATACATCGAACATAGAACAAGGAACAAGGAACATGGAACATTGAACATAGAACATGGAACATGGAACATAGAACATGCAACAAGGAACAGAGAACATGGAACAAGGAACATGGAACATGGAACAAGAAACATGGAATTTGGAACATGGAAAATGGAACATGGAACATGGATCATGGAACATAGGACATGGAACATGGAACATGGAACATAGAGAATGGAACATAGAACATGGAACATGGGACATGTAACATGGAACATGGAACATAAACATGGAACATGGAACATGGAACATGGAACATTGAACATGGAACATGGAACAAGGAACAAGGAACATGGATCACGGAACATAGGACATGGAACATGGAACATAGAGCATGGAACATAGGACATGGAACATGGAACATGGAACAAAGAGCATGGAGCAAGGAACATGGAACAAGGAACATGGAACATAGAACATGGAACATGGAACATGGAACATAAAACATGGACCATGGAACATGAAACATGGAACAAGGAACATGGAACATGGAACATGGAACATGGAAAATGGAACAAGGAACATGGAACATGGAACATAGAGCATGGAACATAGAACATAGAGCATGGAACATATGACATGGAACATAGACCATGGAACATAGAACATAGAGCATGGAACATAGGACATGGAACATGGAACATGGAACATAGAACATGCAACAAGGAACAGAGAACATGAAACATGGAACAAGGAACATGGAACATGGAACATGGAACATGGAAAATGGAACAAGGAACATGGAACATAGAGCATGGAACATAGAACATAGAGCATGGAACATATGACATGGAACATAGAACAAGGAAAAAGGAACATGGAACATTGAACATGGAACATGGAACATGGAACATGGAACATAGAACATGCAACAAGGAACAGAGAACATGGAACAAGGAACATGGAACATGGAACAAGTCACATGGAATTTGGAACATGGAAAATGGAACATAGAGAATGGAACATATGACATGGAACATAGACCATGGAACATAGAACATAGAGCATGGAACATAGGACATGGAACATGGAACATGGAACAAAGAGCATGGAGCAAGGAACATGGAACAAGGAACATGGAACATGGAACAAGGAACATGGAACATAGAACATGGAACATGGAACATGGAACATAAAACATGGACCATGGAACATGAAACATGGAACAAGGAACATGGAACATGGAACATGGAACATGGAAAATGGAACAAGGAACATGGAACATGGAACATAGAGCATTAAACATAGAACATAGAGAATGGAACATATGACATGGAACATAGACCATGGAACATAGAACATAGAGCATGGAACATAGGACATGGAACATGGAACATGGAACAAAGAGCATGGAACAAGGAACATGGAACATGGAACAAGGAACATGGAACATAGAACATGGAACATGGAACGTAGAACATAGAACATGGAACAAGGAACATGGAACATGGAACAAGGAACATGGAACATAGAACATGGAACATGGAATTTAGAGCATGGAACATGGAACATAGAACATGGAAATGAAACATGGAACAAGGAACAAGGAACATGGGACATGGGACATGTAACATGGAACATGGAACATGGAACATGGAACATTGAACATGGAACATGGAACATGGAACATTGAACATGGAACATGGAACATAGAACATAGAGCATGGAACATAGGACATGGAACATGGAACATGGAACATGGAACATGGAACATGGAACATGGACCATGGAACATGGAACATGGACCATGGAACATAGATCATGGAACATGGAACATGAAACATGGAACAAGGAACATGGGACATGGGACATGTAACATGGAACATGGAACATGGAACATGGAACATTGAACATGGAACATGGAACATTGAACATGAAACATGGAACATGGAACATAGAGCATGGAACATAGAACATGGAACAAGGAACATGGAACATGAAGCATGGAACATGGAACATAGAACATGGAACATGGAACATGGAACATTGGACATAGAACATGGAACATAGATCATGGAACATAGGGCATGGAACAAAGAACATGGAACATAGAACATATAGCATGGAACAAAGGACATGGAACCCGAAACATGGAAATTGGACCATGGAACATGGACCAAGGAACATGGAACATGGAACATGGAACATGGAACATGGAACATTGAACATGGAACATGGAACAAGGAACAAGGAACATGGAACATGGAACATAGAACATGGAACATAATACATCGAACATAGAACAAGGAACAAGGAACATGGAACATTGAACATAGAACATGGAACATGGAACATAGAACATGCAACAAGGAACAGAGAACATGGAACAAGGAACATGGAACATGGAACAAGAAACATGGAATTTGGAACATGGAAAATGGAACATGGAACATGGATCATGTAACATAGGACATGGAACATGGAACATGGAACATAGAGAATGGAACATAGAACATGGAACATGGGACATGTAACATGGAACATGGAACATAAACATGGAACATGGAACATAGAACATGGAACATGGAACATAGAGCATGGGACATAGGACATGGAACATGGAATATAGAACATGGAACAAGGAACATGGAACATGAAACATGGAACATCGAACATGGAACATGAAAAAAGGAACATAGAACATGGAACAAGGGACATAGAACATGGAACATGGAACATGCAACAAGGAACATAGAACTAGGAACAAGGAACATGGAACATGGAAAATGGAACAAGGAACATGGAACATGGAACATAGAGCATGGAACATGGAACATAGAGCATGGAACATATGACATGGAACATGAAACATGGAACAAAGATCATGGAACAAGGAACATGGATCATGGAACATGGAACAAAGAGCGTGGAACAAGGAACATGGAACATGGAACATGAAACATGCAACAAGGAACATAGAACATGGAACAAGGAACATGGAACATGGAACATGGAACATGGAACAAGGAACATGGAACATAGAACATGGAACATGGAACTTAGAGCATGAAAACATGGAACATAGAACATGGAACATGAACATAGAGAATGGAAAATTGAACATCAAACATGGAACATGATACATGGAACATGGAACATGATACATGGAACATGGAACAAGGAACATGGAACATGGAACATAGAGAATGGAACATATGACATGGAACATAGACCATGGAACATAGAACATAGAGCATGGAACATAGGACATGGAACATGGAACATGGAACAAAGAGCATGGAGCAAGTAACATGGAACAAGGAACTTGGAACATGGAACAAGGAACATGGAACATAGAACATGGAACATGGAACATGGAACATAAAACATGGACCATGGAACATGAAACATGGAACAAGGAACATGGAACATGGAACATGGAACATGGAAAATGGAACAAGGAACATGGAACATGGAACATAGAGCATGGAACATAGAACATAGAGCATGGAACATATGACATGGAACATAGACCATGGAACATAGAACATAGAGCATGGAACATAGGGCATGGAACATGGAACATGGAACAAAGAGCATGGAACAAGGAACATGGAACATGGAACATGCAACAAGGAACATAGAACATGAAACAAGGAACATGGAACATGGAACAAGGAACATGGAACATAGAACATGGAACATGGAACGTAGAACATAGAACATGGAACAAGGAACATGGAACATGGAACAAGGAACATGGAACATAGAACATGGAACATGGAATTTAGAGCATGGAACATGGAACATAGAACATGGAAATGAAACATGGAACAAGGAACAAGGAACATGGAACATTGAACATGGAACATGGAACATGAAACATGAAACATGGAACAAAAAACAGGGAACATAGAACATAGAGCATGGAACATAGGACATGGAACATGGAACATGGAACATGGAACATGGAACATGGAACATGGACCATGGAACATGGAACATGGACCATGGAACATAGATCATGGAACATGGAACATGAAACATGGAACAAGGAACATGGAACATGGGACATGTAACATGGAAAATGGAACATGGAACATGGAACATTGAACATGGAACATGGAACATAGAACATTGAACATGGAACATGGAACATGGAACATAGAGCATGGAACATAGAACATGGAACAAGGAACATGGAACATGGAGCATGGAACATGGAACATAGAACATGGAACATGGAACATGGAACATGGGACATAGAACATGGAACATAGATCATGGAACATAGGGCATGGAACAAAGAACATGGAACATTGAACATATAGCATGGAACAAAGGACATGGAACCCGAAACATGGAAATTGGACCATGGAACATGGACCATTGAACATGGAACATGGAACATGGCACATGGAACATGGAACATTGAACATGGAACATGGAACAAGGAACAAGGAACATGGAACATGGAACATAGAACATGGAACATAATACATCGAACATAGAACAAGGAACAAGGAACATGGAACATTGAACTTAGAACATGGAACATGGAACATAGAACATGCAACAAGGAACAGAGAACATGGAACAAGGAACATGGAACATGGAACAAGAAACATGGAATTTGGAACATGGAAAATGGAACATGGAACATGGATCATGGAACATAGGACATGGAACATGGAACATGGAACATAGAGAATGGAACATAGAACATGGAACATGGGACATGTAACATGGAACATGGAACATAAACATGGAACATGGAACATAGAACATGGAACATGGAACATAGAGCATGGGACATAGGACATGGAACATGGAATATAGAACATGGAACAAGGAACATGGAACATGAAACATGGAACATCGAACATGGAACATGAGAAAAGGAACATAGAACATGGAACAAGGAACATAGAACATGGAACATGGAACATGCAACAAGGAACATAGAACTAGGAACAAGGAACATGGAACATGGAAAATGGAACAAGGAACATGGAACATGGAACATAGAGCATGGAACATGGAACATAGAGCATGGAACATATGACATGGAACATGAAACATGGAACAAAGATCATGGAACAAGGAACATGGATCATGGAACATGGAACAAAGAGCGTGGAACAAGGAACATGGAACATGGAACATGAAACATGCAACAAGGAACATAGAACATGGAACAAGGAACATGGAACATGGAACATGGAACAAGGAACATGGAACATAGAACATGGAATATGGAACTTAGAGCATGGAACATGGAACATAGAACATGGAACATGAACATAGAGAATGGAAAATTGAACATCAAACATGGAACATGATACATGGAACATGGAACATGGAACATGATACATGGAACATGGAACAAGGAACAAGGAACATGGAACATTGAACATGAAACATGGAACATGGAACATGCAACAAGGAACATGGAATTTGAACATGGAACATGGAGCATGGAACATTGAAGATAGAACATGGAACATATAGAATGGAACATAGAACATGGAACATGGAACATGGAACATGGAACATGGAACATAGAGAATGGAACATAGAACATGGAACATAGAACATGGAACATGGAACATGGAACATAGAGAATGGAACATAGAACATGGAACATAGAACATGGAACATGGAACATGGAACATAGTACAAAAAACATGGAACATAGAACATGGAACATGGAACATGGAACGTGGAACAAGGAACATGAAACATGGAACATTGAACATGGCACATGGAACATGGAGAAAGGAACATGGAACATGGAACATGGAACAAAGAGCATGGAACATAGAGCATGGAACATAGAACATGGAACATAGAACATATAGCATGGAACAAAGGACATGGAACCTGAAACATGGAAATTGGACCATGGAACATGGAACAAGGAACAAGGAACATGGAACATTGAACATGGAACATGGAACATGGAACATGGAACATGCAACAAGGAACATGGAATTTGGAACATGGAACGTGGAGCATGGAACATTGAAGATAGAACATGGAACATGGAACATAGAGAATGGAACATAGAACATGTAACATGGAACATGGAAGATAGAGAATGGAACATAGAACATGGAACATAGAATATGGAACATGGAACATAGTACATGAAACATGGAACATAGAACATGGAACATGGAACGTGGAACAAGGAACATGAAACATGGAACATTGAACATGGCACATGGAACATGAAAAAAGGAACATGGAACATGAACATGGAACAAAGAGCATGGAACATAGAACATGGAACATGGAACGTGGAACAAGGAAAATGAAACATGGAACATGGAACATAAAAATATAGAGCATGGAACATATGACATGGAACATAGACCATGGAACATAGAACATAGAGCATGGAACATAGGACATGGAACATGGAACATGGAACAAAGAGCATGGAACAAGGAACATGGAACATGGAACATGCAACAAGGAACATAGAACATGAAACAAGGAACATGGTACATGGAACAAGGAACATGGAACATAGAACATGGAACATGGAACATAGAACATAGAACATGGAACAAGGAACATGGAACATGGAACATGGAACATGGAAAATGGAAAAAGGAACATGGAACATGGAACATAGAGCATGGAACATAGAACATAGAGCATGGAACATATGACATGGAACATAGACCATGGAACATAGAACATGGAACATAGAGCATGGAACATAGAACATGGAACATAGAACATATAGCATGGAACAAAGGACATGGTACCCGAAACATGGAAATTGGACCATGGAACATGGACCAAGGAACATGGAACATGGAACATGGAACATGGAACATGGAACATGGAACATTGAACATGGAACATGGAACATGGAACAAGGAACAAGGAACATGGAACATGGAACATAGAACATGGAACATGGAACATAGAACATGGAACATAATACATCGAACATAGAACAAGGAACAAGGAACATGGAACATTGAACATGGAACATGGAACATGGAACATAGAACATGCAACAAGGAACAGAGAACATGGAACAAGGAACATGGAACATGGAACAAGAAACATAGAATTTGGAACATGGAAAATGGAACATGGAACATGGATCATGTAACATAGGACATGGAACATGGAACATGGAACATAGAGAATGGAACATATGACATGGAACATAGACCATGGAACATAGAACATAGAGCATGGAACATAGGACATGTAACATGGAACATGGAACAAAGAGCATGGAACATAGGACATGGAACATGGAACATGGAACATGGAACATGGAACATGGAACATGGACCATGGAACATGGAACATGGACCATGGAACATAGATCATGGAACATGGAACATGAAACATGGAACAAGGAACATGGAACATGGGACATGTAACATGGAACATGGAACATGGAACATGGATCATTGAACATGGAACATGGGACATGGAACATTGAACATGGAACATGGAACATGGAACATAGAGCATGGAACATAGAACATGGAACAAGGAACATGGAACATGGAGCATGGAACATGGAACATAGAACATGGAACATGGAACATGGAACATGGGACATAGAACATGGAACATAGAGCATGGAACATAGAGCATGGAACATAGAACATGGAACATAGAACATATAGCATGGAACAAAGGACATGGAACCCGAAACATGGAAATTGGACCATGGAACATGGACCAAGGAACATGGAACATGGAACATGGAACATGGAACATGGAACATGGAACATTGAACATGGAACATGGAACAAGGAACAAGGAACATGGAACATGGAACATAGAACATGGAACATAATACATCGAACATAGAACAAGGAACAAGGAACATGGAACATTGAACATGGAACATGGAACATGGAACATAGAACATGCAACAAGGAACAGAGAACATGGAACAAGGAACATGGAACATGGAACAAGAAACATGGAATTTGGAACATGGAAAATGGAACATGGAACATGGATCATGGAACATAGGACATGGAACATGGAACATGGAACATAGAGAATGGAACATAGAACATGGAACATGGGACATGTAACATGGAACATGGAACATAAACATGGAACATGAAACATAGAACATGGAACATGGAACATAGAGCATGGGACATAGGACATGGAACATGGAATATAGAACATGGAACAAGTAAAAGGAACATGAAACATGGAACATCGAACATGGAACATCAAAAAAGGAACATAGAACATGGAACAAGGAACATAGAACATGGAACATGGAACATGCAACAAGGAACATAGAACTAGGAACAAGGAACATGGAACATGGAACATGGAACATGGAAAATGGAACAAGGAACATGGAACATGGAACATAGAGCATGGAACATGGAACATAGAGCATGGAACATATGACATGGAACATGGAACATGGAACAAAGATCATGGAACAAGGAACATGGATCATGGAACATGGAACAAAGAGCGTGGAACAAGGAACATGGAACATGGAACATGAAACATGCAACAAGGAACATAGAACAGGGAACAAGGAACATGGAACATGGAACATGGAACAAGGAACATGGAACATAGAACATGGAACATGGAACTTAGAGCATGGAACATGGAACATAGAACATGGAACATGAACATAGAGAATGGAAAATTGAACATCAAACATGGAACATGATACATGGAACATGGAACATGGAACATGATACATGGAACATGGAACAAGGAACAAGGAACATGGAACATTGAACATGGAACATGGAACATGGAACATGGAACATGCAACAAGGAACATGGAATTTGAACATGGAACATGGAGCATGGAACATTGAAGATAGAACATGGAACATAGAGAATGGAACATAGAAAATGGAACATGGAACATGGAACATGGAACATGGAACATAGAGAATGGAACATAGAACATGGAACATAGAACATGGAACATGGAACATGGAACATAGAGAATGGAACATAGAACACGGAACATAGAACATGGAACATGGAACATGGAACATAGTACATGAAACATGGAACATAGAACATGGAACATGGAACATGGAACGTGGAACAAGGAACATGAAACATGGAACATTGAACATGGCACATGGAACATAATACATCGAACATAGAACAAGGAACAAGGAACATGGAACATTGAACATGGAACATGGAACATGGAACATAGAACATGCAACAAGGAACAGAGAACATGGAACAAGGAACATGGAACATGGAACAAGAAACATAGAATTTGGAACATGGAAAATGGAACATGGAACATGGATCATGTAACATAGGACATGGAACATGGAACATGGAACATAGAGAATGGAACATATGACATGGAACATAGACCATGGAACATAGAACATAGAGCATGGAACATAGGACATGGAACATGGAACATGGAACAAAGAGCATGGAACATAGGACATGGAACATGGAACATGGAACATGGAACATGGAACATGGAACATGGAACATGGAACATGGAACATGGACCATGGAACATGGAACATGGACCATGGAACATAGATCATGGAACATGGAACATGAAACATGGAACAAGGAACATGGAACATGGGACATGTAACATGGAACATGGAACATGGAACATGGATCATTGAACATGGAACATGGGACATGGAACATTGAACATGGAACATGGAACATGGAACATAGAGCATGGAACATAGAACATGGAACAAGGAACATGGAACATGGAGCATGGAACATGGAACATAGAACATGGAACATGGAACATGGAACATGGGACATAGAACATGGAACATAGAGCATGGAACATAGAGCATGGAACATAGAACATGGAACATAGAACATATAGCATGGAACAAAGGACATGGAACCCGAAACATGGAAATTGGACCATGGAACATGGACCAAGGAACATGGAACATGGAACATGGAACATGGAACATGGAACATGGAACATTGAACATGGAACATGGAACAAGGAACAAGGAACATGGAACATGGAACATAGAACATGGAACATAATACATCGAACATAGAACAAGGAACAAGGAACATGGAACATTGAACATGGAACATGGAACATGGAACATAGAACATGCAACAAGGAACAGAGAACATGGAACAAGGAACATGGAACATGGAACAAGAAACATGGAATTTGGAACATGGAAAATGGAACATGGAACATGGATCATGGAACATAGGACATGGAACATGGAACATGGAACATAAAGAATGGAACATAGAACATGGAACATGGGACATGTAACATGGAACATGGAACATAAACATGGAACATGGAACATAGAACATGGAACATGGAACATAGAGCATGGGACATAGGACATGGAACATGGAATATAGAACATGGAACAAGTAAAAGGAACATGAAACATGGAACATCGAACATGGAACATCAAAAAAGGAACATAGAACATGGAACAAGGAACATAGAACATGGAACATGCAACAAGGAACATAGAACTAGGAACAAGGAACATGGAACATGGAACATGGAACATGGAAAATGGAACAAGGAACATGGAACATGGAACATAGAGCATGGAACATGGAACATAGAGCATGGAACATATGACATGGAACATGGAACATGGAACAAAGATCATGGAACAAGGAATATGGATCATGGAACATGGAACAAAGAGCGTGGAACAAGGAACATGGAACATGGAACATGAAACATGCAACAAGGAACATAGAACAGGGAACAAGGAACATGGAACATGGAACATGGAACAAGGAACATGGAACATAGAACATGGAACATGGAACTTAGAGCATGGAACATGGAACATAGAACATGGAACATGAACATAGAGAATGGAAAATTGAACATCAAACATGGAACATGATACATGGAACATGGAACATGGAACATGATACATGGAACATGGAACAAGGAACAAGGAACATGGAACATTGAACATGGAACATGGAACATGGAACATGGAACATGGAACATGCAACAAGGAACATGGAATTTGAACATGGAACATGGAGCATGGAACATTGAAGATAGAACATGGAACATAGATAATGGAACATAGAACATGGAACATGGAACATGGAACATGGAACATAGAGAATGGAACATAGAACATGGAACATAGAACATGGAACATGGAACATGGAACATAGAGAATGGAACATAGAACATGGAACATAGAACATGGAACATGGAACATGGAACATAGTACATGAAACATGGAACATAGAACATGGAACATGGAACATGGAACGTGGAACAAGGAACATGAAACATGGAACATTGAACATGGCACATGGAACATGAAAAAAGGAACATGGAACATAGAACATGGAACAAAGAGCATGGAACATAGAACATGGAACATGGAACGTGGAACAAGGAACATGGAACATAGAGAATGGAACATAGAACATGGAACATAGAACATGGAACATGGAACATGGAACATGGAACATAGAGAATGGAACATAGAACATGGAACATAGAACATGGAACATGGAACATGGAACATAGTACATGAAACATGGAACATAGAACATGGAACATGGAACATGGAACGTGGAACAAGGAACATGAAACATGGAACATTGAACATGGCACATGGAACATGGAAAAAGGAACATGGAACATGGAACATGGAACAAAGAGCATGGAACATAGAGCATGGAACATAGAACATGGAACATAGAACATATAGGATGGAACAAAGGACATGGAACCTGAAACATGGAAATTGGACCATGGAACATGGAACAAGGAACAAGGAACATGGAACACTGTTCCATACATGGAACAAGGAACAAGTAGATGTTAATGTGATGTGGACAAACACATAACCTAACTAATGGACTAACAAGCTGCAACAGTCTGATAACAAGACGCACGCTTCATTGTTGGACACGCTCAGAACTTCTTGTTGTTCTACTGAACTCCACCTTATCAGCTGTGTGGTGGTCGAGTGGTCTAAGTGACTGTTTCAGTAATCAACCTACCTGAATATCCAAGTTCGAATCCTAGTGAGGGCTAATACTTTTTGTTCTAGAAAACTCATTGTTAAGGTTCACTTTTGGCAAATAAAATTATTGTATTGTTTTTTTTAGGTGTAAAAGTTAGTTAGTGTGGTTATTATATATTTATTGGTCTATATATAGAGTTTATAAATCATTCGGTTAAAATATTGCTAGAATTTTATTTATATAGCCTATTTAAAATTTTGACAGTAAATTAAAAATTGTTATTATTATTAATTGTTATGCTGTTTATTTTTATTGTTACTGTTGATTAAATTGGTATACGTTTTTATTTATTAGATATTAGTTATAATTGTTATTAGTTATTAGTAATTTATTCATGTATTAGTTATTTATTTATTTCCAAGTTAACCATTATTTATACTTGTTACTTATTATTCTCACTATCCTAATTTAAAAGCAAAACCAAAAGTAAAATGCCTGTAATCACACGTTCTAAAGACTTGTTGAATCTCACAGATGGATTATTTTTTATCGATCAGGAAGTTATTGACCTTGCTTCAGGTTTTTATGCTGAGCTGAGATCAACCATTGCTACTTTTGGTGAGGACTCGGTAGAAAAATTGATTCCGCATGTGACCAGCTTAATGGAAAAACTCAACAACGTGTGTAAGTCCAACGAAGAAGCTCTCAGAGAAATTAATCAGCTACAAGATCAACTGAGCATGGCTGAAAGTCGTTGTATGGACTTAAACAAAAGTTTTAAAGAACAATCCATGGTTTGTTGTGAGTTGGAGGATCAACTTGATGCTGACATAGGTAGTCTGACCGCTGACCTGGAGAAGATCAAGGCCGAAAATAAACAGCTGAAGAAGAGGGCAGAGTCAAATGTGGACCATGAAGGCATCTTGCTGGAAAGCCAACAGAAAGTAGCTGACCTGACCGCTGACCGCCAGCGCTTGATGACTTCAATAGAAGTGTTGGAGGCAGAGATCAAATGCTTGAGGGGAGAACTGAGAAGAGCTGAGAGTCGTGCAAGGCAGAGAAGATCTTCATCCGACATGAGCCTGCTAGCGGAGCTATCAGCTGCGGAGAAACAAGAGCCTTCACTCCACACTGTTACCCCAGCTTCACTCCGCACTGTTACCCCTGCTTGCTCTGCTGCTCCTTGCACACCTCCTCGGCCTACGACTTCACACTGTGACACTTCACCTGCACCTAAGTCGGAGGAGAAGCCGGACGGACAACACAAGACATTAAGAAATGTACTTGTAATTGGGGACTCACACTTAAGGTACTCAACAAATATGTGCAAAGAGAAGGGGGCATATGTTGAATGCTGTCCAGGGGGAAAGATTTTAGACATTAAGAATGTATTGTTAGGTTATTTAGGTGTAAGTTTGTCTGTGATATATTTTCATGTTGGATGCAACAATCTCAGACGTGGCTATCGGGGGGGCCCGGGGTACAATGGGGGTCATGGGAAACGTGAGGCTCTCCACAGCATGGCTGACCTTTTGTACTCTGCCAGAACACACTTTCCAAATTCAAAATTAGTTCTGAACAGTGTTCTGATTAGGCGAGACGTTAGTTATAGAGCACTCCACGACTTTAACACCCAGGTTGAGCTGATGTGTAACAACTTCGGTGTTACATTCGTGGAGGCTAACACGTGTGTTGGCAGAGGGGATCTGGCCCGTGATGGAGTGCACTTCAGCCGACGAGCTGTTTCTCGCCTCGGGCATTTGTTCATGGATGTGATTGGGACCCTTTTGCAGTCTCAGAATGACCCACATGTCTCTGGTCAGGGTGATGTCAACTTAATGCCTACCCCGCTTTCTCCTGTACTGGGCCATGACGCGGTGGCTGCAACTGACTGTGGCCATGGCGGCAGTCAGAGTGTTGTCACTGTGTCGGAAAACTAGTCGGAGGGGGAGGTGTGGGCAATGTCAGAATTGGTCACCTAAACATACGCTCTTTGAACACTGGATTCACTGAAATGTGTGAACTTGTCCTTGATTTGAATTTTGACATTTTTGGTGTGACAGAGACCTGGCTTCACCCTGACACTCCCTCAGACAACTTCAATATACCAGGATACAGTTTGTTGCGCTCTGATCGCCACCACATTTCTGGCTTATTTGAGGAGGAGGAAGCCGGTGGGGGCATTGCTTTATACATCAGGGAAGGAATTATGTATGACCAACATATTTTTCCAGCCAACCTTCCACCTGGTATAGAAACACTTTCTGTTGTCATCAGGCTAAAAAGCCAGAGACTGGGTCTGTGTGTAGTATACAGGCCTCCCAATGTACGATACACTAACCTTGATTCTTTGTTTCACTCCCTATTTGTTGACTTAGCAGTTGAAGTCGACTCTGTGATCTGTCTGGGTGACACAAACGTTGATCTTATGTCAAAAACAAGTAGTGATTCTAAATATTTATGCCGACTCTTGAGAGAATCAAATACAATCCAGTTAATAAACGAGCCTACGAGGGTGACAGCAACTTCAGCCACCTTGTTAGACCACATATTCGTGGACAGGTCGGTTGAAGTCAAGAGGATCGGCGTTATAAATGCACCTAGCATATTAGATCACAGAGGGAAGTCAATTACGGACCACAAGCTTATTTTTTGTGAATTGATCCTAAGAAAAGAACAAAAGAAACCAAAGATGATCAGATATAGGGATTTTTCAAAATTCAATGTTGACCAAGCGGTAAGAGAACTTTCTGAAATAGATTGGAAAAAGATAACGATCTTACAAGGAGTAAATAATATTGAAAATGCGTTGACCAATGAAATTAGAAAAGTGTATGATAACCACGCACCTATAGTGTGTAAAAGGGTAACCAAGAAAGTAGCTCCTTGGAGAAATGATATAATTAAGAAATTGACTAGGGAAAAAAATAAATTAAGGAATAGATATTGGAAGTCAAGAAGTGATCCTGATTGGCATAAGTATAAGGAAATAAGAAACAGATTGAATTCAATGGTCTGGCATGCGAAAAAAAGGTTTTTTACCAACAAACTGTCGACAACAAACAGCAAAGATTTCTGGAAATGTATAAAGAATTGCGAAGTTTATAAGAACAATTGTATAGAAACTATTGACGCTTTTGAAGCTAATGACATTAATGAATATTTTACAAAAATGGGGTCTGGTATCAAGGCTGATGAAGAAATTATTAAATTTTATATGACTAATAAACAAGATGAAACAAGAAACGAATGTCGATTTAGTGCTGTCACCGAAGCAACTGTAAAACTAGTGATGAATCAAATAAAGTCTAAAGCTGTAGGCAGTGATGAAATATCAATAGACATGTTAAAAGCTGTGAGTCCGTTTGCTATTGAAGCAATCACACATCTTGTAAATGAATCACTCATCAGTGGAGTATTCCCGAATGCATGGAAGCAAAGTATTGTCAGGCCATTGCCAAAAACAGCTGCACCAACTAAGGTAGAAGATCTTAGACCAATATCAATACTTCCAGCAATATCTAAAATATTAGAGAAAATAGTGATTGACCAGATATCCCAATTTATGAATGACAATAGGCTGCTACCTAAACTACAGTCAGGTTTTAGAAAAAACCACAGCACATGTACAGCTTTGACCAATTTATTCTGTGACATGATTGATGCCAAGGACAAAGGGAAACATAGCTCACTTGTCATGCTTGATTACTCCAAAGCATTTGATTCTATGGACCATAGTATGCTGATTGCAAAAATGAAATATATGGGTTTTAGTGATAGAATCACTACCTGGATTCGCTCTTACCTTATCGACCGAATGCAGGTTACCAGATTGGGTAGTGAAACATCGTATCCCCTCGTCAAAAAACGGGGCGTTCCTCAAGGTAGCTGTTTGGGGCCTGTACTTTACACGCTTTACACAGCTGACTTTCCCAGCTGTGTAAAACATTGTACTGCACACTTGTATGCAGATGATTCCCAGTTGCACTTGTCTTATGAGCCTGGTTACATGAGTGAGGCCATCGACAAGATCAACACTGATCTGGAGAACATCTCCAAATGGTCTAGCATTAATGGGCTTAGGCTAAATCCAGACAAGTGCACTGTACTTCATACTGCCCCTGTGAACCTAGTACAGACACTAAGAGATAATGGCTTGAGCATCAATCTTGATGGCAAGAGTTTGGCAGTCTGTGACAAAGCCAAAACTCTTGGCGTCATTATTGACAGAAATTTGAATTTTAAAGATCACATCACGCATGTCTCCCAACGAGCAATAGGAAGACTGAGAGGTCTGTACAGGTTCAGAGGTATGCTGCCTGAGGCTGCAAAGCTTCAACTCATGCAGTCACTGATATTGTCAGTAGTCTACTACTGCTTCCCTGCATATGGCAATAGTATCACTAAGGAAGACATGTGCAGAATACAGCGAATTCAAAGCTCAGCAATCAGATTTGTATTCTGCCTTAAAAAATTTGATCATGTTTCCCCTTTTCGTGAAGCAGCCGGGATGTTGCCCATGGAAGCCATGTGCAGGTTTTTGACGTGCTGCATGACTCACAGGGTACTGACTCTCCGTGAGCCCGACTATCTTTGCGAGAGGCTTTCTGTCCGGGATGAGATCATACAACGTAGGACACGTCATGGTGGGAGGCTTCACTTTCCAAGGGTCACCTTGGAATTGGGAAAGAAAAGTTTCTCATATTTCGGACCCACATTGTACAACGGACTACCCGAGAGCCTAAAAACCGTTGCATCCAACAATTCCTTTAAGATTAAGATTAAAAGGTTTTTAAAAGATATGAATGTTTAGTTGTAAGTGCAATATAGGTTAATGACAAAAGTTGTTCTGAAAAACTGACATGTATCAGAGAAACGCTGGCTAATAAAGACGTTTTTATTTATTTATTTTATTTAACATTGAACATGGAACATGGAACATAGAACATGGAACATGCAACAAGGAACATGGAATTTGGAACATGGAACATGGAGCATGGAACATTGAAGATAGAACATGGAACATGGAACATTGAGAATGGAACATAGAACATGTAACATGGAACATGGAATATAGAGAATGGAACATAGAACATGGAACATGGAACGTGGAACAAGGAACATGAAACATGGAACATGGAACATAAAAATATAGAGCATGGAACATAGATCATGGTAAATAGAACATAGAGCATGGAACATAGGACATGGAACATGAAACATGGAACATGGAACATGGAACATAGAACATGGAACATGGAACATGGAACATAGTACATGAAACATGGAACATAGAACATGGAACATGGAACGTGGAACAAGGAACATGAAACATGGAACATTGAACATGGCACATGGAACATGGAAAAAGTAACATGGAACATGAACATGGAACAAAGAGCATGGAACATAGAACATGGAACATGGAACGTGGAACAAGGAACATGAAACATGGAACATGGAACATAAAAATATAGAGCATGGAACATAGATCATGGTAAATAGAACATAGAGCATGGAACATAGGACATGGAACATGAAACATGGAACATGGAACATGGAACATGGAACATGGAACATAGAGCATGGAACATGCAACAAGGAACATAGAACATGGAACATAGAACATGGAACATGGAACATAAAACATGGACCATAGAACATGAAACATGGAACAAGGAACATGGAACATGGAACATGGAACATGGAAAATGGAAAAAGGAACATGGAACATGGAACATAGAGCATGGAACATAGAACATAGAGCATGGAACATATGACATGGAACATAGACCATGGAACATAAACATAGAGAATGGAACATAGGACATGGAACATGGAACATGGAACATGGAACATGGAACATGGAACATGGACCATGGAACATGGAACATGGACCATGGAACATAGATCATGGAACATGGAACATGAAACATGGAACAAGGAACATGGAACATGGGACATGTAACATGGAACATGGAACATGGAACATGGAACATTGAACATGGAACATGGAACATGGAACATTGAACATGGAACATGGAACATGGAACATAGAGCATGGAACATAGAACATGGAACAAGGAACATGGAACATGGAGCATGGAACATGGAACATAGAACATGGAACATGGAACATGGAACATGGGACATAGCACATGGAACATAGAGCATGGAACATAGAGCATGGAACATAGAACATGGAACATAGAACATATAGCATGGAACAAAGGACATGGAACCCGAAACATGGAAATTGGACCATGGAACATGGACCAAGGAACATGGAACATGGAACATGGAACATGGAACATGGAACATGGAACATGGAACATTGAACATGGAACATGGAACAAGGAACAAGGAACATGGAACATGGAACATAGAACATGGAACATAATACATCGAACATAGAACAAGGAACAAGGAACATGGAACATTGAACATGGAACATGGAACATGGAACATAGAACATGCAACAAGGAACAGTGAACATGGAACAAGGAACATGGAACATGGAACAAGAAACATGGAATTTGGAACATGGAAAATGGAACATGGAACATGGATCATGGAACATAGGACATGGAACATGGAACATGGAACATAGAGAATGGAACATATGACATGGAACATAGACCATGGAACATAGAACATAGAGCATGGAACATAGAGCATGGAACATAGAACATGAAACATAGAACATATAGCATGGAACAAAGGACATGGAACCTGAAACATGGAAATTGGACCATGGAAAATGGAACAAGGAACAAGGAACATGGAACATTGAACATGGAACATGGAACATGGAACATGTAACATGCAACAAGGAACATGGAATTTGGAACATGGAACATGGAGCATGGAACATTGAAGATAGAACATGGAACATGGAACATAGAGAATGGAACATAGAACATGTAACATGGAACATGGAACATGGAACATGGAACATGGAACATGGAACATAGAGAATGGAACATAGAACATGGAACATAGAACATGGAACATGGAACATGGAACATAGTACATGAAACATGGAACATAGAACATGGAACATGGAACATGGAACGTGAAACAAGGAACATGAAACATGGAACATTGAACATGGCACATGGAACATTGAAAAAGGAACATGGAACATGGAACATGGAACATGGAACGAAGAGCATGGAACATTGAACATGGAACATGGAACGTGGAACAAGGAACATGAAACATGGAACATGGAACATAAAAACATAGAGCATGGAACATAGAACATGGTAAATAGAACATAGAGCATGGAACATAGGACATGGAACATGAAACATGGAACATGGAACATGGAACATGGAACATGGAACATGGAACATGGAACATGGAGCATGGAACATGCAACAAGGAACATAGAACATGGAACATAGAACATGGAACATGGAACATAAAACATGGACCATGGAACATGAAACATGGAACAAGGAACATGGAACATGGAACATGGAACATAGAAAATGGAACAAGGAACATGGAACATGGAACATAGAGCATGGAACATAGAACATAGAGCATGGAACATATGACATGGAACATAGACCATGGAACATAGAACATAGAGCATGGAACATAGGACATGGAACATGGAACAATGAGCATGGAACAAGGAACATGGAACATGGAACATGCAACAAGGAACATAGAACATGAAACAAGGAACATGGAACATGGAACAAGGAACATGGAACATAGAACATGGAACATGGAACATAGAACATAGAACATGGAACAAGGAACATGGAACATGGGACAAGAAACATGGAACATAGAACATGGAACATGGAATTTAGAGCATGGAACATGGAACATAGAACATGAAAATTAAACATGGAACAAGGAACAAGGAACATGGAACATTGAACATGGAACATGGAACATGGAACATGGAACATGGATCATGAAACATGAAACATGGAACAAAAAACAGGGAACATAGAACATAGAGCATGGAACATAGGACATGGAACATGGAACATGGAACATGGAACATGGAACATGGAACATGGACCATGGAACATGGAACATGGACCATGGAACATAGATCATGGAACATGGAACATGAAACATGGAACAAGGAACATGGAACATGGGACATGTAACAGGGAACATGGAACATGGAACATGGATCATTGAACATGGAACATGGAACATAGAGCATGGAACATAGAACATGGAACAAGGAACATGGAACATGGAGCATGGAACATGGAACGTAGAACATGGAACATGGAACATGGAACATGGGACATAGAACATGAAACATAGAGCATGGAACATAGAGCATGGAACATAGAACATGGAACATAGAACATATAGCATGGAACAAAGGACATGGAACCCGAAACATGGAAATTGGACCATGGAACATGGACCAAGGAACATGGAACATGGAACATGGAACATGGAACATGGAACATTGAACATGGAACATGGAACATGGAACATGGAACAAGGAACAAGGAACATGGAACATGGAACATAGAACATGGAACATAATACATCGAACATAGAACAAGGAACAAGGAACATGGAACATTGAACATGGAACATGGAACATGGAACATAGAACATGCAACAAGGAACAGAGAACATGGAACAAGGAACATGGAACATGGAACAAGAAACATGGAATTTGGAACATGGAAAATGGAACATGGAACATGGATCATGGAACATAGGACATGGAACATGGAACATGGAACAAAGAGAATGGAACATAGAACATGGAACATGGGACATGTAACATGGAACATGGAACATAAACATGGAACATGGAACATAGAACATGGAACATGGAACATAGAGCATGGGACATAGGACATGGAACATGGAATATAGAACATGGAACAAGTAAAAGGAACATGAAACATGGAACATCGAACATGAAACATGAAAAAAGGAACATAGAACATGGAACAAGGAACATAGAACATGGAACATGCAACAAGGAACATAGAACTAGGAACAAGGAACATGGAACATGGAACATGGAACATGGAAAATGGAACAAGGAACATGGAACATGGAACATAGAGCATGGAACATGGAACATAGAGCATGGAACATATGACATGGAACATGGAACATGGAACAAAGATCATGGAACAAGGAACATGGATCATGGAACATGGAACAAAGAGCGTGGAACAAGGAACATGGAACATGGAACATGAAACATGCAACAAGGAACATAGAACATGGAACAAGGAACATGGAACATGGAACATGGAACAAGAAACATGGAACATAGAACATGGAACATGGAACTTAGAGCATGCAACATGGAACATAGAACATGGAACATGAACATAGAGAATGGAAAATTGAACATCAAACATGGAACATGATACATGGAACATGGAACATGGAACATGATACATGGAACATGGAACAAGGAACAAGGAACATGGAACATTGAACATGGAACATGGAACATGGAACATGGAACATGGAACATGCAACAAGGAACATGGAATTTGAACATGGAACATGGAGCATGGAACATTGAAGATAGAACATGGAACATAGAGAATGGAACATAGAACATGGAACATGGAACATGGAACATGGAACATAGAGAATGGAACATAGAACATGGAACATAGAACATGGAACATGGAACATAGAGAATGGAACATAGAACATGGAACATAGAACATGGAACATGGAACATGGAACATAGTACATGAAACATGGAACATAGAACATGGAACATGGAACATGGAACGTGGAACAAGGAACATGAAACATGGAACATTGAACATGGCACATGGAACATGGAAAAAGGAACATGGAACATGGAACATGGAACAAAGAGCATGGAACATAGAACATGGAACATGGAACGTGGAACAAGGAACATGGAACATGGAACATGGAACATAGAGAATGGAACATAGAACATGGAACATAGAACATGGAACATGGAACATGGAACATGGAACATAGAGAATGGAACATAGAACATGGAACATAGAACATGGAACATGGAACATGGAACATAGTACATGAAACATGGAACATAGAACATGGAACATGGAACATGGAACGTGGAACAAGGAACATGAAACATGGAACATTGAACATGGCACATGGAACATGGAAAAAGGAACATGGAACATGGAACATGGAACAAAGAGCATGGAACATAGAGCATGGAACATAGAACATGGAACATAGAACATATAGCATGGAACAAAGGACATGGAACCTGAAACATGGAAATTGGACCATGGAACATGGAACAAGGAACAAGTAACATGGAACATTGAACATGGAACATGGAACATGGAACATGGAACATGCAACAAGGAACATGGAATTTGGAACATGGAACATGGAGCATGGAACATTGAAGATAGAACATGGAACATGGAACATAGAGAATGGAACATAGAACATGTAACATGGAACATGGAATATAGAGAATGGAACATAGAACATGGAACATAGAACATGGAACATGGAACATGGAACATAGTACATGAAACATGGAACATAGAACATGAAACATGGAACATGGAACGTGGAACAAGGAACATGAAACATGGAACATTGAACATGGCACATGGAACATGGAAAAAAGAACATGGAACATGAACATGGAACAAAGAGCATGGAACATAGAACATGGAACATGGAACGTGGAACAAGGAACATGAAACATGGAACATGGAACATAAAAATATAGAGCATGGAACATAGAACATGGTAAATAGAACATAGAGCATGGAACATAGGACATGGAACATGAAACATGGAACATGGAACATGGAACATGGAACATGGAACATGGAACATGGAGCATGGAACATGCAACAAGGAACATAGAACATGGAACATAGAACATGGAACATGGAACATAAAACATGGACCATGGAACATGAAACATGGAACAAGGAACATGGAACATGGAACATGGAACATGGAAAATGGAAAAAGGAACATGGAACATGGAACATAGAGCATGGAACATAGAACATAGAGCATGGAACATATGACATGAAACATAGACCATGGAACATAGAACATGGAACATGGAACATGAAACATGGAACAAGGAACATGGAACATGGGACATGTAACATGGAACATGGAACATGGAACATGGAACATTGAACATGGAACATGGAACATTGAACATGGAACATGGAACATGGAACATTGAACATGGAACATGGAACATGGAACATAGAGCATGGAACATAGAACATGGAACAAGGAACATGGAAAATAGAGCATGGAACATAGAGCATGGAACATAGAACATGGAACATAGAACATATAGCATGGAACAAAGGACATGGAACCCGAAACATGGAAATTGGACCATGGAACATGGACCAAGGAACATGGAACATGGAACATGGAACATGGAACATGGAACATTGAACATGGAACATGGAACAAGGAACAAGGAACATGGAACATGGAACATAGAACATGAAACATAATACATCGAACATAGAACAAGGAACAAGGAACATGGAACATTGAACATGGAACATGGAACATGGAACATGGAACATAGAACATGCAACAAGGAACAGAGAACATGGAACAAGGAACATGGAACATGGAACAAGAAACATGGAATTTGGAACATGGAAAATGAAACATGGAACATGGATCATGGAACATAGGACATGGAACATGGAACATAGAGCATGGAACATAGGACATGGAACATGGAACATGGAACAAAGAGCATGGAGCAAGGAACATGGAACAAGGAACATGGAACATGGAACAAGGAACATGGAACATAGAACATGGAACATGGAACATGGAACATAAAACATGGACCATGGAACATGAAACATGGAACAAGGAACATGGAACATGGAACATGGAACATGGAAAATGGAACAAGGAACATGGAACATGGAACATAGAGCATGGAACATAGAACATAGAGCATGGAACATATGACATGGAACATAGACCATGGAACATAGAACATAGAGCATGGAACATAGGACATGGAACATGGAACATGGAACATAGAACATGCAACAAGGAACAGAGAACATGAAACATGGAACAAGGAACATGGAACATGGAGCATGGAAAATGGAACAAGGAACATGGAACATAGAACATAGAGCATGGAACATAGAACATAGAGCATGGAACATATGACATGGAACATAGAACAAGGAACAAGGAACATGGAACATTGAACATGGAACATGGAACATGGAACATGGAACATAGAACATGCAACAAGGAACAGAGAACATGGAACAAGGAACATGGAACATGGAACAAGAAACATGGAATTTGGAACATGGAAAATGGAACATAGAGAATGGAACATATGACATGGAACATAGACCATGGAACATAGAACATAGAGCATGGAACATAGGACATGGAACATGGAACATGGAACAAAGAGCATGGAGCAAGGAACATGGAACAAGGAACATGGAACATGGAACAAGGAACATGGAACATAGAACATGGAACATGGAACATGGAACATAAAACATGGACCATGGAACATGAAACATGGAACAAGGAACATGGAACATGGAACATGGAACATGGAAAATGGAACAAGGAACATGGAACATGGAACATAGAGCATGGAACATAGAACATAGAGCATGGAACATATGACATGGAACATAGACCATGGAACATAGAACATAGAGCATGGAACATAGGACATGGAACATGGAACATGGAACAAAGAGCATGGAACAAGGAACATGGAACATGGAACATGCAACAAGGAACATAGAACATGAAACAAGGAACATGGAACATGGAACAAGGAACATGGAACATAGAACATGGAACATGGAACGTAGAACATAGAACATGGAACAAGGAACATGGAACATGGAACAAGGAACATGAAACATAGAACATGGAACATGGAATTTAGAGCATGGAACATGGAACATAGAACATGGAAATGAAACATGGAACAAGGAACAAGGAACATGGAACATTGAACATGGAACATGGAACATGGAACATGGAACATGAAACATGAAACATGGAACAAAAAACAGGGAACATAGAACATAGAGCATGGAACATAGGACATGGAACATGGAACATGGAACATGGAACATGGAACATGGAACATGGACCATGGAACATGGAACATGGACCATGGAACATAGATCATGGAACATGGAACATGAAACATGGAACAAGGAACATGGGACATGGGACATGTAACATGGAACATGGAACATGGAACATGGAACATTGAACATGGAACATGGAACATGGAACATTGAACATGGAACATGGAACATGGAACATAGAGCATGGAACATAGAACATGGAACAAGGAACATGGAATATGGAGCATGGAACATGGAACATAGAACATGGAACATGGAACATGGGACATAGAACATGGAACATAGATCATGGAACATAGGGCATGGAACAAAGAACATGGAACATAGAACATATAGCATGGAACAAAGGACATGGAACCCGAAACATGGAAATTGGACCATGGAACATGGACCAAGGAACATGGAACATGGAACATGGAACATGGAACATGGAACATTGAACATGGAACATGGAACAAGGACCAAGGAACATGGAACATGGAACATAGAACATGGAACATAATACATCGAACATAGAACAAGGAACAAGGAACATGGAACATTGAACATAGAACATGGAACATGGAACATAGAACATGCAACAAGGAACAGAGAACATGGAACAAGGAACATGGAACATGGAACAAGAAACATGGAATTTGGAACATGGAAAATGGAACATGGAACATGGATCATGGAACATAGGACATGGAACATGGAACATGGAACATAGAGAATGGAACATAGAACATGGAACATGGGACATGTAACATGGAACATGGAACATAAACATGGAACATGGAACATAGAACATGGAACAAGGAACATAGAGCATGGGACATAGGACATGGAACATGGAATATAGAACATGGAACAAGGAACATGGAACATGAAACATGAAACATCGAACATGGAACATGAAAAAAGGAACATAGAACATGGAACAAGGGACATTAAACATGGAACATGGAACATGCAACAAGGAACATAGAACTAGGAACAAGGAACATGGAACATGGAAAATGGAACAAGGAACATGGAACATGGAACATAGAGCATGGAACATGGAACATAGAGCATGGAACATATGACATGGAACATGAAACATGGAACAAAGATCATGGAACAAGGAACATGGATCATGGAACATGAAACATGCAACAAGGAACATAGAACATGGAACAAGGAACATGGAACATGGAACATGGAACAAGGAACATGGAACATAGAACATGGAACATGGAACTTAGAGCATGGAACATGGAACATAGAACATGGAACATGAACATAGAGAATGGAAAATTGAACATCAAACATGGAACATGATACATGGAACATGGAACATGGAACATGATACATGGAACATGGAACAAGGAACATGGAACATAGAACATAGAGAATGGAACATATGACATGGAACATAGACCATGGAACATAGAACATAGAGCATGGAACATAGGACATGGAACATGGAACATGGAACAAAGAGCATGGAGCAAGGAACATGGAACAAGGAACATGGAACATGGAACAAGGAACATGGAACATAGAACATGGAACATGGAACATGGAACATAAAACATGGACCATGGAACATGAAACATGGAACAAGGAACATGGAACATGGAACATGGAACATGGAAAATGAAACAAGGAACATGGAACATGGAACATAGAGCATGGAACATAGAACATAGAGCATGGAACATATGACATGGAACATAGACCATGGAACATAGAACATAGAGCATGGAACATAGGACATGGAACATGGAACATGGAACAAAGAGCATGGAACAAGGAACATGGAACATGGAACATGCAACAAGGAACATAGAACATGAAACAAGGAACATGGAACATGGAACAAGGAACATGGAACATAGAACATGGAACATGGAACGTAGAACATAGAACATGGAACAAGGTACATGGAACATGGAACAAGGAACATGGAACATAGAACATGGAACATGGAATTTAGAGCATGGAACATGGAACATAGAACATGGAAATAAAACATGGAACAAGGAACAAGGAACATGGAACATTGAACATGGAACATGGAACATGGAACATGAAACATGAAACATGGAACAAAAAACAGGGAACATAGAACATAGAGCATGGAACATAGGACATGGAACATGGAACATGGAACATGGAACATGGAACATGGAACATGGACCATGGAACATGGAACATGGACCATGGAACATAGATCATGGAACATGGAACATGAAACATGGAACAAGGAACATGGAACATGGGACATGTAACATGGAACATGGAACATGGAACATGGAACATTGAACATGGAACATGGAACATAGAACATTAAACATGGAACATGGAACATGGAACATAGAGCATGGAACATAGAACATGGAACAAGGAACATGGAACATGGAGCATGGAACATGGAACATAGAACATGGAACATGGAACATGGAACATGGGACATAGAACATGGAACATAGATCATGGAACATAGGGCATGGAACAAAGAACATGGAACATAGAACATATAGCATGGAACAAAGGACATGGAACCCGAAACATGGAAATTGGACCATGGAACATGGACCAAGGAACATGGAACATGGAACATGGAACATGGAACATGGAACATTGAACATGGAACATGGAACAAGGAACAAGGAACATGGAACATGGAAAATAGAACATGGAACATAATACATCGAACATAGAACAAGGAACAAGGAACATGGAACATTGAACATAGAACATGGAACATGGAACATAGAACATGCAACAAGGAACAGAGAACATGGAACAAGGAACATGGAACATGGAACAAGAAACATGGAATTTGGAACATGGAAAATGGAACATGGAACATGGATCATGGAACATAGGACATGGAACATGGAACATGGAACATAGAGAATGGAACATAGAACATGGAACATGGGACATGTAACATGGAACATGGAACATAAACATGGAACATGGAACATAGAACATGGAACATGGAACATAGAGCATGGGACATTGGACATGGAACATGGAATATAGAACATGGAACAAGGAACATGGAACATGAAACATGGAACATCGAACATGGAACATGAAAAAAGGAACATAGAACATGGAACAAGGAACATAGAACATGGAACATGGAACATGCAACAAGGAACATAGAACTAGGAACAAGGAACATGGAACATGGAAAATGGAACAAGGAACATGGAACATGGAACATAGAGCATGGAACATGGAACATAGAGCATGGAACAAAGATCATGGAACAAGGAACATGGATCATGGAACATGGAACAAAGAGCGTGGAACAAGGAACATGGAACATGGAACATGAAACATGCAACAAGGAACATAGAACATGGAACAAGGAACATGGAACATGGAACATGGAACAAGGAACATGGAACATAGAACATGGAACATGGAACTTAGAGCATGGAACATGGAACATAGAACATGGAACATGAACATAGAGAATGGAAAATTGAACATCAAACATGGAACATGATACATGGAACATGGAACATGAAACATGATACATGGAACATGGAACAAGGAACAAGGAACATGGAACATTGAACATGGAACATGGAACATGGAACATGCAACAAGGAACATGGAATTTGAACATGGAACATGGAGCATGGAACATTGAAGATAGAACATGGAACATAGAGAATGGAACATAGAACATGGAACATGGAACATGGAACATGGAACATAGAGAATGGAACATAGAACATGGAACATAGAACATGGAACATGGAACATGGAACATAGAGAATGGAACATAGAACATGGAACATAAAACATGGAACATGGAACATGGAACATAGTACATGAAACATGGAACATAGAACATGGAACATGAAACATGGAACGTGGAACAAGGAACATGAAACATGGAACATTGAACATGGCACATGGAACATGGAAAAAGGAACATGGAACATGGAACATGGAACAAAGAGCATGGAACATAGAACATGGAACATGGAACGAGGAACAAGGAACATGGAACATTGAACATGGAACATAGAGAATGGAACATAGAACATGGAACATAGAACATGGAACATGGAACATGGAACATGGAACATAGAGAATGGAACATAGAACATGGAACATAGAACATGGAACATGGAACATGGAACATAGTACATGAAACATGGAACATAGAACATGGAACATGGAACATGGAACGTGGAACAAGGAACATGAAACATGGAACATTGAACATGGCACATGGAACATGGAAAAAGGAACATGGAACATGGAACATGGAACAAAGAGCATGGAACATAGAGCATGGAACATAGAACATGGAACATAGAACATATAGCATGGAACAAAGGACATGGAACCTGAAACATGGAAATTGGACCATGGAACATGGAACAAGGAACAAGGAACATGGAACATTGAACATGGAACATGGAACATGGAACATGGAACATGCAACAAGGAACATGGAATTTGGAACATGGAACGTGGAGCATGGAACATTGAAGATAGAACATGGAACATGGAACATAGAGAATGGAACATAGAACATGTAACATGGAACATGGAAGATAGAGAATGGAACATAGAACATGGAACATAGAACATGGAACATGGAACATAGTACATGAAACATGGAACATAGAACATGGAACATGGAACGTGGAACAAGGAACATGAAACATGGAACATGGAACAAAGAGCATGGAACATAGAACATGGAACATGGAACGTGGAACAAGGAACATGGAACATGGAACATGGAACATAGAGAATGGAACATAGAACATGGAACATAGAACATGGAACATGGAACATGGAACATGGAACATAGAGAATGGAACATAGAACATGGAACATAGAACATGGAACATGGAACATGGAACATAGTACATGAAACATGGAACATAGAACATGGAACATGGAACATGGAACGTGGAACAAGGAACATGAAACATGGAACATTGAACATGGCACATGGAACATGGAAAAAGGAACATGGAACATGGAACATGGAACAAAGAGCATGGAACATAGAGCATGGAACATAGAACATGGAACATAGAACATATAGCATGGAACAAAGGACATGGAACCTGAAACATGGAAATTGGACCATGGAACATGGAACAAGGAACAAGGAACATGGAACATTGAACATGGAACATGGAACATGGAACATGGAACATGCAACAAGGAACATGGAATTTGGAACATGGAACATGGAGCATGGAACATTGAAGATAGAACATGGAACATGGAACATAGAGAATGGAACATAGAACATGTAACATGGAACATGGAATATAGAGAATGGAACATAGAACATGGAACATAGAACATGGAACATGGAACATGGAACATAGTACATGAAACATGGAACATAGAACATGAAACATGGAACATGGAACGTGGAACAAGGAACATGAAACATGGAACATTGAACATGGCACATGGAACATGGAAAAAGGAACATGGAACATGAACATGGAACAAAGAGCATGGAACATAGAACATGGAACATGGAACGTGGAACAAGGAACATGAAACATGGAACATGGAACATAAAAATATAGAGCATGGAACATAGAACATGGTAAATAGAACATAGAGCATGGAACATAGGACATGGAACATGAAACATGGAACATGGAACATGGAACATGGAACATGGAACATGGAACATGGAGCATGGAACATGCAACAAGGAACATAGAACATGGAACATAGAACATGGAACATGGAACATAAAACATGGACCATGGAACATGAAACATGGAACAAGGAACATGGAACATGGAACATGGAACATGGAAAATGGAAAAAGGAACATGGAACATGGAACATAGAGCATGGAACATAGAACATGGAACATAGAACATAGAGCATGGAACATATGACATGAAACATAGACCATGGAACATAGAACATGGAACATGGAACATGAAACATGGAACAAGGAACATGGAACATGGGACATTTAACATGGAACATGGAACATGGAACATGGAACATGGAACATTGAACATGGAACATGGAACATTGAACATGGAACATGGAACATGGAACATTGAACATGGAACATGGAACATGGAACATAGAGCATGGAACATAGAACATGGAACAAGGAACATGGAAAATAGAGCATGGAACATAGAGCATGGAACATAGAACATGGAACATAGAACATATAGCATGGAACAAAGGACATGGAACCCGAAACATGGAAATTGGACCATGGAACATGGACCAAGGAACATGGAACATGGAACATGGAACATGGAACATGGAACATGGAACATTGAACATGGAACATGGAACAAGGAACAAGGAACATGGAACATGGAACATAGAACATGGAACATAATACATCGAACATAGAACAAGGAACAAGGAACATGGAACATTGAACATGGAACATGGAACATGGAACATAGAACATGCAACAAGGAACAGAGAACATGGAACAAGGAACATGGAACATGGAACAAGAAACATGGAATTTGGAACATGGAAAATGGAACATGGAACATGGATCATGGAACATAGGACATGGAACATGGAACATAGAGCATGGAACATAGGACATGGAACATGGAACATGGAACAAAGAGCATGGAGCAAGGAACATGGAACAAGGAACATGGAACATGGAACAAGGAACATGGAACATAGAACATGGAACATGGAACATGGAACATAAAACATGGACCATGGAACATGAAACATGGAACAAGGAACATGGAACATGGAACATGGAACATGGAAAATGGAACAAGGAACATGGAACATGGAACATAGAGCATGGAACATAGAACATAGAGCATGGAACATATGACATGGAACATAGACCATGGAACATAGAACATAGAGCATGGAACATAGGACATGGAACATGGAACATGGAACATAGAACATGCAACAAGGAACAGAGAACATGAAACATGGAACAAGGAACATGGAACATGGAACATAGAACATGGAAAATGGAACAAGGAACATGGAACATGGAACATAGAGCATGGAACATAGAACATAGAGCATGGAACATATGACATGGAACATAGAACAAGGAACAAGGAACATGGAACATTGAACATGGAACATGGAACATGGAACATGGAACATAGAACATGCAACAAGGAACAGAGAACATGGAACAAGGAACATGGAACATGGAACAAGAAACATGGAATTTGGAACATGGAAAATGGAACATAGAGAATGGAACATATGACATGGAACATAGACCATGGAACATAGAACATAGAGCATGGAACATAGGACATGGAACATGGAACATGGAACAAAGAGCATGGAGCAAGGAACATGGAACAAGGAACATGGAACATGGAACAAGGAACATGGAACATAGAACATGGAACATGGAACATGGAACATAAAACATGGACCATGGAACATGAAACATGGAACAAGGAACATGGAACATGGAACATGGAACATGGAAAATGGAACAAGGAACATGGAACATGGAACATAGAGCATGGAACATAGAACATAGAGCATGGAACATATGACATGGAACATAGACCATGGAACATAGAACATAGAGCATGGAACATAGGACATGGAACATGGAACATGGAACAAAGAGCATGGAACAAGGAACATGGAACATGGAACATGCAACAAGGAACATAGAACATGAAACAAGGAACATGGAACATGGAACAAGGAACATGGAACATAGAACATGGAACATGGAACGTAGAACATAGAACATGGAACAAGGAACATGGAACATGGAACAAGGAACATGGAACATAGAACATGGAACATGGAATTTAGAGCATGGAACATGGAACATAGAACATGGAAATGAAACATGGAACAAGGAACAAGGAACATGGAACATTGAACATGGAACATGGAACATGGAACATGGAACATGGAACATGAAACATGAAACATGGAACAAAAAACAGGGAACATAGAACATAGAGCATGGAACATAGGACATGGAACATGGAACATGGAACATGGAACATGTAACATGGAACATGGAACATGGAACATGGACCATGGAACATGGAACATGGACCATGGAACATAGATCATGGAACATGGAACATGAAACATGGAACAAGGAACATGGGACATGGGACATGTAACATGGAACATGGAACATGGAACATGGAACATTGAACATGGAACATGGAACATGGAACATTGAACATGGAACATGGAACATGGAACATAGAGCATGGAACATAGAACATGGAACAAGGAACATGGAACATGGAGCATGGAACATGGAACATAGAACATGGAACATGGAACATGGAACATGGGACATAGAACATGGAACATAGATCATGGAACATAGGGCATGGAACAAAGAACATGGAACATAGAACATATAGCATGGAACAAAGGACATGGAACCCGAAACATGGAAATTGGACCATGGAACATGGACCAAGGAACATGGAACATGGAACATGGAACATGGAACATGGAACATTGAACATGGAACATGGAACAAGGAACAAGGAACATGGAACATGGAACATAGAACATGGAACATAATACATCGAACATAGAACAAGGAACAAGGAACATGGAACATTGAACATAGAACATGGAACATGGAACATAGAACATGCAACAAGGAACAGAGAACATGGAACAAGGAACATGGAACATGGAACAAGAAACATGGAATTTGGAACATGGAAAATGGAACATGGAACATGGATCATGGAACATAGGACATGGAACATGGAACATGGAACATAGAGAATGGAACATAGAACATGGAACATGGGACATGTAACATGGAACATGGAACATAAACATGGAACATGGAACATAGAACATGGAACATGGAACATAGAGCATGGGACATAGGACATGGAACATGGAATATAGAACATGGAACAAGGAACATGGAACATGAAACATGGAACATCGAACATGGAACATGAAAAAAGGAACATAGAACATGGAACAAGGGACATAGAACATGGAACATGGAACATGCAACAAGGAACATAGAACTAGGAACAAGGAACATGGAACATGGAAAATGGAACAAGGAACATGGAACATGGAACATAGAGCATGGAACATGGAACATAGAGCATGGAACATATGACATGGAACATGAAACATGGAACAAAGATCATGGAACAAGGAACATGGATCATGGAACATGGAACAAAGAGCGTGGAACAAGGAACATGGAACATGGAACATGAAACATGCAACAAGGAACATAGAACATGGAACAAGGAACATGGAACATGGAACATGGAACATGGAGCAAGGAACATGGAACATAGAACATGGAACATGGAACTTAGAGCATGGAACATGGAACATAGAACATGGAACATGAACATAGAGAATGGAAAATTGAACATCAAACATGGAACATGATACATGGAACATGGAACATGATACATGGAACATGGAACAAGGAACATGGAACATGGAACATAGAGAATGGAACATATGACATGGAACATAGACCATGGAACATAGAACATAGAGCATGGAACATAGGACATGGAACATGGAACATGGAACAAAGAGCATGGAGCAAGTAACATGGAACAAGGAACTTGGAACATGGAACAAGGAACATGGAACAAGGAACATGGAACATGGAACATGCAACAAGGAACATAGAACATGAAACAAGGAACATGGAACATGGAACAAGGAACATGGAACATAGAACATGGAACATGGAACGTAGAACATAGAACATGGAACAAGGAACATGGAACATGGAACAAGGAACATGGAACATAGAACATGGAACATGGAATTTAGAGCATGGAACATGGAACATAGAACATGGAAATGAAACATGGAACAAGGAACAAGGAACATGGAACATTGAACATGGAACATGGAACATGGAACATGAAACATGAAACATGGAACAAAAAACAGGGAACATAGAACATAGAGCATGGAACATAGGACATGGAACATGGAACATGGAACATGGAACATGAAACATGGAACATGGACCATGGAACATGGAACATGGACCATGGAACATAGATCATGGAACATGGAACATGAAACATGGAACAAGGAACATGGAACATGGGACATGTAACATGGAAAATGGAACATGGAACATGGAACATTGAACATGGAACATGGAACATAGAACATTGAACATGGAACATGGAACATGGAACATAGAGCATGGAACATAGAACATGGAACAAGGAACATGGAACATAAAGCATGGAACATGGAACATAGAACATGGAACATGGAACATGGAACATGGGACATAGAACATGGAACATAGATCATGGAACATAGGGCATGGAACAAAGAACATGGAACATAGAACATATAGCATGGAACAAAGGACATGGAACCCGAAACATGGAAATTGGACCATGGAACATGGACCAAGGAACATGGAACATGGAACATGGAACATGGAACATGGAACATTGAACATGGAACACGGAACAAGGAACAAGGAACATGGAACATGGAACATAGAACATGGAACATAATACATCGAACATAGAACAAGGAACAAGGAACATGGAACATTGAACATAGAACATGGAACATGGAACATAGAACATGCAACAAGGAACAGAGAACATGGAACAAGGAACATGGAACATGGAACAAGAAACATGGAATTTGGAACATGGAAAATGGAACATGGAACATGGATCATGGAACATAGGACATGGAACATGGAACATGGAACATAGAGAATGGAACATAGAACATGGAACATGGGACATGTAACATGGAACATGGAACATAAACATGGAACATGGAACATAGAACATGGAACATGGAACATAGAGCATGGGACATAGGACATGGAACATGGAATATAGAACATGGAACAAGGAACATGGAACATGAAACATGGAACATCGAACATGGAACATGAGAAAAGGAACATAGAACATGGAACAAGGAACATAGAACATGGAACATGGAACATGCAACAAGGAACATAGAACTAGGAACAAGGAACATGGAACATGGAAAATGGAACAAGGAACATGGAACATGGAACATAGAGCATGGAACATGGAACATAGAGCATGGAACATATGACATGGAACATGAAACATGGAACAAAGATCATGGAACAAGGAACATGGATCATGGAACATGGAACAAAGAGCGTGGAACAAGGAACATGGAACATGGAACATGAAACATGCAACAAGGAACATAGAACATGGAACAAGGAACATGGAACATGGAACATGGAACAAGGAACATGGAACATAGAACATGGAATATGGAACTTAGAGCATGGAACATGGAACATAGAACATGGAACATGAACATAGAGAATGAAAAATTGAACATCAAACATGGAACATGATACATGGAACATGGAACATGGAACATGATACATGGAACATGGAACAAGGAACAAGGAACATGGAACATTGAACATGGAACATGGAACATGGAACATGCAACAAGGAACATGGAATTTGAACATGGAACATGGAGCATGGAACATTGAAGATAGAACATGGAACATAGAGAATGGAACATAGAACATGGAACATGGAACATGGAACATGGAACATGGAACATAGAGAATGGAACATAGAACATGGAACATAGAACATGGAACATGGAACATGGAACATAGAGAATGGAACATAGAACATGGAACATAGAACATGGAACATGGAACATGGAACATAGTACATGAAACATGGAACATAGAACATGGAACATGAAACATGGAACGTGGAACAAGGAACATGAAACATGGAACATTGAACATGGCACATGGAACATGGAAAAAGGAACATGGAACATGGAACATGGAACAAAGAGCATGGAACATAGAACATGGAACATGGAACGTGGAACAAGGAACATGGAACATTGAACATAGAACATAGAGAATGGAACATAGAACATGGAACATAGAACATGGAACATGGAACATGGAACATGGAACATAGAGAATGGAACATAGAACATGGAACATAGAACATGGAACATGGAACATGGAACATAGTACATGAAACATGGAACATAGAACATGGAACATGGAACATGGAACGTGGAACAAGGAACATGAAACATGGAACATTGAACATGGCACATGGAACATGGAAAAAGGAACATGGAACATTGAACATGGAACAAAGAGCATGGAACATAGAGCATGGAACATAGAACATGGAACATAGAACATATAGCATGGAACAAAGGACATGGAACCTGAAACATGGAAATTGGACCATGGAACATGGAACAAGGAACATGGAACATTGAACATGGAACATGGAACATGGAACATGGAACATGCAACAAGGAACATGGAATTTGGAACATGGAACGTGGAGCATGGAACATTGAAGATAGAACATGGAACATGGAACATAGAGAATGGAACATAGAACATGTAACATGGAACATGGAAGATAGAGAATGGAACATAGAACATGGAACATAGAATATGGAACATGGAACATAGTACATGAAACATGGAACATAGAACATGGAACATGGAACGTGGAACAAGGAACATGAAACATGGAACATTGAACATGGCACATGGAACATGAAAAAAGGAACATGGAACATGAACATGGAACAAAGAGCATGGAACATAGAACATGGAACATGGAACGTGGAACAAGGAAAATGAAACATGGAACATGGAACATAAAAATATAGAGCATGGAACATAGAACATGGTAAATAGAACATAGAGCATGGAACATAGGACATGGAACATGAAACATGGAACATGGAACATGGAACATGGAACATGGAACATGGAACATGGAACATGGAGCATGGAACATGCAACAAGGAACATAGAACATGGAACATAGAACATGGAACATGGAACATAAAACATGGACCATGGAACATGAAACATGGAACAAGGATCATGGAACATGGAACATGGAACATGGAAAATGGAAAAAGGAACATGGAACATGGAACATAGAGCATGGAACATAGAACATAGAGCATGGAACATATGACATGGAACATAGACCATGGAACATAGAACATAGAGCATGGAACATAGGACATGGAACATGGAACATGGAACATGGAACATGGAACATGGAACATGGAACATGGACCATGGAACATGGTACATGGACCATGGAACATAGATCATGGAACATGGAAAATGAAACATGGAAAATGAAACATGGAACAAGGAACATGGAACATGGGACATGTAACATGGAACATGGAACATGGAACATGGAACATTGAACATGGAACATGGAACATGGAACATTGAACATGGAACATGGAACATGGAACATAGAGCATGGAACATAGAACATGGAACAAGGAACATGGAACATGGAGCATGGAACATGGAACATAGAACATGGAACATGGAACATGGGACATAGAACATGGAACATAGAGCATGGAACATAGAGCATGGAACATAGAGCATGGAACATAGAACATGGAACATAGAACATATAGCATGGAACAAAGGACATGGAACCCGAAACATGGAAATTGGACCATGGAACATGGACCAAGGAACATGGAACATGGAACATGGAACATGGGACATGTAACATGGAACAAGGAACAAGGAACATGGAACATTGAACATGGAACATGGAACATGGAACATAGAACATGCAACAAGGAACAGAGAACATGGAACAAGGAACATGGAACATGGAACTAGAAACATGGAATTTGGAACATGGAAAATGGAACATGGAACATGGATCATGGAACATAGGACATGGAACATGGAACATGGAACATAGAGAATGGAACATATGACATGGAACATAGACCATGGAACATAGAACATAGAGCATGGAACATAGGACATGGAACATGGAACATGGAACAAAGAGCATGGAACAAGGAACATGGAACAAGGAACATGGAACATGGAACAAGGAACATGGAACATAGAACATGGAACATGGAACATAGAACATAGAACATGGAACAAGGAACATGGAACATGGAACAAGGAACATGGAACATAGAACATGGAACATGGAATTTAGAGCATGGAACATGGAACATAGAACATGGAACATGAAACATGGAACAAGGAACAAGGAACATGGAACATTGAACATGGAACATGGAACATGGAACATGGAACATGAAACATGAAACATTGAACAAAAACAGGGAACATAGAACATAGAGCATGGAACATAGGACATGGAACATGGAACATGGAACATGGAACATGGAACATGGAACATGGAACATGGAACATGGAACATGGAACATGGACCATGGAACATGGAACATGGACCATGGAACATGGATCATGGAACATGGAACATGAAACAAGGAACATGGAACATGGGACATGTAACATGGAACATGGAACATGGAACATGGAACATTGAACATGGAACATGGAACATGGAACATTGAACATGGAACATGGAACATGGAACATAGAGCATGGAACATAGAACATGGAACAAAGAACATGGAACATGGAGCATGTAACATGGAACATAGAACATGGAACATGGAACATGGAACATGGAACATAGAACATGGAACATAGAGCATGGAACATAGAGCATGGAACATAGAACATGGAACATAGAACATATAGCATGGAACAAAGGACATGGAACCTGAAACATGGAAATTGGACCATGGAAAATGGAACAAGGAACAAGGAACATGGAACATTGAACATGGAACATGGAACATGGAACATGCAACAAGGAACATGGAATTTGGAACATAGAACATGGAGCATGGAACATTGAAGATAGAACATGGAACATGGAACATAGAGAATGGAACATAGAACATGTAACATGGAACATGGAACATGGAACATGGAACATGGAACATAGAGAATGGAACATAGAACATGGAACATAGAACATGGAACATGGAACATGGAACATAGAACATGAAACATGGAACATAGAACACGGAACATGGAACATGGAACGTGGAACAAGGAACATGAAACATGGAACATTGAACATGGCACATGGAACATGGAAAAAGGAACATGGAACATGAAACATGGAGCATGGAACATGCAACAAGGAACATAGAACATGGAACATAGAACATGGAACATGGAACATAAAACATGGACCATGGAACATGAAACATGGAACAAGGAACATGGAACATGGAACATGGAACATGGAAAATGGAACAAGGAACATGGAACATGGAACATAGAGCATGGAACATAGAACATAGAGCATGGAACATATGACATGGAACATAGACCATGGAACATAGAACATAGAGCATGGAACATAGGACATGGAACATGGAACATGGAACAAAGAGCATGGAACAAGGAACATGGAACATGGAACATGCAACAAGGAACATAGAACATGAAACAAGGAACATGGTACATGGAACAAGGAACATGGAACATAGAACATGGAACATGGAACATAGAACATAGAACATGGAACAAGGAACAAGGAACATGGAACATGGAACATGGAACATGGAAAATGGAAAAAGGAACATGGAACATGGAACATAGAGCATGGAACATAGAACATAGAGCATGGAACATATGACATGGAACATAGACCATGGAACACAGAACATAGAGCATGGATCATAGGACATGGAACATGGAACATGGAACATGGAACATGGAACATGGAACATGGAACATGGACCATGGAACATGGAACATGGACCATGGAACATAGATCAGAGAAAATAGAAAATGAAACATGGAACAAGGAACATGGAACATGGGACATGTAACATGGAACATGGAACATGGAACATGGAACATTGAACATGGAACATGGAACATGGAACATGGAACATTGAACATGGAACATGGAACATGGAACATAGAGCATGGAACATAGAACATGGAACAAGGAACATGGAACATGGAGCATGGAACATGGAACATAGAACATGGAACATGGAACATGGAACATGGGACATAGAACATGGAACATAGAGCATGGAACATAGAGCATGGAACATAGAACATGGAACATAGAACATATAGCATGGAACAAAGGACATGGAACCCGAAACATGGAAATTGGACCATGGAACATGGACCAAGGAACATGGAACATGGAACATGGAACATGGAACATGGAACATTGAACATGGAACATGGAACAAGGAACAAGGAACATGGAACATGGAACATAAAACATGGAACATAATACATCGAACATAGAACAAGGAACAAGGAACATGGAACATTGAACATGGAACATGGAACATGGAACATAGAACATGCAACAAGGAACAGAGAACATGGAACAAGGAACATGGAACATGGAACAAGAAACATGGAATTTGGAACATGGAAAATGGAACATGGAACATGGATCATGGAACATAGGACATGGAACATGGAACATGGAACATAGAGAATGGAACATATGACATGGAACATAGACCATGGAACATAGAACATAGAGCATGGAACATAGGACATGGAACATGGAACATGGAACATGGAACAAAGAGCATGGAACAAGGAACATGGAACAAGGAACATGGAACATGGAACAAGGAACATGGAACATAGAACATGGAACATGGAACATAGAACATAGAACATGGAACAAGGAACATGGAACATGGAACAAGGAACATGGAACATAGAACATGGAACATGGAATTTAGAGCATGGAACATGGAACATAGAACATGGAACATGAAACATGGAACAAGGAACAAGGAACATGGAACATTGAACATGGAACATGGAACATGGAACATGGAACATGGAACATGGAACATGAAACATGAAACATGGAACAAAAAACAGGGAACATAGAACATAGAGCATGGAACATAGGACATGGAACATGGAACATGGAACATGGAACATGGAACATGGAACATGGAACATGGACCATGGAACATGGATCATGGAACATGGAACATGAAACAAGGAACATGGAACATGGGACATGTAACATGGAACATGGAACATGGAACATGGAACATTGAACATGGAACATAGAACATGGAACATTGAACATGGAACATGGAACATGGAACATAGAGCATGGAACATAGAACATGGAACAAGGAACATGGAACATGGAGCATGGAACATGGAACATAGAACATGGAACATGGAACATGGAACATAGAACATGGAACATAGAGCATGGAACATAGAGCATGGAACATAGAACATGGAACATAGAACATATAGCATGGAACAAAGGACATGGAACCTGAAACATGGAAATTGGACCATGGAAAATGGAACAAGGAACAAGGAACATGGAACATTGAACATGGAACATGGAACATGGAATATGCAACAAGGAACATGGAATTTGGAACATGGAACATGGAGCATGGAACATTGAAGATAGAACATGGAACATGGAACATAGAGAATGGAACATAGAACATGTAACATGGAACATGGAACATGGAACATGGAACATGGAACATAGAGAATGGAACATAGAACATGGAACATAGAACATGGAACATGGAACATGGAACATAGTACATGAAACATGGAACATAGAACATGGAACATGGAACATGGAACGTGGAACAAGGAACATGAAACATGGAACATTGAACATGGCACATGGAACATGGAAAAAGGAACATGGAACATGAAACATGGAACAAAGAGCATGGAACATTGAACATGGAACATGGAACGTGGAACAAGGAACATGAAACATGGAACATGGAACATAAAAACATAGAGCATGGAACATAAAACATGGTAAATAGAACATAGAGCATGGAACATAGGACATGGAACATGAAACATGGAACATGGAACATGGAACATGGAACATGGAACATGGAACATGGAACATGGAGCATGGAACATGCAACAAGGAACATAGAACATGGAACATAAAACATGGAACATGGAACATAAAACATGGACCATGGAACATGAAACATGGAACAAGGAACATGGAACATGGAACATGGAACATGGAAAATGGAACAAGGAACATGGAACATGGAACATAGAGCATGGAACATAGAACATAGAGCATGGAACATATGACATGGAACATAGACCATGGAACATAGAACATAGAGCATGGAACATAGGACATGGAACATGGAACAAGGAACAAAAAGCATGGAACAAGGAACATGGAACATGGAACATGCAACAAGGAACATAGAACATGAAACAAGGAACATGGTACATGGAACAAGGAACATGGAACATAGAACATGGAACATGGAACATAGAACATAGAACATGGAACAAGGAACATGGAACATGGAACAAGGAACATGGAACATAGAACATGGAACATGGAATTTAGAGCATGGAACATGGAACATAGAACATGGAAATGAAACATGGAACAAGGAACAAGGAACATGGAACATTGAACATGGAACATGGAACATGGAACATGGAACATGGAACATGGAACATGAAACATGAAACATGGAACAAAAAACAGGGAACATAGAACATAGAGCATGGAACATAGGACATGGAACATGGAACATGGAACATGGAACATGGAACATGGAACATGGACCATGGAACATGGAACATGGACCATGGAACATAGATCATGGAACATGGAACATGAAACATGGAACAAGGAACATGGAACATGGGACATGTAACATGGAACATGGAACATGGAACATGGAACATTGAACATGGAACATGGAACATGGAACATTGAACATGGAACATGGAACATGGAACATAGAGCATGGAACATAGAACATGGAACAAGGAACATGGAACATGGAGCATGGAACATGGAACATAGAACATGGAACATGGAACATGGAACATGGGACATAGAACATGGAACATAGAGCATGGAACATAGAGCATGGAACATAGAACATGGAACATAGAACATATAGCATGGAACAAAGGACATGGTACCCGAAACATGGAAATTGGACCATGGAACATGGACCAAGGAACATGGAACATGGAACATGGAACATGGAACATGGAACATTGAACATGGAACATGGAACATGGAACAAGGAACAAGGAACATGGAACATGGAACATAGAACATGGAACATAATACATCGAACATAGAACAAGGAACAAGGAACATGGAACATTGAACATGGAACATGGAACATGGAACATAGAACATGCAACAAGGAACAGAGAACATGGAACAAGGAACATGGAACATGGAACAAGAAACATGGAATTTGGAACATGGAAAATGGAACATGGAACATGGATCATGGAACATAGGACATGGAACATGGAACATGGAACATAGAGAATGGAACATATGACATGGAACATAGACCATGGAACATAGAACATAGAGCATGGAACATAGGACATGGAACATGGAACATGGAACAAAGAGCATGGAACAAGGAACATGGAACATGGAACAAGGAACATGGAACATAGAACATGGAACATGGAACATAGAACATAGAACATGGAACAAGGAACATGGAACATGGAACAAGGTACATGGAACATAGAACATGGAACATGGAATTTAGAGCATGGAACATGGAACATAGAACATGGAACATGAAACATGGAACAAGGAACAAGGAACATGGAACATTGAACATGGAACATGGAACATGGAGCATGGAACATGGAACATAGAACATAGAACATGGAACATGGACCATGGAACATAGATCATAGAAAATGGAAAATGAAACATGGAACAAGGAACATGGAACATGGGACATGTAACATGGAACATGGAACATGGAACATGGAACATTGAACATGGAACATGGAACATGGAACATTGAACATGGAACATGGAACATGGAACATAGAGCATGGAACATAGAACATGGAACAAGGAACATGGAACATGGAGCATGGAACATGGAACATAGAACATGGAACATGGAACATGGAACATGGAACATGGAACATGGAACATGGAACATAGAGAATGGAACATAGAACATGGAACATAGAACATGGAACATGGAACATGGAACATAGTACATGAAACATGGAACATAGAACATGGAACATGGAACATGGAACGTGGAACAAGGAACATGAAACATAAAACATTGAACATGGCACATGGAACATGGAAAAAGGAACATGGAACATGAAACATGGAACAAAGAGCATGGAACATTGAACATGGAACATGGAACGTGGAACAAGGAACATGAAACATGGAACATGGAACATAAAAACATAGAGCATGGAACATAAAACATGGTAAATAGAACATAGAGCATGGAACATAGGACATGGAACATGAAACATGGAACATGGAACATGGAACATGGAACATGGAACATGGAACATGGAACATGGAGCATGGAACATGCAACAAGGAACATAGAACATGGAACATAGAACATGGAACATGGAACATAAAACATGGACCATGGAACATGAAACATGGAACAAGGAACATGGAACATGGAACATGGAACATGGAAAATGGAACAAGGAACATGGAACATGGAACATAGAGCATGGAACATAGAACATAGAGCATGGAACATATGACATGGAACATAGACCATGGAACATAGAACATAGAGCATGGAACATAGGACATGGAACATGGAACATGGAACAAAGAGCATGGAACAAGGAACATGGAACATGGAACATGCAACAAGGAACATAGAACATGAAACAAGGAACATGGTACATGGAACAAGGAACATGGAACATAGAACATGGAACATGGAACATAGAACATAGAACATGGAACAAGGAACATGGAACATGGAACAAGGAACATGGAACATAGAACATGGAACATGGAATTTAGAGCATGGAACATGGAACATAGAACATGGAAGTGAAACATGGAACAAGGAACAAGGAACATGGAACATTGAACATGGAACATGGAACATGGAACATGGAACATGGAACATGGAACATGGAACATGAAACATGAAACATGGAACAAAAAACAGGGAACATAGAACATAGAGCATGGAACATAGGACATGGAACATGGAACATGGAACATGGAACATGGAACATGGAACATGGAACATGGACCATGGAACATGGAACATGGACCATGGAACATAGATCATGGAACATGGAACATGAAACATGGAACAAGGAACATGGAACATGGGACATGTAACATGGAACATGGAACATGGAACATGGAACATTGAACATGGAACATGGAACATGGAACATTGAACATGGAACATGGAACATGGAACATAGAGCATGGAACATAGAACATGGAACAAGGAACATGGAACATGGAGCATGGAACATGGAACATAGAACATGGAACATGGAACATGGAACATGGGACATAGAACATGGAACATAGAGCATGGAACATAGAGCATGGAACATAGAACATGGAACATAGAACATATAGCATGGAACAAAGGACATGGTACCCGAAACATGGAAATTGGACCATGGAACAAGGACCAAGGAACATGGAACTTGGAACATGGAACATGGAACATGGAACATTGAACATGGAACATGGAACATGGAACAAGGAACAAGGAACATGGAACATGGAACATAGAACATGGAACATAATACATCGAACATAGAACAAGGAACAAGGAACATGGAACATTGAACATGGAACATGGAACATGGAACATAGAACATGCAACATAGAACATGGAACAAGGAACATGGAACATGGAACAAGGTACATGGAACATAGAACATGGAACATGGAATTTAGAGCATGGAACATGGAACATAGAACATGGAACATAATACATCGAACATAGAACAAGGAACAAGGAACATGGAACATTGAACATGGAACATGGAACATGGAACATAGAACATGCAACATAGAACATGGAACATGGAACATGGAACAAGAAACATGGAATTTAAAACATGGAAAATGGAACATGGAACATGGATCATGGAACATAGGACATGGAACATGGAACATGGAACATAGAGAATGGAACATATGACATGGAACATAGACCATGGAACATAGAACATAGAGCATGGAACATAGGACATGGAACATGGAACATGGAACAAAGAGCATGGAACAAGGAACATGGAACATGGAACATGCAACAAGGAACATAGAACATGAAACAAGGAACATGGAACATGGAACAAGGAACATGGAACATAGAACATGGAACATGGAACATAGAACATAGAACATGGAACAAGGAACATGGAACATGGAACAAGGTACATGGAACATAGAACATGGAACATGGAATTTAGAGCATGGAACATGGAACATAGAACATGGAACATGAAACATGGAACAAGGAACAAGGAACATGGAACATTGAACATGGAACATGGAACATGGAGCATGGAACATGGAACATAGAACATGGAACATGGAACATGGAACATGGGACATAGAACATGGAACATAGAGCATGGAACATAGAGCATGGAACATAGAACATGGAACATAGAACATATAGCATGGAACAAAGGACATGGTACCCGAAACATGGAAATTGGACCATGGAACATGGACCAAGAAACATGGAACATGGAACATGGAACATGGAACATGGAACATTGAACATGGAACATGGAACATGGAACAAGGAACAAGGAACATGGAACATGGAACATAGAACATGGAACATAATACATCGAACATAGAACAAGGAACAAGGAACATGGAACAAGGAACATGGAACATGGAACAAGGAACATTGAACATAGAACATGGAACATGGAATTTAGAGCATGGAACATGGAACATGGAACATGGAACATGGAACATGGACCATGGAACATGGAACATGGACCATGGAACATGGATCATGGAACATGGAACATGAAACAAGGAACATGGAACATGGGACATGTAACATGGAACATGGAACATGGAACATGGAACATTGAACATGGAACATGGAACATGGAACATTGAACATGGAACATGGATTATGGAACATAGAGCATGGAACATAGAACATGGAACAAGGAACATGGAACATGGAGCATGGAACATGGAACATAGAACATGGAACATGGAACATGGAACATGGAACAAAGAACATGGAACATAGAGCATGGAACATAGAGCATGGAACATAGAACATGGAACATAGAACATATATCATGGAACAAAGGACATGGAACCTGAAACATGGAAATTGGACCATGGAACATGGACCAAGGAACATGGAACATGGAACATGGAACATGGAACATTGAACATGGAACATGGAACAAGGAACAAGGAACAAGGAACATGGAACATGGAACATAGAACATGGAACATAATACATCGAACATGGAACAAGGAACAAGGAACATGGAACATTGAACATGGAACATGGAACATGGAACATGGAACATGCAACAAGGAACAGAGAACATGGAACAAGGGACATGGAACATGGAACAAGAAACATGGAATTTGGAACATGGAAAATGGAACATGGAACATGGATCATGGAACATAGGACATGGAACATGGAACATGGAACATAGAGAATGGAACATAGAACATGGAACATGGGACATGTAACATGGAACATGGAACATAAACATGGAACATGGAACATAGAACATGGAACATGGAACATAGAGCATGGGACATAGGACATGGAACATGAAACATGGAACATGGAACATGGAACATGGAACATGGAACATGGAACATGGAACATGGAGCATGGAACATGCAACAAGGAACATAGAACATGGAACATAGAACATGGAACATGGAACATAAAACATGGACCATGGAACATGAAACATGGAACAAGGAACATGGAACATGGAACATGGAACATGGAAAATGGAACAAGGAACATGGAACATGGAACATAGAGCATGGAACATAGAACATAGAGCATGGAACATATGACATGGAACATAGACCATGGAACATAGAACATAGAGCATGGAACATAGGACATGGAACATGGAACATGGAACAAAGAGCATGGAACAAGGAACATGGAACATGGAACATGCAACAAGGAACATAGAACATGAAACAAGGAACATGGTACATGGAACAAGGAACATGGAACATAGAACATGGAACATGGAACATAGAACATAGAACATGGAACAAGGAACATGGAACATGGAACAAGGAACATGGAACATAGAACATGGAACATGGAATTTAGAGCATGGAACATGGAACATAGAACATGGAAATGAAACATGGAACAAGGAACAAGGAACATGGAACATTGAACATGGAACATGGAACATGGAACATGGAACATGGAACATGGAACATGGAACATGGAACATGAAACATGAAACATGGAACAAAAAACAGGGAACATAGAACATAGAGCATGGAACATAGGACATGGAACATGGAACATGGAACATGGCACATGGAACATGGAACATGGACCATGGAACATGGAACATGGACCATGGAACATAGATCATGGAACATGGAACATGAAACATGGAACAAGGAACATGGAACATGGGACATGTAACATGGAACATGGAACATGGAACATGGAACATTGAACATGGAACATGGAACATGGAACATTGAACATGGAACATGGAACATGGAACATAGAGCATGGAACATAGAACATGGAACAAGGAACATGGAACATGGAGCATGGAACATGGAACATAGAACATGGAACATGGAACATGGAACATGGGACATAGAACATGAAACATAGAGCATGGAACATAGAGCATGGAACATAGAACATGGAACATAGAACATATAGCATGAAACAAAGGACATGGTACCCGAAACATGGAAATTGGACCATGGAACATGGACCAAGGAACATGGAACATGGAACATGGAACATGGAACATGGAACATTGAACATGGAACATGGAACATGGAACAAGGAACAAGGAACATGGAACATGGAACATAGAACATGGAACATAATACATCGAACATAGAACAAGGAACAAGGAACATGGAACATTGAACATGGAACATGGAACATGGAACATAGAACATGCAACAAGGAACAGAGAACATGGAACAAGGAACATGGAACATGGAACAAGAAACATGGAATTTGGAACATGGAAAATGGAAAATGGAACATGGAACATGGATCATGGAACATAGGACATGGAACATGGAACATGGAACATAGAGAATGGAACATATGACATGGAACATAGACCATGGAACATAGAACATAGAGCATGGAACATAGGACATGGAACATGGAACATGGAACAAAGAGCATGGAACAAGGAACATGGAACATGGAACATGCAACAAGGAACATAGAACATGAAACAAGGAACATGGAACATGGAACAAGGAACATGGAACATAGAACATGGAACATGGAACATAGAACATAGAACATGGAACAAGGAACATGGAACATGGAACAAGGTACATGGAACATAGAACATGGAACATGGAATTTAGAGCATGGAACATGGAACATAGAACATGGAACATGAAACATGGAACAAGGAACAAGGAACATGGAACATTGAACATGGAACATGGAACATGGAGCATGGAACATGGAACATAGAACATGGAAAATGGAACATGGAACATGGGACATAGAACATGGAACATAGAGCATGGAACATAGAACATGGAACATAGAACATATAGCATGGAACAAAGGACATGGTACCCGAAACATGGAAATTGGACCATGGAACATGGACCAAGGAACATGGAACATGGAACATGGAACATGGAACATGGAACATTGAACATGGAACATGGAACATGGAACAAGGAACAAGGAACATGGAACATGGAACATAGAACATGGAACATAATACATCGAACATAGAACAAGGAACAAGGAACATGGAACAAGGAACATGGAACATGGAACAAGGAACATTGAACATAGAACATGGAACATGGAATTTAGAGCATGGAACATGGAACATGGAACATGGAACATGGAACATGGACCATGGAACATGGAACATGGACCATGGAACATGGATCATGGAACATGGAACATGAAACAAGGAACATGGAACATGGGACATGTAACATGGAACATGGAACATGGAACATGGAACATTGAACATGGAACATGGAACATGGAACATTGAACATGGAACATGGAACATGGAACATAGAGCATGGAACATAGAACATGGAACATGGAACATGAAACATGAAACATGGAACAAAAAACAGGGAACATAGAACATAGAGCATGGAACATAGGACATGGAACATGGAACATGGAACATGGAACATGGAACATGGAACATGGACCATGGAACATGGAACATGGACCATGGAACATAGATCATGGAACATGGAACATGAAACATGGAACAAGGAACATGGAACATGGGACATGTAACATGGAACATGGAACATGGAACATGGAACATTGAACATGGAACATGGAACATGGAACATTGAACATGGAACATGGAACATGGAACATAGAGCATGGAACATAGAACATGGAACAAGGAACATGGAACATGGAGCATGGAACATGGAACATAGAACATGGAACATGGAACATGGAACATGGGACATAGAACATGGAACATAGAGCATGGAACATAGAGCATGGAACATAGAACATGGAACATAGAACATATAGCATGGAACAAAGGACATGGTACCCGAAACATGGAAATTGGACCATGGAACATGGACCAAGGAACATGGAACATGGAACATGGAACATGGAACATGGAACATTGAACATGGAACATGGAACATGGAACAAGGAACAAGGAACATGGAACATGGAACATAGAACATGGAACATAATACATCGAACATAGAACAAGGAACAAGGAACATGGAACATTGAACATGGAACATGGAACATGGAACATAGAACATGCAACAAGGAACAGAGAACATGGAACAAGGAACATGGAACATGGAACAAGAAACATGGAATTTGGAACATGGAAAATGGAACATGGAACATGGATCATGGAACATAGGACATGGAACATGGAACATGGAACATAGAGAATGGAACATATGACATGGAACATAGACCATGGAACATAGAACATAGAGCATGGAACATAGGACATGGAACATGGAACATGGAACAAAGAGCATGGAACAAGGAACATGGAACATGGAACAAGGAACATGGAACATAGAACATGGAACATGGAACATAGAACATAGAACATGGAACAAGGAACATGGAACATGGAACAAGGTACATGGAACATAGAACATGGAACATGGAATTTAGAGCATGGAACATGGAACATAGAACATGGAACATGAAACATGGAACAAGGAACAAGGAACATGGAACATTGAACATGGAACATGGAACATGGAGCATGGAACATGGAACATAGAACATAGAACATGGAACATGGACCATGGAACATAGATCATAGAAAATGGAAAATGAAACATGGAACAAGGAACATGGAACATGGGACATGTAACATGGAACATGGAACATGGAACATGGAACATTGAACATGGAACATGGAACATGGAACATTGAACATGGAACATGGAACATGGAACATAGAGCATGGAACATAGAACATGGAACAAGGAACATGGAACATGGAGCATGGAACATGGAACATAGAACATGGAACATGGAACATGGAACATGGAACATGGAACATGGAACATAGAGAATGGAACATAGAACATGGAACATAGAACATGGAACATGGAACATGGAACATAGTACATGAAACATGGAACATAGAACATGGAACATGGAACATGGAACGTGGAACAAGGAACATGAAACATGGAACATTGAACATGGCACATGGAACATGGAAAAAGGAACATGGAACATGAAACATGGAACAAAGAGCATGGAACATTGAACATGGAACATGGAACGTGGAACAAGGAACATGAAACATGGAACATGGAACATAAAAACATAGAGCATGGAACATAAAACATGGTAAATAGAACATAGAGCATGGAACATAGGACATGGAACATGAAACATGGAACATGGAACATGGAACATGGAACATGGAACATGGAACATGGAACATGGAACATGGAGCATGGAACATGCAACAAGGAACATAGAACATGGAACATAGAACATGGAACATGGAACATAAAACATGGACCATGGAACATGAAACATGGAACAAGGAACATGGAACATGGAACATGGAACATGGAAAATGGAACAAGGAACATGGAACATGGAACATAGAGCATGGAACATAGAACATAGAGCATGGAACATATGACATGGAACATAGACCATGGAACATAGAACATAGGGCATGGAACATAGGACATGGAACATGGAACATGGAACAAAGAGCATGGAACAAGGAACATGGAACATGGAACATGCAACAAGGAACATAGAACATGAAACAAGGAACATGGTACATGGAACAAGGAACATGGAACATAGAACATGGAACATGGAACATAGAACATAGAACATGGAACAAGGAACATGGAACATGGAACAAGGAACATGGAACATAGAACATGGAACATGGAATTTAGAGCATGGAACATGGAACATAGAACATGGAAGTGAAACATGGAACAAGGAACAAGGAACATGGAACATTGAACATGGAACATGGAACATGGAACATGGAACATGGAACATGGAACATGAAACATGAAACATGGAACAAAAAACAGGGAACATAGAACATAGAGCATGGAACATAGGACATGGAACATGGAACATGGAACATGGAACATGGAACATGGAACATGGAACATGGACCATGGAACATGGAACATGGACCATGGAACATAGATCATGGAACATGGAACATGAAACATGGAACAAGGAACATGGAACATGGGACATGTAACATGGAACATGGAACATGGAACATGGAACATTGAACATGGAACATGGAACATGGAACATTGAACATGGAACATGGAACATGGAACATAGAGCATGGAACATAGAACATGGAACAAGGAACATGGAACATGGAGCATGGAACATGGAACATAGAACATGGAACATGGAACATGGAACATGGGACATAGAACATGGAACATAGAGCATGGAACATAGAGCATGGAACATAGAACATGGAACATAGAACATATAGCATGGAACAAAGGACATGGTACCCGAAACATGGAAATTGGACCATGGAACATGGACCAAGGAACATGGAACTTGGAACATGGAACATGGAACATGGAACATTGAACATGGAACATGGAACATGGAACAAGGAACAAGGAACATGGAACATGGAACATAGAACATGGAACATAATACATCGAACATAGAACAAGGAACAAGGAACATGGAACATTGAACATGGAACATGGAACATGGAACATAGAACATGCAACAAGGAACAGAGAACATGGAACAAGGAACATGGAACATGGAACAAGAAACATGGAATTTGGAACATGGAAAATGGAACATGGAACATGGATCATGGAACATAGGACATGGAACATGGAACATGGAACATAGAGAATGGAACATATGACATGGAACATAGACCATGGAACATAGAACATAGAGCATGGAACATAGGACATGGAACATGGAACATGGAACAAAGAGCATGGAACAAGGAACATGGAACATGGAACATGCAACAAGGAACATAGAACATGAAACAAGGAACATGGAACATGGAACAAGGAACATGGAACATAGAACATGGAACATGGAACATAGAACATAGAACATGGAACAAGGAACATGGAACATGGAACAAGGTACATGGAACATAGAACATGGAACATGGAATTTAGAGCATGGAACATGGAACATAGAACATGGAACATGAAACATGGAACAAGGAACAAGGAACATGGAACATTGAACATGGAACATGGAACATGGAGCATGGAACATGGAACATAGAACATGGAACATGGAACATGGAACATGGGACATAGAACATGGAACATAGAGCATGGAACATAGAGCATGGAACATAGAACATGGAACATAGAACATATAGCATGGAACAAAGGACATGGTACCCGAAACATGGAAATTGGACCATGGAACATGGACCAAGAAACATGGAACATGGAACATGGAACATGGAACATGGAACATTGAACATGGAACATGGAACATGGAACAAGGAACAAGGAACATGGAACATGGAACATAGAACATGGAACATAATACATCGAACATAGAACAAGGAACAAGGAACATGGAACAAGGAACATGGAACATGGAACAAGGAACATTGAACATAGAACATGGAACATGGAATTTAGAGCATGGAACATGGAACATGGAACATGGAACATGGAACATGGACCATGGAACATGGAACATGGACCATGGAACATGGATCATGGAACATGGAACATGAAACAAGGAACATGGAACATGGGACATGTAACATGGAACATGGAACATGGAACATGGAACATTGAACATGGAACATGGAACATGGAACATTGAACATGGAACATGGAACATGGAACATAAAGCATGGAACATAGAACATGGAACAAGGAACATGGAACATGGAGCATGGAACATGGAACATAGAACATGGAACATGGAACATGGAACATGGAACAAAGAACATGGAACATAGAGCATGGAACATAGAGCATGGAACATAGAACATGGAACATAGAACATATATCATGGAACAAAGGACATGGAACCTGAAACATGGAAATTGGACCATGGAACATGGACCAAGGAACATGGAACATGGAACATGGAACATGGAACATTGAACATGGAACATGGAACAAGGAACAAGGAACATGGAACATGGAACATAGAACATGGAACATAATACATCGAACATGGAACAAGGAACAAGGAACATGGAACATTGAACATGGAACATGGAACATGGAACATGGAACATGCAACAAGGAACAGAGAACATGGAACAAGGGACATGGAACATGGAACAAGAAACATAGAATTTGGAACATGGAAAATGGAACATGGAACATGGATCATGGAACATAGGACATGGAACATGGAACATGGAACATAGAGAATGGAACATAGAACATGGAACATGGGACATGTAACATGGAACATGGAACATAAACATGGAACATGGAACATAGAACATGGAACATGGAACATAGAGCATGGGACATAGGACATGGAACATGAAACATGGAACATGGAACATGGAACATGGAACATGGAACATGGAACATGGAACATGGAGCATGGAACATGCAACAAGGAACATAGAACATGGAACATAGAACATGGAACATGGAACATAAAACATGGACCATGGAACATGAAACATGGAACAAGGAACATGGAACATGGAACATGGAACATGGAAAATGGAACAAGGAACATGGAACATGGAACATAGAGCATGGAACATAGAACATAGAGCATGGAACATATGACATGGAACATAGACCATGGAACATAGAACATAGAGCATGGAACATAGGACATGGAACATGGAACATGGAACAAAGAGCATGGAACAAGGAACATGGAACATGGAACATGCAACAAGGAACATAGAACATGAAACAAGGAACATGGTACATGGAACAAGGAACATGGAACATAGAACATGGAACATGGAACATAGAACATAGAACATGGAACAAGGAACATGGAACATGGAACAAGGAACATGGAACATAGAACATGGAACATGGAATTTAGAGCATGGAACATGGAACATAGAACATGGAAATGAAACATGGAACAAGGAACAAGGAACATGGAACATTGAACATGGAACATGGAACATGGAACATGGAACATGGAACATGGAACATGGAACATGAAACATGAAACATGGAACAAAAAACAGGGAACATAGAACATAGAGCATGGAACATAGGACATGGAACATGGAACATGGAACATTGCACATGGAACATGGAACATGGACCATGGAACATGGAACATGGACCATGGAACATAGATCATGGAACATGGAACATGAAACATGGAACAAGGAACATGGAACATGGGACATGTAACATGGAACATGGAACATGGAACATGGAACATTGAACATGGAACATGGAACATGGAACATTGAACATGGAACATGGAACATGGAACATAGAGCATGGAACATAGAACATGGAACAAGGAACATGGAACATGGAGCATGGAACATGGAACATAGAACATGGAACATGGAACATGGAACATGGGACATAGAACATGAAACATAGAGCATGGAACATAGAGCATGGAACATAGAACATGGAACATAGAACATATAGCATGAAACAAAGGACATGGTACCCGAAACATGGAAATTGGACCATGGAACATGGACCAAGGAACATGGAACATGGAACATGGAACATGGAACATGGAACATTGAACATGGAACATGGAACATGGAACAAGGAACAAGGAACATGGAACATGGAACATAGAACATGGAACATAATACATCGAACATAGAACAAGGAACAAGGAACATGGAACATTGAACATGGAACATGGAACATGGAACATAGAACATGCAACAAGGAACAGAGAACATGGAACAAGGAACATGGAACATGGAACAAGAAACATGGAATTTGGAACATGGAAAATGGAAAATGGAACATGGAACATGGATCATGGAACATAGGACATGGAACATGGAACATGGAACATAGAGAATGGAACATATGACATGGAACATAGACCATGGAACATAGAACATAGAGCATGGAACATAGGACATGGAACATGGAACATGGAACAAAGAGCATGGAACAAGGAACATGGAACATGGAACATGCAACAAGGAACATAGAACATGAAACAAGGAACATGGAACATGGAACAAGGAACATGGAACATAGAACATGGAACATGGAACATAGAACATAGAACATGGAACAAGGAACATGGAACATGGAACAAGGTACATGGAACATAGAACATGGAACATGGAATTTAGAGCATGGAACATGGAACATAGAACATGGAACATGAAACATGGGACAAGGAACAAGGAACATGGAACATTGAACATGGAACATGGAACATGGAGCATGGAACATGGAACATAGAACATGGAAAATGGAACATGGAACATGGGACATAGAACATGGAACATAGAGCATGGAACATAGAGCATGGAACATAGAACATGGAACATAGAACATATAGCATGGAACAAAGGACATGGTACCCGAAACATGGAAATTGGACCATGGAACATGGACCAAGGAACATGGAACATGGAACATGGAACATGGAACATGGAACATTGAACATGGAACATGGAACATGGAACAAGGAACAAGGAACATGGAACATGGAACATAGAACATGGAACATAGAACATGGAACATAATACATCGAACATAGAACAAGGAACAAGGAACATGGAACAAGGAACATGGAACATGGAACAAGGAACATTGAACATAGAACATGGAACATGGAATTTAGAGCATGGAACAAGGAACATGGAACATGGAACATGGAACATGGACCATGGAACATGGAACATGGACCATGGAACATGGATCATGGAACATGGAACATGAAACAAGGAACATGGAACATGGGACATGTAACATGGAACATGGAACATGGAACATGGAACATTGAACATGGAACATGGAACATGGAACATTGAACATGGAACATGGAACATGGAACATAGAGCATGGAACATAGAACATGGAACAAGGAACATGGAACATGGAGCATGGAACATGGATCATAGAACATAGAACATGGAACATGGAACATGGAACAAAGAACATGGAACATAGAGCATGGAACATAGAGCATGGAACATAGAACATGGAACATAGAACATATAGCATGGAACAAAGGACATGGAACCTGAAACATGGAAATTGGACCATGGAACATGGACCAAGGAACATGGAACATGGAACATGGAACATTGAACATGGAACATGGAACAAGGAACAAGGAACATGGAACATGGAACATAGAACATGGAACATAATACATCGAACATGGAACAAGGAACAAGGAACATGGAACATTGAACATGGAACATGGAACATGGAACATGGAACATGCAACAAGGAACAGAGAACATGGAACAAGGGACATGGAACATGGAACAAGAAACATGGAATTTGGAACATGGAAAATGGAACATGGAACATGGATCATGGAACATAGGACATGGAACATGGAACATGGAACATAGAGAATGGAACATAGAACATGGAACATGGGACATGTAACATGGAACATGGAACATAAACATGGAACATGGAACATAGAACATGGAACATGGAACATAGAGCATGGGACATAGGACATGGAACATGGAATATAGAACATGGAACAAGGAACATGGAACATGAAACATGGAACATCGAACATGGAACATGAAAAAAGGAACATAGAACATGGAACAAGGAACATAGAACAGTGAACATGGAACATGCAACAAGGAACATAGAACTAGGAACATGGAACATGGAACATAGTACATAAAACATGGAACATAGAACATGGAACATGGAACATGGAACGTGGAACAAGGAACATGAAACATGGAACATTGAACATGGCACATGGAACATGGAAAAAGGAACATGGAACATGGAACATAGAACATATAGCATGGAACAAAGGACATGGAACCTGAAACATGGAAATTGGACCATGGAACATGGAACAAGGAACAAGGAACATGGAACATTGAACATGGAACATGGAACATGGAACATGGAACATGCAACAAGGAACATGGAATTTGGAACATGGAACATGGAGCATGGAACATTGAAGATAGAACATGGAACATGGAACATAGAGAATGGAACATAGAACATGTAACATGGAACATGGAAGATAGAGAATGGAACATAGAACATGGAACATAGAACATGGAACATGGAACATGGAACATAGTACATGAAACATGGAACATAGAACATGGAACATGGAACATGGAACGTGGAACAAGGAACATGAAACATGGAACATTGAACATGGCACATGGAACATGGAAAAAGGAACATGGAACATGAACATGGAACAAAGAGCATGGAACATAGAACATGGAACATGGAACGTGGAACAAGGAACATGAAACATGGAACATGGAACATAAAAATATAGAGCATGGAACATAGAACATGGTAAATAGAACATAGAGCATGGAACATAGGACATGGAACATGAAACATGGAACATGGAACATGGAACATGGAACATGGAACATGGAACATGGAACATGGAACATGGAGCATGGAACATGCAACAAGGAACATAGAACATGGAACATAGAACATGGAACATGGAACATAAAACATGGACCATGGAACATGAAACATGGAACAAGGAACATGGAACATGGAACATGGAACATGGAACATGGAACAAGGAACATGGAACATAGAACATGGAACATGGAATTTAGAGCATGGAACATGGAACATAGAACATGGAAATGAAACATGGAACAAGGAACAAGGAACATGGAACATTGAACATGGAACATGGAACATGGAACATGGAACATGGAACATGGAACATGGAACATGGAACATGAAACATGAAACATGGAACAAAAAACAGGGAACATAGAACATAGAGCATGGAACATAGGACATGGAACATGGAACATGGAACATGGCACATGGAACATGGAACATGGACCATGGAACATGGAACATGGACCATGGAACATAGATCATGGAACATGGAACATGAAACATGGAACAAGGAACATGGAACATGGGACATGTAACATGGAACATGGAACATGGAACATGGAACATTGAACATGGAACATGGAACATGGAACATTGAACATGGAACATGGAACATGGAACATAGAGCATGGAACATAGAACATGGAACAAGGAACATGGAACATGGAGCATGGAACATGGAACATAGAACATGGAACATGGAACATGGAACATGGGACATAGAACATGAAACATAGAGCATGGAACATAGAGCATGGAACATAGAACATGGAACATAGAACATATAGCATGAAACAAAGGACATGGTACCCGAAACATGGAAATTGGACCATGGAACATGGACCAAGGAACATGGAACATGGAACATGGAACATGGAACATGGAACATTGAACATGGAACATGGAACATGGAACAAGGAACAAGGAACATGGAACATGGAACATAGAACATGGAACATAATACATCGAACATAGAACAAGGAACAAGGAACATGGAACATTGAACATGGAACATGGAACATGGAACATAGAACATGCAACAAGGAACAGAGAACATGGAACAAGGAACATGGAACATGGAACAAGAAACATGGAATTTGGAACATGGAAAATGGAAAATGGAACATGGAACATGGATCATGGAACATAGGACATGGAACATGGAACATGGAACATAGAGAATGGAACATATGACATGGAACATAGACCATGGAACATAGAACATAGAGCATGGAACATAGGACATGGAACATGGAACATGGAACAAAGAGCATGGAACAAGGAACATGGAACATGGAACATGCAACAAGGAACATAGAACATGAAACAAGGAACATGGAACATGGAACAAGGAACATGGAACATAGAACATGGAACATGGAACATAGAACATAGAACATGGAACAAGGAACATGGAACATGGAACAAGGTACATGGAACATAGAACATGGAACATGGAATTTAGAGCATGGAACATGGAACATAGAACATGGAACATGAAACATGGAACAAGGAACAAGGAACATGGAACATTGAACATGGAACATGGAACATGGAGCATGGAACATGGAACATAGAACATGGAAAATGGAACATGGAACATGGGACATAGAACATGGAACATAGAGCATGGAACATAGAGCATGGAACATAGAACATGGAACATAGAACATATAGCATGGAACAAAGGACATGGTACCCGAAACATGGAAATTGGACCATGGAACATGGACCAAGGAACATGGAACATGGAACATGGAACATGGAACATGGAACATTGAACATGGAACATGGAACATGGAACAAGGAACAAGGAACATGGAACATGGAACATAGAACATGGAACATAATACATCGAACATAGAACAAGGAACAAGGAACATGGAACAAGGAACATGGAACATGGAACAAGGAACATTGAACATAGAACATGGAACATGGAATTTAGAGCATGGAACATGGAACATGGAACATGGAACATGGAACATGGACCATGGAACATGGAACATGGACCATGGAACATGGATCATGGAACATGGAACATGAAACAAGGAACATGGAACATGGGACATGTAACATGGAACATGGAACATGGAACATGGAACATTGAACATGGAACATGGAACATGGAACATTGAACATGGAACATGGAACATGGAACATAGAGCATGGAACATAGAACATGGAACAAGGAACATGGAACATGGAGCATGGAACATGGATCATAGAACATAGAACATGGAACATGGAACATGGAACAAAGAACATGGAACATAGAGCATGGAACATAGAGCATGGAACATAGAACATGGAACATAGAACATATAGCATGGAACAAAGGACATGGAACCTGAAACATGGAAATTGGACCATGGAACATGGACCAAGGAACATGGAACATGGAACATGGAACATGGAACATTGAACATGGAACATGGAACAAGGAACAAGGAACATGGAACATGGAACATAGAACATGGAACATAATACATCGAACATGGAACAAGGAACAAGGAACATGGAACATTGAACATGGAACATGGAACATGGAACATGGAACATGCAACAAGGAACAGAGAACATGGAACAAGGGACATGGAACATGGAACAAGAAACATGGAATTTGGAACATGGAAAATGGAACATGGAACATGGATCATGGAACATAGGACATGGAACATGGAACATGGAACATAGAGAATGGAACATAGAACATGGAACATGGGACATGTAACATGGAACATGGAACATAAACATGGAACATGGAACATAGAACATGGAACATGGAACATAGAGCATGGGACATAGGACATGGAACATGGAATATAGAACATGGAACAAGGAACATGGAACATGAAACATGGAACATCGAACATGGAACATGAAAAAAGGAACATAGAACATGGAACAAGGAACATAGAACAGTGAACATGGAACATGCAACAAGGAACATAGAACTAGGAACATGGAACATGGAACATAGTACATGAAACATGGAACATAGAACATGGAACATGGAACATGGAACGTGGAACAAGGAACATGAAACATGGAACATTGAACATGGCACATGGAACATGGAAAAAGGAACATGGAACATGGAACATAGAACATATAGCATGGAACAAAGGACATGGAACCTGAAACATGGAAATTGGACCATGGAACATGGAACAAGGAACAAGGAACATGGAACATTGAACATGGAACATGGAACATGGAACATGGAACATGCAACAAGGAACATGGAATTTGGAACATGGAACATGGAGCATGGAACATTGAAGATAGAACATGGAAAATGGAACATAGAGAATGGAACATAGAACATGTAACATGGAACATGGAAGATAGAGAATGGAACATAGAACATGGAACATAGAACATGGAACATGGAACATGGAACATAGTACATGAAACATGGAACATAGAACATGGAACATGGAACATGGAACGTGGAACAAGGAACATGAAACATGGAACATTGAACATGGCACATGGAACATGGAAAAAGGAACATGGAACATGAACATGGAACAAAGAGCATGGAACATAGAACATGGAACATGGAACGTGGAACAAGGAACATGAAACATGGAACATGGAACATAAAAATATAGAGCATGGAACATAGAACATGGTAAATAGAACATAGAGCATGGAACATAGGACATGGAACATGAAACATGGAACATGGAACATGGAACATGGAACATGGAACATGGAACATGGAACATGGAACATGGAGCATGGAACATGCAACAAGGAACATAGAACATGGAACATAGAACATGGAACATGGAACATAAAACATGGACCATGGAACATGAAACATGGAACAAGGAACATGGAACATGGAACATGGAACATGGAAAATGGAAAAAGGAACATGGAACATGGAACATAGAGCATGGAACATAGAACATAGAGCATGGAACATATGACATGGAACATAGACCATGGAACATAGACAATAGAGCATGGAACATAGGACATGGAACATGGAAAAAAGAGCATGGAACAAGGAACATGGAACATGGAACATGCAACAAGGAACATAGAACATGAAACAAGGAACATGGAACATGGAACAAGGAACATGGAACATAGAACATGGAACATGGAACATAGAACATAGAACATGGAACAAGGAACATGGAACATGGAACAAGGAACATGGAACATAGAACATGAAACATGGAATTTAGAGCATGGAACATGGAACATAGAACATGGAACATGAAACATGGAACAAGGAACAAGGAACATGGAACATTGAACATGGAACATGGAACATGGAACATGGAACATGGAACATGGAACATGAAACATGGAACAAAAAACAGGGAACATAGAACATAGAGCATGGAACATAGGACATGGAACATGGAACATGGAACATGGAACATGGAACATGGAACATGGAACATGGAACATGGAACATGGAACATGGAACATGGAACATGGACCATGGAACATGGAACATGGACCATGGAACATGGATCATGGAACATGGAACATGAAACAAGGAACATGGAACATGGGACATGTAACATGGAACATGGAACATGGAACATGGAACATTGAACATGGAACATGGAACATGGAACATTGAACATGGAACATGGAACATTGAACATGGAACATGGAACATGGAACATAGAGCATGGAACATAGAACATGGAACAAGGAACATGGAACATGGAGCATGGAACATGGAACATAGAACATGGAACATGGAACATGGAACATAGAAAATAGAACATGGAACATAGAGCATGGAACATAGAACATATAGCATGGAACAAAGGACATGGAACCTGAAACATGGAAATTGGACCATATAACATGGACCAAGGAACATGGAACATGGAACATGGAACATGGAACATGGAACATGGAACATGGAACATTGAACATGGAACATGGAACAAGGAACAAGGAACATGGAACATGGAACATAGAACATGGAACATAATACATCGAACATGGAACAAGGAACAAGGAACATGCAACATTGAACATGGAACATGGAACATGGAACATGGAACATGCAACTAGGAACAGAGAACATGGAACAAGGAACATGGAACATGGAACAAGAAACATGGAATTTGGAACATGGAAAATGGAACATGGAACATGGATCATGGAACATAGGACATGGAACATGGAACATGGAACATAGAGAATGGAACATAGAACATGGAACATGGGACATGTAACATGGAACGTGGAACATAAACATGGAACATGGAACATAGAACATGGAACATGGAACATAGAGCATGGGACATAGGACATGGAACATGGAATATAGAACATGGAACAAGGAACATGGAACATGAAACATGGAACATCGAACATGGAACATAAAAAAAAAGGAACATAGAACATGGAACAAGGAACATAGAACATGGAACATGGAACATGCAACAAGGAACATAGAACTAGGAACAAGGAACATGGAACATGGAACATAAAACATGGACCATGGAACATGAAACATGGAACAAGGAACATGGAACATGGAACATGGAACATGGAAAATGGAACAAGGAACATGGAACATGGAACATAGAGCATTGAACATAGAACATAGAGCATGGAACATATGACATGGAACATAGACCATGGAACATAGAACATAGAGCATGGAACATAGGACATGGAACATGGAACATGGAACAAAGAGCATGGAACAAGGAACATGGAACATGGAACATGCAACAAGGAACAAAGAACATGAAACAAGGAACATGGAACATGGAACAAGGAACATGGAACATAGAACGTGGAACATGGAACGTAGAACATAGAACATGGAACAAGGAACATGGAACATGGAACAAGGAACATGGAACATAGAACATGGAACATGGAATTTAGAGCATGGAACATGGAACATAGAACATGGAAATGAAACATGGAACAAGGAACAAGGAACATGGAACATTGAACATGGAACATGGAACATGGACCATGGAACATAGATCATGGAACATGGAACATGAAACATGGAACAAGGAACATGGAACATGGGACATGTAACATGGAACATGGAACATGGAACATGGAACATTGAACATGGAACATGGAACATGGAACATTGAACATGGAACATGGAACATGGAACATAGAGCATGGAACATAGAACATGGAACAAGGAACGTGGAACATGGAGCATGGAACATGGAACATAGAACATGGAACATGGAACATGGAACATGGGACATAGAACATGGAACATAGATCATGGAACATAGGGCATGGAACATAGAACATGGTACATAGAACATATAGCATGGAACAAAGGACATGGAACCCGAAACATGGAAATTGGACCATGGAACATGGACCAAGGAACATGGAACATGGAACATGGAACATGGAACATGGAACATTGAACATGGAATATGGAACAAGGAACAAGGAACATGGAACATGGAACATAGAACATGGAACATAATACATCGAACATAGAACAAGGAACAAGGAACATGGAACATTGAACATGGAACATGGAACATGGAACATAGAACATGCAACAAGGAACAGAGAACATGGAACAAGGAACATGGAACATGGAACAAGAAACATGGAATTTGCAACATGGAAAATGGAACATGGAACATGGATCATGGAACATAGGACATGGAACATGGAACATGGAACATAGAGAATGGAACATAGAACATGGAACATGGGACATGTAACATGGAACATGGAACATAAACATGGAACATGGAACATAGAACATGGAACATGGAACATTGAGCATGGGACATACGACATGGAACATGGAATATAGAACATGGAACAAGGAATATGGAACATGAAACATGGAACATCGAACATGGAACATGAAAAAAGGAACATAGAACATGGAACAAGGAACATAGAACATGGAACATGGAACATGGAAAATGGAACAAGGAACATGGAACATGGAACATAGAGCATGGAACATGGAACATAGAGCATGGAACATATGACATGGAACATGGAACATGGAACAAAGATCATGGAACAAGGAACATGGATCATGGAACATGGAACAAAGAGCGTGGAACAAGGAACATGGAACATGGAACATGAAACATGCAACAAGGAACATAGAACATGGAACAAGGAACATGGAACATGGAACATGGAACAAGGAACATGGAACATAGAACATGGAACATGGAACTTAGAGCATGGAACATGGAACATAGAACATGGAACATGAACATAGAGAATGGAAAATTGAACATCAAACATGGAACATGATACATGGAACATGGAACATGGAACATGATACATGGAACATGGAACAAGGAACAAGGAACATGGAACATTGAACATGGAACATGGAACATGGAACATGCAACAAGGAACATGGAATTTGAACATGGAACATGGAGCATGGAACATTGAAGATAGAACATGGAACATAGAGAATGGAACATAGAACATGGAACATGGAACATGGAACATGGAACATAGAGAATAGAACATAGAACATGGAACATAGAACATGGAACATGGAACATAGAGAATGGAACATAGAACATGGAACATAGAACATGGAACATGGAACATGGAACATAGTACATGAAACATGGAACATAGAACATGGAACATGGAACATGGAACGTGGAACAAGGAACATGAAACATGGAACATTGAACATGGCACATGGAACATGGAAAAAGGAACATGGAACATGGAACAAAGAGCATGGAACATAGAACATGGAACATGGAACGTGGAACAAGGAACATGGAACATGGAACATGGAACATAGAGAATGGAACATAGAACATGGAACATAGAACATGGAACATGGAACATGGAACATGGAACATAGAGAATGGAACATAGAACATGGAACATAGAACATGGAACATGGAACATGGAACATAGTACATGAAACATGGAACATAGAACATGGAACATGGAACATGGAACGTGGAACAAGGAACATGAAACATGGAACATTGAACATGGCACATGGAACATGGAAAAAGGAACATGGAACATGGAACATGGAACAAAGAGCATGGAACATAGAGCATGGAACATAGAACATGGAACATAGAACATATAGCATGGAACAAAGGACATGGAACCTGAAACATGGAAATTGGACTATGGAACATGGAACAAGGAACAAGGAACATGGAACATTGAACATGGAACATGGAACATGGAACATGGAACATGCAACAAGGAACATGGAATTTGGAACATGGAACGTGGAGCATGGAACATTGAAGATAGAACATGGAACATGGAACATAGAGAATGGAACATAGAACATGTAACATGGAACATGGAAGATAGAGAATGGAACATAGAACATGGAACATAGAACATGGAACATAGAACATGGAACATGGAACATAGTACATGAAACATGGAACATAGAACATTGAACATGGAACATGGAACGTGGAACAAGGAACATGAAACATGGAACATTGAACATGGCACATGGAACATGAAAAAAGGAACATGGAACATGAACATGGAACAAAGAGCATGGAACATAGAACATGGAACATGGAACGTGGAACAAGGAAAATGAAACATGGAACATGGAACATAAAAATATAGAGCATGGAACATAGAACATGGTAAATAGAACATAGAGCATGGAACATAGGACATGGAACATGAAACATGGAACATGGAACATGGAACATGGAACATGGAACATGGAACATGGAACATGGAGCATGGAACATGCAACAAGGAACATAGAACATGGAACATAGAACATGGAACATGGAACATAAAACATGGACCATGGAACATGAAACATGGAACAAGGAACATGGAACATGGAACATGGAACATGGAAAATGGAAAAAGGAACATGGAACATGGAACATAGAGCATGGAACATATGACATGGAACATAGACCATGGAACATAGAACATAGAGCATGGAACATAGGACATGGAACATGGAACATGGAACATGGAACATGGAACATGGAACATGGACCATGGAACATGGAACATGGACCATGGAACATAGATCATGGAACATGGAAAATGAAACATGGAACAAGGAACATGGAAGATGGGACATGTAACATGGAACATGGAACATGGAACATGGAACATTGAACATGGAACATGGAACATGGAACATTGAACATGGAACATGGAACATGGAACATAGAGCATGGAACATAGAACATGGAACAAGGAACATGGAACATGGAGCATGGAACATGGAACATAGAACATGGAACATGGAACATGGAACATGGGACATAGAACATGGAACATAGAGCATGGAACATAGAGCATGGAACATAGAACATGGAACATAGAACATATAGCATGGAACAAAGGACATGGAACACAAAACATGGAAATTGGACCATGGAACATGGACCAAGGAACATGGAACATGGAACATGGAACATGGAACATTGAACATGGAACATGGAACAAGGAACAAGGAACATGGAACATGGAACATAGAACATGGAACATAATACATCGAACATAGAACAAGGAACAAGGAACATGGAACATTGAACATGGAACATGGAACATGGAACATAGAACATGCAACAAGGAACAGAGAACATGGAACAAGGAACATGGAACATGGAACAAGAAACATGGAATTTGGAACATGGAAAATGGAACATGGAACATGGATCATGGAACATAGGACATGGAACATGGAACATGGAACATAGAGAATGGAACATATGACATGGAACATAGACCATGGAACATAGAACATAGAGCATGGAACATAGGACATAGAACATGGAACATGGAACAAAGAGCATGGAACAAGGAACATGGAACAAGGAACATGGAACATGGAACAAGGAACATGGAACATAGAACATGGAACATGGAACATAGAACATAGAACATGGAACAAGGAACATGGAACATGGAACAAGGAACATGGAACATAGAACATGGAACATGGAATTTAGAGCATGGAACATAAAACATGGACCATGGAACATGAAACATGGAACAAGGAACAAGGAACATGGAACATTGAACATGGAACATGGAACATGGAACATGGAACATGAAACATGAAACATGGAACAAAAAACAGGGAACATAGAACATAGAGCATGGAACATAGGAAATGGAACATGGAACATGGAACATGGAACATGGAACATGGAACATGGAACATGGACCATGGAACATGGAACATGGACCATGGAACATGGATCATGGAACATGGAACATGAAACAAGGAACATGGAACATGGGACATGTAACATGGAACATGGAACATGGAACATTGAACATGGAACATGGAACATGGAACATTGAACATGGAACATGGAACATGGAACATAGAGCATGGAACATAGAACATGGAACAAGGAACATGGAACATGGAGCATGGAACATGGAACATAGAACATGGAACATGGAACATGGAACATGGAACATAGAACATGGAACATAGAGCATGGAACATAGAGCATGGAACATAGAACATGGAACATAGAACATATAGCATGGAACAAAGGACATGGAACCTGAAACATGGAAATTTGACCATGGAAAATGGAACAAGGAACAAGGAACATGGAACATTGAACATGGAACATGGAACATGGAACATGCAACAAGGAACATGGAATTTGGAACTTGGAACATGGAGCATGGAACATTGAAGATAGAACATGGAACATGGAACATAGAGAATGGAACATAGAACATGTAACATGGAACATGGAACATGGAACATGGAACATGGAACATAGAGAATGGAACATAGAACATGGAACATAGAACATGGAACATGGAACATGGAACATAGTACATGAAACATGGAACATAGAACATGGAACATGGAACATGGAACATGGAACATGGAACATGGAACATGGAACATGGAACATGGAGCATGGAACATGCAACAAGGAACATAGAACATGGAACATAGAACATGGAACATGGAACATAAAACATGGACCATGGAACATGAAACATGGAACAAGGAACATGGAACATGGAACATGGAACATATAAAATGGAACAAGGAACATGGAACATGGAACATAGAGCATGGAACATAGAACATAGAGCATGGAACATATGACATGGAACATAGACCATGGAACATAGAACATAGAGCATGGAACATAGGACATGGAACATGGAACATGGAACAAAGAGCATGGAACAAGGAACATGGAACATGGAACATGCAACAAGGAACATAGAACATGAAACAAGGAACATGGTACATGGAACAAGGAACATGGAACATAGAACATGGAACATGGAACATAGAACATAGAACATGGAACAAGGAACATGGAACATGGAACAAGGAACATGGAACATAGAACATGGAACATGGAATTTAGAGCATGGAACATGGAACATAGAACATGAAAATGAAACATGGAACAAGGAACAAGGAACATGGAACATTGAACATGGAACATGGAACATGGAACATGGAACATGGAACATGGAACATGAAACATGAAACATGGAACAAAAAACAGGGAACATAGAACATAGAGCATGGAACATATGACATGGAACATAGACCATGGAACATAGAACATAGAGCATGGAACATAGGACATGGAACATGGAACATGGAACATGGAACATGGAACATGGAACATGGACCATGGAACATGGAACATGGACCATGGAACATAGATCATGGAACATGGAAAATGAAACATGGAACAAGGAACATGGAACATGGGACATGTAACATGGAACATGGAACATGGAACATGGAACATTGAACATGGAACATGGAACATGGAACATTGAACATGGAACATGGAACATGGAGCATGGAACATGGAACATAGAACATGGAACATGGAACATGGAACATGGGACATAGAACATGGAACATAGAGCATGGAACATAGAGCATGGAACATAGGACATGGAACATGGAACATGGAACATAGAGAATGGAACAAAGGACATGGTACCCGAAACATGGAAATTGGACCATGGAACATGGAAATTGGACCATGGAACATGGACCAAGGAACATGGAACATGGAACATGGAACATGGAACATGGAACATTGAACATGGAACATGGAACATGGAACAAGGAACAAGGAACATGGAACATGGAACATAGAACATGGAACATAATACATCGAACATAGAACAAGGAACAAGAAACATGGAACATTGAACATGGAACATGGAACATGGAACATAGAACATGCAACAAGGAACAGAGAACATGGAACAAGGAACATGGAACATGGAACAAGAAACATGGAATTTGGAACATGGAAAATGGAACATGGAACATGGATCATGGAACATAGGACATGGAACATGGAACATGGAACATAGAGAATGGAACATATGACATGGAACATAGACCATGGAACATAGAACATAGAGCATGGAACATAGGACATGGAACATGGAACATGGAACAAAGAGCATGGAACAAGGAACATGGAACATGGAACATGCAACAAGGAACATAGAACATGAAACAAGGAACATGGAACATGGAACAAGGAACATGGAACATAGAACATGGAACATGGAACATGGAACATGGAACATGGAACTTAGTACATGAAACATGGAACATAGAACATGGAACATGGAACATGGAACGTGGAACAAGGAACATGAAACATGGAACATTGAACATGGCACATGGAACATGGAAAAAGGAACATGGAACATGGAACATGGAACAAAGAGCATGGAACATAGAGCATGGAACATAGAACATGGAACATAGAACATATAGCATGGAACAAAGGACATGGAACCTGAAACATGGAAATTGGACCATGGAACATGGAACAAGGAACAAGGAACATGGAACATTGAACATGGAACATGGAACATGGAACATGCAACAAGGAACATGGAATTTGGAACATGGAACGTGGAGCATGGAACATTGAAGATAGAACATGGAACATGGAACATAGAGAATGGAACATAGAACATGTAACATGGAACATGGAAGATAGAGAATGGAACATATGACATGGAACATAGACCATGGAACATAGAACATAGAGCATGGAACATAGGACATGGAACATGGAACATGGAACAAGGAACATGGAACATAGAACATGGAACATATGACATGGAACATAGACCATGGAACATAGAACATAGAGCATGGAACATTGGACATGGAACATGGAACATGGAACAAGGAACATGGAACATAGAACATGGAACATGGAACATAGAACATATAACATGGAACAAGGAACATGGAACATGGAACAAGGAACATGAAACATAGAACATGGAACATGGAATTTAGAGCATGGAACATGGAACATAGAACATGGAACATGAAACATGGAACAAGGAACAAGGAACATGGAACATTGAACATGGAACATGGAACATGGAACATGGAACATGGAACATGGAACATGAAACATGAAACATGGAACAAAAAACAGGGAACATAGAACATAGAGCATGGAACATAGGACATGGAACATGGAACATAGGACATGGAACATGGAACATGGAACATGGAACATGGAACATGGAACATGGAACATGGACCATGGAACATGGAACATGGACCATGGAACATGGATCATGGAACATGGAACATGAAACAAGGAACATGGAACATGGGACATGTAACATGGAACATGGAACATGGAACATGGAACATTGAACATGGAACATGGAACATGGAACATGGAACATTGAACATGGAACATGGAACATGGAACATAGAGCATGGAACATAGAACATGGAAAGGAACATGGAACATGGAGCATGGAACATGGAACATGGTACATACGATTGTACACCCTTGTACACACTTGTGCACCCTTGTATACACTTGTACACCCTTGTAAACACTTGTACAACCTTGTACAAACCTGTACACCCTTGTACACACTTGTAAAAGCTTGTACACACTTGTACACCCTTGTACAAACTTGTGCACCCTTGTACACCTTTGTACACCCTTGTATACATTTGTACAACCTTGTACAAACTTGTACACACTTGTACAAAATTGTACACACTTGTACAAACTTGTACACCCTTGTACACACTTGTACACCCTTGTACACACTTGTACAACCTTGTACACACTTGTACAACCTTGTACAAACCTGTACACCCTTGTACACACTTGTACAAGCTTGTACACGATTGTATACCCTTGTACACACTTGTGCACCCTTGTACACACTTGTACACCCTTGTACACACTTGTACAACCTTTTACAAACTTGTACAAGCTTGTACACACTTGTACACCCTTGTACAACCTTGTACACCCTTGTACAAACTTGTGCACCCTTGTACACTTTTGTACACCCTTGTATACATTTGTACAACCTTGTACAAACTTGTACACACTTGTACAAACTTGTACACACTTGTACAAACTTGTACAACCTTGTACACACTTGTACAACCTTGTACACACTTGTACAACCTTGTACACACTTTTTCAACCTTGTACACACTTATACAACCTTGTACACACTTGTACAACCTTGTACACACTTGTACAACCTTGTACACACTTGTACAACCTTGTACACACTTGTACACCTTTGTACACACTTGTACAACCTTGTACACACTTGTACACCTTTGTACACACTTGTACAACCTTGTACACACTTGTACAACCTTGTACACACTTATACAACCTTGTACACACTTGTACAACCTTTTACAAATTTGTACACACTTGTACAAACTTGTACATTCTTGTACATACTTGTACACCCTTGTACAAATTTGTACAAACTTGTACACACTTGTACAAATTTGTACACACTTGTACAAACTTGTACACCCTTGTACACACTTGTACAACCTTGTACACACTTGTACAACCTTGTACACAATTGTAATACCTTGTACAACCATTTACAACCTTGTACACACTTATACAACCTTGTACACACTTGTACAACCTTTTACAAACTTGTACACACTTGTACAAACTTGTACATTCTTGTACATACTTGTACACCCTTGTAAACACTTGTACAACCTTGTACAAACCTGTACACCCTTGTACACACTTGTACAAGCTTGTACACACTTGTACACCCTTGTACAAACTTGTGCACCCTTGTACACTTTTGTACACCCTTGTTTACATTAGTACAACCTTGTACAAACTTGTACACGTTTGTACAAACTTGTACACACTTGTACAAACTTGTACACCCTTGTACACACTTGTACAACCTTGTACACACTTGTACAACCTTGTACACAATTGTACAACCTTGTACAACCTTGTACACACTTGTACACCTTTGTACACACTTGTACAACCTTGTACACACTTGTACAACCTTGTACACACTTGTACAACCTTGTACACACTTGTACAACCTTGTACACACTTGTACAAGCTTGTACACACTTGTACAACCTTGTACACACTTGTACAACCTTGTACACACTTGTACAACCTTGTACACACTTGTACAACCTTGTACACACTTGTAAAAGCTTGTACACACTTGTACAACCTTGTACACACTTGTACAACCTTTTACACAATTGTAAAACCTTGTACACACTTGTACATTCTTGTACAAACTTGTACTTACTTGTACAACCTTGTACAAACTTGTACACACTTGTACAAACTTTTACATCCTTGTACACATTTGTACACCCTTGTACACACTTGTACAACCTTGTACAAACCTGTACACCCTTGTACACACTTGTACAAGCTTGTACACGATTGTACACCCTTGTACACACTTGTGCACCCTTGTATACACTTGTACACCCTTGTAAACACTTGTACAACCTTGTACAAACCTGTACACCCTTGTACACACTTGTAAAAGCTTGTACACACTTGTACACCCTTGTACAAACTTGTGCACCCTTGTACACTTTTGTACACCCTTGTATACATTTGTACAACCTTGTACAAACTTGTACACACTTGTACAAACTTGTACACACTTGTACAAACTTGTACACCCTTGTACACACTTGTACACCCTTGTACACACTTGTACAACCTTGTACACACTTGTACAACCTTGTACAAACCTGTACACCCTTGTACACACTTGTACAAGCTTGTACACGATTGTACACCCTTGTACACACTTGTGCACCCTTGTACACACTTGTACACCCTTTACACACTTGTACAACCTTTTACAAACTTGTACAAGCTTGTACACACTTGTACACCCTTGTACAACCTTGTACACCCTTGTACAAACTTGTGCACCCTTGTACACTTTTGTACACCCTTGTATACATTTGTACAACCTTTTACAAACTTGTACACACTTGTACAAACTTGTACACACTTGTACAAACTTGTACAACCTTGTACACACTTGTACAACCTTGTACACACTTGTACAACCTTGTACACACTTTTTCAACCTTGTACACACTTATACAACCTTGTACACACTTGTACAACCTTGTACACACTTGTACAACCTTGTACACACTTGTACAACCTTGTACACACTTGTACACCTTTGTACACACTTGTACAACCTTGTACACACTTGTACACCTTTGTACACACTTGTACAACCTTGTACACACTTGTACAACCTTGTACACACTTATACAACCTTGTACACACTTGTACAACCTTTTACAAATTTGTACACACTTGTACAAACTTGTACATTCTTGTACATACTTGTACACCCTTGTACAAATTTGAACAAACTTGTACACACTTGTACAAATTTGTACACACTTGTACAAACTTGTACACCCTTGTACACACTTGTACAACCTTGTACACACTTGTACAACCTTGTACACAATTGTACAACCTTGTACAACCATTTACAACCTTGTACACACTTATACAACCTTGTACACACTTGTACAACCTTTTACAAACTTGTACATTCTTGTACATACTTGTACACCCTTGTAAACACTTGTACAACCTTGTACAAACCTGTACACCCTTGTACACACTTGTACAAGCTTGTACACACTTGTACACCCTTGTACAAACTTGTGCACCCTTGTACACTTTTGTACACCCTTGTTTACATTTGTACAACCTTGTACAAACTTGTACACGTTTTTACAAACTTGTACACACTTGTACAAACTAGTACACCCTTGTACACACTTGTACAACCTTGTACACACTTGTACAACCTTGTACACAATTGTACAACCTTGTACAACCTTGTACACACTTGTACACCTTTGTACACACTTGTACAACCTTGTACACACTTGTACAACCTTGTACACACTTGTACAACCTTGTACACACTTGTACAACCTTGTACACACTTGTACAGATTTGTACACACTTGTACAACCTTGTACACACTTGTACACCCTTGTACACATTTGTACAACCTTGTACAAACTTAAACACACTTGTACAAACATGTACACACTTGAACATTCTTGTACACACTTGTACAACCTTGTACACACTTGTACAAGCTTGTACACACTTGTACAACCTTGTACACACTTGTACAACCTTGTACACACTTGTACAACCTTGTACACACTTGTACAAGCTTGTACACACTTGTACAACCTTGTACACACTTGTACAACCTTGTACACACTTGTACAAGCTTGTACACACTTGTACAACCTTGTACACACTTGTACAACCTTTTACACAATTGTAAAACCTTGTACACACTTGTACATTCTTGTACAAACTTGTACTTACTTGTACAACCTTGTACAAACTTGTACACACTTGTACAAACTTTTACATCCTTGTATACATTTGTACACCCTTGTACACACTTGTACAACCTTGTACAAACCTGTACACCCTTGTACACACTTGTACAAGCTTGTACACGATTGTACACCCTTGTACACACTTGTGCACCCTTGTACACACTTGTACACCCTTGTACACACATGTACAACCTTTTACAAACTTGTACACACTTGTACAAACTTGTAAATTCTTGTACATACTTGTACAACCTTGTAAACACTTGTACAAAATTGTACAAACCTGTACACCCTTGTACACACTTGTACAAGCTTGTACACACTTGTACAAGCTTGTACACACTTGTACACCCTTGTACAAACTTGTGCACCCTTGTACACTTTTGTACACCCTTGTATACATTTGTACAAACTTGTACAAACTTGTACACACTTGTACAAACTTGTACACACTTGTACAAACTTGTACACCCTTGTACACACTTGTACAACCTTGTACACACTTGTACAACCTTGTACAAACCTGTACACCCTTGTACACACTTGTACAAGCTTGTACACGATTGTACACTCTTGTACACACTTGTGCAACCTTGTACACACTTGTACAACCTTGTACACACTTGTACAACCTTGTACACACTTGTTCAAGCTTGTACACACTTGTACAACCTTGTACACACTTGTACACCCTTTTACACACTTGTACAACCTTTTACAAACTTGTACACACTTGTACAAAATTGTACATTCTTGTACATACTTGTACACCCTTGTACACACTTGTACAACCTTGTACAAACCTGTACACCCTTGTACACACTTGTACAAGCTTGTACACACTTGTACAAGCTTGTACACACTTGTACACCCTTGTACAAACTTGTGCACCCTTGTAAACTTTTGTACACCCTTGTACACATTTGTACAACCTTGTACAAACTTGTACACACTTGTACAAACTTGTACACACTTGTACAAACTTGTGTACACTTGTACAACCTTGTACACACTTGTACAACCTTGTACACACTTGTACAACCTTGTACACACTTGTAAACCTCGTACACACTTTTACAACCTTGTACACACTTGTACAACCTTGTACACAATTGTAAAACCTTGTACACACTTGTACAACCTTGTACACACTTGTACACCCTTGTACACACTTGTACAAAATTTTACATTCTTGTACATACTTGTACACCCTTGTACACACTTGTACAACCTTGTACAAACCTGTACACCCTTGTACACACTTGTACAAGCTTGTACACAATTGTACAAGCTTGTACACACTTGTACAAGCTTGTACACACTTGTACACCCTTGTACAAACTTGTGCACCCTTGAACACTTTTGTACACCCTTGTACACATTTGTACAACCTTGTACAAACTTAAACACACTTGTACAAACATGTACACACTTGAACAACCTTGTACACACTTGTACAACCTTGTACACACTTGTACAAGCTTGTACACACTTGTACAACCTTGTACACACTTGTACAACCTTGTACACACTTGTACAACCTTGTACACACTTGTACAAGCTTGTACACACTTGTACAAGCTTGTACACACTTGTACAACCTTGTACACACTTGTACAACCTTTTACACAATTGTAAAACCTTGTACACACTTGTACATTCTTGTACAAACTTGTACTTACTTGTACAACCTTGTACAAACTTGTACACACTTGTACAAACTTTTACATCCTTGTATACATTTGTACACCCTTGTACACACTTGTACAACCTTGTACAAACCTGTACACCCTTGTACACACTTGTACAAGCTTGTCCACGATTGTACACCCTTGTACACACTTGTGCACCCTTGTACACACTTGTACACCCTTGTACACACATGTACAACCTTTTACAAACTTGTACACACTTGTACAAACTTGTACATTCTTGTACATACTTGTACACCCTTGTAAACACTTGTACAAAATTGTACAAACCTGTACACCCTTGTACACACTTGTACAAGCTTGTACACACTTGTACAAGCTTGTACACACTTGTACACCCTTGTACAAACTTGTGCACACTTGTACACTTTTGTACACCCTTGTATACATTTGTACAAACTTGTACAAACTTGTACACACTTGTACAAACTTGTACACCCTTGTACACACTTGTACAACCTTGTACACACTTGTACAACCTTGTACAAACCTGTACACCCTTGTACACACTTGTACAAGCTTGTACACGATTGTACACTCTTGTACACACTTGTGCAACCTTGTACACACTTGTACAACCTTGTACACACTTGTACAACCTTGTACACACTTGTTCAAGCTTGTACACACTTGTACAACCTTGTACACACTTGTACACCCTTGTACACACTTGTACAACCTTTTACAAACTTGTACACACTTGTACAAAATTGTACATTCTTGTACATACTTGTACACCCTTGTACACACTTGTACAACCTTGTACAAACCTGTACACCCTTGTACACACTTGTACAAGCTTGTACACACTTTTACACCCTTGTACAAACTTGTGCACCCTTGTACACTTTTGTACACCCTTGTACACATTTGTACAACCTTGTACAAACTTGTACACACTTGTACAAACTTGTACACACTTGTACAAACTTGTGTACACTTGTACAACCTTGTACACACTTGTACAACCTTGTACACACTTGTACAACCTTGTACACACTTGTAAAACCTCGTACACACTTGTACAACCTTGTACACACTTGTACAACCTTGTACACAATTGTAAAACCTTGTACACACTTGTACAACCTTGTACACACTTGTACACCCTTGTACACACTTGTACAAAATTTTACATTCTTGTACATACTTGTACACCCTTGTACACACTTGTACAACCTTGTACAAACCTGTACACCCTTGTACACACTTGTACAAGCTTGTACACACTTGTACAAGCTTGTACACACTTGTACAAGCTTGTACACACTTGTACACCCTTGTACAAACTTGTGCACCCTTGAACACTTTTGTACACCCTTGTACACATTTGTACAACCTTGTACAAACTTAAACACACTTGTACAAACATGTACACACTTGAACAACCTTGTACACACTTGTACAACCTTGTACACACTTGTACAAGCTTGTACACACTTGTACAACCTTGTACACACTTGTACAACCTTGTACACACTTGTACAACCTTGTACACACTTGTACAAGCTTGTACACACTTGTACAACCTTGTACACACTTGTACAACCTTGTACACACTTGTACACCCTTTTACACAATTGTAAAACCTTGTACACACTTGTACATTCTTGTACAAACTTGTACTTACTTGTACAACCTTGTACAAACTTGTACACACTTGTACAAACTTTTACATCCTTGTATACATTTGTACACCCTTGTACACACTTGTACAACCTTGTACAAACCTGTACACCCTTGTACACACTTGTACAACCTTGTACAAACCTGTACACCCTTGTACACACTTGTACAAGCTTGTACACGATTGTACACCCTTGTACACACTTGTGCACCCTTGTACACACTTGTACACCCTTGTACACACATGTACAACCTTTTACAAACTTGTACACACTTGTACAAACTTGTACATTCTTGTACATACTTGTACACCCTTGTAAACACTTGTACAAAATTGTACAAACCTGTACACCCTTGTACACACTTGTACAAGCTTGTACACACTTGTACAAGCTTGTACACACTTGTACACCCTTGTACAAACTTGTGCACCCTTGTACACTTTTGTACACCCTTGTATACATTTGTACAAACTTGTACAAACTTGTACACACTTGTACAAACTTGTACACACTTGTACAAACTTGTACACCCTTGTACACACTTGTACAACCTTGTAAACACTTGTACAACCTTGTACAAACCTGTACACCCTTGTACACACTTGTACAAGCTTGTACACGATTGTACACTCTTGTACACACTTGTGCAACCTTGTACACACTTGTACAACCTTGTACACACTTGTACAACCTTGTACACACTTGTACAACCTTGTACACACTTGTTCAAGCTTGTACACACTTGTACAACCTTGTACACACTTGTACACCCTTGTACACACTTGTACAACCTTTTACAAACTTGTACACACTTGTACAAAATTGTACATTCTTGTACATACTTGTACACCCTTGTACACACTTGTACAACCTTGTACAAACCTGTACACCCTTGTACACACTTGTACAAGCTTGTACACACTTGTACAAGCTTGTACACACTTGTACACCCTTGTACAAACTTGTGCACCCTTGTACACTTTTGTACACCCTTGTACACATTTGTACAACCTTGTACAAACTTGTACACACTTGTACAAACTTGTACACACTTGTCCAAACTTGTGTACACTTGTACAACCTTGTACACACTTGTACAACCTTGTACACACTTGTACAACCTTGTACACAATTGTAAAACCTTGTACACACTTGTACAACCTTGTACACACTTGTACACCCTTGTACACACTTGTACAAAATTTTACATTCTTGTACATATTTGTACACCCTTGTACACACTTGTACAACCTTGTACAAACCTGTACACCCTTGTACACACTTGTACAAGCTTGTACACACTTGTACAAGCTTGTACACACTTGTACAAGCTTGTACACACTTGTACACCCTTGTACAAACTTGTGCACCCTTGAACACTTTTGTACACCCTTGTACACATTTGTACAACCTTGTACAAACTTAAACACACTTGTACAAACATGTACACACTTGAACAACCTTGTACACACTTGTACAACCTTGTACACACTTGTACAAGCTTGTACACACTTGTACAACCTTGTACACACTTGTACAACCTTGTACACACTTGTACAAGCTTGTACACACTTGTACAACCTTGTACACACTTGTACAACCTTTTACACAATTGTAAAACCTTGTACACACTTGTACATTCTTGTACAAACTTGTACTTACTTGTACAACCTTGTACAAACTTGTACACACTTGTACAAACTTTTACATCCTTGCATACATTTGTACACCCTTGTACACACTTGTACAACCTTGTACAAACCTGTACACCCTTGTACACACTTGTACAAGCTTGTACACGATTGTACACCCTTGTACACACTTGTGCACCCTTGTACACACTTGTACACCCTTGTACACACATGTACAACCTTTTGCAAACTTGTACACACTTGTACAAACTTGTACATTCTTGTACATACTTGTACACCCTTGTAAACACTTGTACAAAATTGTACAAACCTGTACACCCTTGTACACACTTGTACAAGCTTGTACACACTTGTACAAGCTTGTACACACTTGTACACCCTTGTACAAACTTGTGCACCCTTGTACACTTTTGTACACCCTTGTATACATTTGTACAAACTTGTACAAACTTGTACACACTTGTACAAACTTGTACACACTTGTACAAACTTGTACACCCTTGTACACACTTGTACAACCTTGTACACACTTGTACAACCTTGTACAAACCTGTACACCCTTGTACACACTTGTACAAGCTTGTACACGATTGTACACTCTTGTACACACTTGTGCAACCTTGTACACACTTGTACAACCTTGTACACACTTGTACAACCTTGTACACACTTGTTCAAGCTTGTACACACTTGTACAACCTTGTACACACTTGTTCACCCTTGTACACACTTGTACAACCTTTTACAAACTTGTACACACTTGTACAAAATTGTACATTCTTGTACATACTTGTACACCCTTGTACACACTTGTACAACCTTGTACAAACCTGTACACCCTTGTACACACTTGTACAAGCTTGTACACACTTGTACAAGCTTGTACACACTTGTACACCCTTGTACAAACTTGTGCACCCTTGTACACTTTTGTACACCCTTGTACACATTTGTACAACCTTGTACAAACTTGTACACACTTGTACAAACTTGTACACACTTGTCCAAACTTGTGTACACTTGTACAACCTTGTACACACTTGTACAACCTTGTACACACTTGTACAACCTTGTACACACTTGTACAACCTCGTACACACTTGTACAACCTTGTACACACTTGTACAACCTTGTACACAATTGTAAAACCTTGTACACACTTTTACAACCTTGTACACACTTGTACACCCTTGTACACACTTGTACAAAATTTTACATTCTTGTACATACTTCTACACCCTTGTACACACTTGTACAACCTTGTACAAACCTGTACACCCTTGTACACACTTGTACACCCTTGTACAAACTTGTGCACCCTTGAACACTTTTGTACACCCTTGTACACATTTGTACAACCTTGTACAAACTTAAACACACTTGTACAAACATGTACACACTTGAACAACCTTGTACACACTTGTACAACCTTGTACACACTTGTACAAGCTTGTACACACTTGTACAACCTTGTACACACTTGTACAACCTTGTACACACTTGTACAACCTTTTACACAATTGTAAAACCTTTTACACACTTGTACATTCTTGTACAAACTTGTACTTACTTGTACAACCTTGTACAAACTTGTACACACTTGTACAAACTTTTACATCCTTGTATACATTTGTACACCCTTGTACACACTTGTACAACCTTGTACAAACCTGTACACCCTTGTACACACTTGTACAAGCTTGTACACGATTGTACACCCTTGTACACACTTGTGCACCCTTGTACACACTTGTACACCCTTGTACACACATGTACAACCTTTTACAAACTTGTACACACTTGTACAAACTTGTACATTCTTGTACATACTTGTACACCCTTGTAAACACTTGTACAAAATTTTACAAACCTGTACACCCTTGTACACACTTGTACAAGCTTGTACACACTTGTACAAGCTTGTACACTGAGCCGACCCCTCGCACCGCCCCCAGACGAACAACTATTGGAAGCATGCCCCCCATAGTGGCAGTGCGAGTGGCCGCCCCACATCCCTAACAAAAATGAAAGGCCGTGGGTGAATATCAAAAAAACAAACAGTTGTCAACAAAGCCTATAATTAAACAAAATTCAACAAATAACAATCATCAACAATGTCAGCCATCCAAAGAATTCATTTAAAAATCTTTCAAAAAAATTTACCCTTCTGAATTACAAAAACTGGTACCAGTAACAAATTAGGCCTAACAATGAAATAATTAAAGATGGTAACTGTAAATATACTTTAAACTTGGAAAAAATTAACAATTAAATAAATAACAATACTATAAAAATAAATAACGAAGAATCGATCATTTTGCGGGGCCCCCTTCAAATATAAAGTTTTTTAAAATGTTCGTAATTTCAAAGTATAACTTGCGTATTGCGTGGCACAACTATTATCCTTGCTGGTGGCAGGCGGTGGTGGTGGGTGACGGTGAGTAGCTTAATGGTCCCCGGAGAAGCTGGGCCGTAGGCAGCCCAAGGAGGCAGAAGATGGAGTGTCCCTCCGGGCGACCCTCTCCGAGGACAGCGGCTGGTGAAGCCTCACATCCGGGACCTCATCTGACGTCTGGCAAAACACTTAAACCATGACTAGAGTCTACGAAGAACGGATGAACACAATTAACAGTGACATTGAAAGATTAACACTGATATTCATCGAAGATACCCAAGTCTTTACAAATTGGCAATCGCCGGCCTTCTGGTGAAAATGTGACAGAAGGCGGACATTGACTCTGGGTTGCAGGATTGCTGCCCGACCCAAACCGACTGAGTTCCGGCGCAAAGCCAGTACTCGTACTATACAAAAAACACTGAGGCGTGACATTGGTGGGACGCTTGGTGGACAAGTCACGGCTCAACCTCCCCCCCCAAAGGAGGACTTCCTCTCCAAAAAAAAAAACAACCTCTCCCAATTCTAGAAGAACTCAACACCTCAGATCAACTCAAGTGTCTGAAGTGGGGAACGCCAAAAGTCTTTCAACTGGAGGGACTACTCACCCCCAGGGTTTGCACTGGCCAGTGCTGGAAAATTTACTAGGGAAAAATCTTCAGCAGCGCACAAGGGACAGAAGAGGTGATCAAGCTCTCTGGCCCAGTGCACTTCCCACTCAGACACAAGAGTAAAGAAAGATGACCTACGGAATTGTTCCCCGGAAAGGCTTCAGATGAGAAATGTGAGCCCTCCGGAAAACTTCTCCAGTCTGCGGATTTCCAAGCCGCACGGAGACAGGAGTCAAGAACTTCAAGATGCGGTGGGGACCTGACCACCGATGAGACAACTTAGCGGCTCTCTTGTCCACGGCCGAACTGACCGGATGAGCCTTACAGAAAACCAAATCCCCCACCTGGAAAGGATTGTCCAACCGACCTCGATTGTGCTTCCTCCGGACCAATTCCCTAGCTCGGATCAAGTTCCTCCTAGCCGCCTGCCAAGTTGCCTTGACATTGGCTGCACCAGGGGGTGGCAGAAGGTCGCCAATTTTCCACACATTTGCCAGAGGATTATTGGGTGGATAGCCCAACAACAGCTCGAAAGGGACCGCCTTGTGACTCTCATGGTGTGCAGTATTGAAAGCAAATTGAATCCAAGGAAGTTCCTGATCCCAGGTGGTCTGCTTGTCAGCATGAAAAGCTATGAGAGCGGATCGAAGATTTCTGTTGAACCTCTCAGCATGGGAAGGCTGTGGATAGTAAGGAGAAGTGGTCACATGGCGGATACCGTGCCCAAAGCACATTCTTTTGAAAAGGTGAGACACGAACTGAGTTCCGTTGTCGGAAACAATGGTGGCGGGTATTCCAAGGTGTTGGAACAAATGGGTACGAAGTGCCTGCACGGTGAGCTGTGCAGTGGCGTTCCTCAAAGGAAAAAGCCAACAAAACTTGGAGAAGGCATCCACACAAACAAGCAAGAATTTGTTTCCTGACTTGCTACGTGGGAGAGGCCCTACATAGTCTATGAAAACCTTCTCCAAAGGTCTCTCCGCCACCTCAGATGACAACAACCCATACTTGGTATTCTGAGCAGGCTTGCTTAGCGAGCATGTTTGACAAGAACGTACTCGTGCCGCAATGTCCCTGTCCATACCCTTCCAGATGAACATTTCCCTAACCTTCGCAATGGTCTTGTGAATCCCTAAGTGCCCACCCACAGGGGAAGAGTGAAAGTACGCAAAGACCATGGGTACAAGAAGACTAGGCAGCACAACCTTGGGTTTACCTCGCTGTCGGTCTCGACAACAAAGGGCACCCTGGGACAGAAAATACGGGGGGTGGGCTCCCCCATTTTGAAGCTCACCAATGATCTTAGCCAGCTCGGGATCTTTTAGCTGATGTGGGATGAACTCAGAAAAGGCGAGGGGAAACTCCAGGAGCACGGCACACCCTGTGTGCTCCTCCTGATCAGAAGGTTGGTCGTCAGGTGAATGGTACATCCTGGATAAAGTGTCAGCAATCACATTCTGCGTGCCTCGAACATGTTGCACTTGGAATTTGAGGGAAGATATTTGGACCACCCAACGACCAATTTTCCCAAGCTGGCGAGGATGTGCAAGGAGCCACGAGAGCGCTTGGTTGTCGGTTTCCAGCAAAAACTCTTTGTGTTCCAAAAAACGTCTGAACTTATTCACTCCAAACACGACAGCCAAACACTCTAACTCATACACAGAAGAGCTTTTCTTTTCGCATGGGTTCAAAGTGCGTGAGGCATACGCAATTGGCTGCCTAACACCATCTACCTCTTGAGACAACACAGCCGCAATTGCGACGGAGGAAGCATCGGTTTGCAAAACAAACTTTTGACTGAAATCTGGCATCGCCAAGACCGGAGGTTGCATGATAGCTTCTTTCAGAAGATCAAAAGACATCTGTTGTGCTTCACCCCAAACAAACTTGGCGCCCTTCTTCCGAAGCTCATTGAGAGGAGCCGCCAACTCAGCCACATTGGGGATGAAGCGCCGGTAGAAACCCACCATGCCGATGAAACGGGCAATGCCTTTGACATCTCGGGGAGGAGGAAACTCCCTGATAGCCTGGGTTCTAGCCGGATCGATACAGACACCTCGTGAAGATACTAGATGACCTAGGAAAGAAATCTCAGCCTGAGCAAAACTAACTTTCTCGGGATTTACGGTAAGGCCAGCCCTAAGCAACCTATTCATGACTTCCTCAAGATGAACCAGATGGTCTTCAAAGCTCTCACTGTACACCAAAAGATCGTCAAGATAGTTGAACACAAATTTGAACTTGACGTCATGAAAGATGGAGTCCAGAAGTCTGGTGAGGGTCTGGGCCCCCACAGCTAGGCCCATGGGTACACGTGTGAACTGGTACAAGTTCCACGGAACGCAGAAGGCAGTGAGAGGTCGAGATTCAGGTTTCAAAGGAATCTGATGGTAAGCCTGGTTCAAATCAAAGACGGAAAAAAACTTGGCCTTACCGAACCAATCGAACGCAGAGTGCAAATCAGGGAGAGGGACAGAGTCAATTTCAATCTGAGCATTCAACTTGCGATAATCTAGAACCATTCGAGACTTGCCATTTGGCTTTGGAACTAGAAAAGCTGGACTTGCGTAACTTGAGCGAGAAGGCTCAATTACCCCATTTTCAAGAAGCTCATTGACGATCCCACGGAGTGTCTCCATTTTGGGTGGAGCAAGTTTGTAAGGATGAGAACGAACTGGACGGGTGTCAGTCAAACGGATTTCGTACTCCAAAAGATTGGTGACTCCAAGCTTTGGCGTCAGCACCTCAGGAAAACGAGAACACAATGTTCTGATAGCTTCAGCCTCACCAGGAGTCAGATGCCCTAATAGATCAACCTTTGGTTTGCTGGGTGTCTCAGGCTCGACCACAGCTGCACCATCCACAATTTCATCCGCAAAAGGAATGAGCACCCGTCTTGCGAAACGAAAGAAGCACTGGCCTCTGCCTAAATCCAAAATCAGGCCACAATGCTTGATGAAATCCGCTCCCAAAATGACAGGTATGCAAAGGTCCTTGGCTACCCAAAAACTCCACACCCAAGAAAAATGTTCAATCTTGAATTTCAAACGGGCTTCATAGATGATAGGAAGTGGGGATTTCGATGCAGTCCAGCAGATGTGGGTACTTCGCTCAACTTGCTTGATTAGCCCAGAAGATTTTAGATTTTCAAACAGGGAAAGGGAAATGAGACAACGGGCTGACCCAGAATCCACAAGGGCCTTCTGCACCGTTTTACCTAAGAAGATGTTGAGTCGTGGGCAAGTTGAGCGCGCCGCTTTCACTCCCATGCATGCAAGCTCCCTCATACCCCGCGACAGAGGCTCCCCAAAACCAGCACTCCCAGAAGGGGCAGTACTCACAGAAACAAAATTCTTACTGACTTTCTCCAAAACAGCTTTCTCACAGGGCGGTTTAGGCAAACTTTCCCCTTGTGAGCTACTCAGGTTTTTGGACAAAGTCCCAAGATTAACCCTCTGACGACATTCTCGTCTCATGTGACCTGTTTGACCACAGCCAAAGCAAACAATAGGATGCCTCTGTCTCTGCGGTGTTTCAGGACCTCGACACACGGATGCTACAGCGGGATGGGGACCAGTCCGGGGAAGATGCCCCGAAACATGCTCCCTCTGAAAATCAGCGTCTTGAACGCTCCGTGAAAGGATGACCAGCCTATCCAGGTCTGCAAAAGAAGAAGGCTTCGGAGCAAAAATCAGTCTGGACCGCTCCTCAGGCTTCAACCCCTGCAAGACAATGTCCACCAGTTGGTTTTCAGGGATGCCCAGCCGTAGGACACGCCACACGCCACGAATGTCACCCACATACTGACTGAGAGTTTCGTCAAATTTGTGAGGACGAAACACCCTCTCAACCTTCAATCTCTCCATGACCCTGAAGGGGACAAAGAGCTCAAGCACTTCACTGTGAAAATTGTCAAAATTTACTCCCCGTTTCAAACAGTCTAACAATTTGTCACCAAGAGGTCTCAGGCAGAGTGGAACCAGCAGTTCCAACACTACTGAGTCCTCCATGCCTGGGAACTCCTTCAGGTGCAACACCTTTCCCAAAAACTCTAACAAAGGTTCCACCTCTAAATCATCAACCGGGCGAATGTCGCTCAAAACCCCAGCAATGGGATTGGGCAGTGGAGCAAACAAACCCATTTTGCTCTCAGTCAGTCGACCTACCTACAAAACACACACAAAAATTTTTTTTTTTTTACAACGAACAATTCACAAACTTAACTAACTAAAGGCTCTGGACTGAAATGCCTACAGTCAGATGAGGTCCCAAACAGAAGAACCTGCCCATACACACCGCTTTAGCCACCAAAACAAAAACACGGGCTTACACTCACCACATACACACATACATACATACACTAAACGACAACACCTAACATTTGTGTGATGAGGTAAACACACACACACAGTTTCAATTTTGGGTTTGGCCATGCTTTTGACACTCTTGCTCCCAAAGGATGCAAGTAATTAACCAGATTCCACCCGGTGGCTCGGCCAAGGGCGAGCTCCTAATAAAAACTACAACAGTGTGCTTACCCCACCACGACAACATTTCTTCAAAAAATTCCTAAGACTGCTAGACCAGCATCACCCAAAATCAAATCCAACCACGGCCTTTCGTGGAAAGAGCACAAAAAACCACGCTCTGCTACCATCTGAGCCGACCCCTCGCACCGCCCCCAGACGAACAACTATTGGAAGCATGCCCCCCATAGTGGCAGTGCGAGTGGCCGCCCCACATCCCTAACAAAAATGAAAGGCCGTGGGTGAATATCAAAAAAACAAACAGTTGTCAACAAAGCCTATAATTAAACAAAATTCAACAAATAACAATCATCAACAATGTCAGCCATCCAAAGAATTCATTTAAAAATCTTTCAAAAAAATTTACCCTTCTGAATTACAAAAACTGGTACCAGTAACAAATTAGGCCTAACAATGAAATAATTAAAGATGGTAACTGTAAATATACTTTAAACTTGGAAAAAATTAACAATTAAATAAATAACAATACTATAAAAATAAATAACGAAGAATCGATCATTTTGCGGGGCCCCCTTCAAATATAAAGTTTTTTAAAATGTTCGTAATTTCAAAGTATAACTTGCGTATTGCGTGGCACAACTATTATCCTTGCTGGTGGCAGGCGGTGGTGGTGGGTGACGGTGAGTAGCTTAATGGTCCCCGGAGAAGCTGGGCCGTAGGCAGCCCAAGGAGGCAGAAGATGGAGTGTCCCTCCGGGCGACCCTCTCCGAGGACAGCGGCTGGTGAAGCCTCACATCCGGGACCTCATCTGACGTCTGGCAAAACACTTAAACCATGACTAGAGTCTACGAAGAACGGATGAACACAATTAACAGTGACATTGAAAGATTAACACTGATATTCATCGAAGATACCCAAGTCTTTACAAATTGGCAATCGCCGGCCTTCTGGTGAAAATGTGACAGAAGGCGGACATTGACTCTGGGTTGCAGGATTGCTGCCCGACCCAAACCGACTGAGTTCCGGCGCAAAGCCAGTACTCGTACTATACAAAAAACACTGAGGCGTGACATTGGTGGGACGCTTGGTGGACAAGTCACGGCTCAACCTCCCCCCCCAAAGGAGGACTTCCTCTCCAAAAAAAAAAAACAACCTCTCCCAATTCTAGAAGAACTCAACACCTCAGATCAACTCAAGTGTCTGAAGTGGGGAACGCCAAAAGTCTTTCAACTGGAGGGACTACTCACCCCCAGGGTTTGCACTGGCCAGTGCTGGAAAATTTACTAGGGAAAAATCTTCAGCAGCGCACAAGGGACAGAAGAGGTGATCAAGCTCTCTGGCCCAGTGCACTTCCCACTCAGACACAAGAGTAAAGAAAGATGACCTACGGAATTGTTCCCCGGAAAGGCTTCAGATGAGAAATGTGAGCCCTCCGGAAAACTTCTCCAGTCTGCGGATTTCCAAGCCGCACGGAGACAGGAGTCAAGAACTTCAAGATGCGGTGGGGACCTGACCACCGATGAGACAACTTAGCGGCTCTCTTGTCCACGGCCGAACTGACCGGATGAGCCTTACAGAAAACCAAATCCCCCACCTGGAAAGGATTGTCCAACCGACCTCGATTGTGCTTCCTCCGGACCAATTCCCTAGCTCGGATCAAGTTCCTCCTAGCCGCCTGCCAAGTTGCCTTGACATTGGCTGCACCAGGGGGTGGCAGAAGGTCGCCAATTTTCCACACATTTGCCAGAGGATTATTGGGTGGATAGCCCAACAACAGCTCGAAAGGGACCGCCTTGTGACTCTCATGGTGTGCAGTATTGAAAGCAAATTGAATCCAAGGAAGTTCCTGATCCCAGGTGGTCTGCTTGTCAGCATGAAAAGCTATGAGAGCGGATCGAAGATTTCTGTTGAACCTCTCAGCATGGGAAGGCTGTGGATAGTAAGGAGAAGTGGTCACATGGCGGATACCGTGCCCAAAGCACATTCTTTTGAAAAGGTGAGACACGAACTGAGTTCCGTTGTCGGAAACAATGGTGGCGGGTATTCCAAAGTGTTGGAACAAATGGGTACGAAGTGCCTGCACGGTGAGCTGTGCAGTGGCGTTCCTCAAAGGAAAAAGCCAACAAAACTTGGAGAAGGCATCCACACAAACAAGCAAGAATTTGTTTCCTGACTTGCTACGTGGGAGAGGCCCTACATAGTCTATGAAAACCTTCTCCAAAGGTCTCTCCGCCACCTCAGATGACAACAACCCATACTTGGTATTCTGAGCAGGCTTGCTTAGCGAGCATGTTTGACAAGAACGTACTCGTGCCGCAATGTCCCTGTCCATACCCTTCTAGATGAACATTTCCCTAACCTTCGCAATGGTCTTGTGAATCCCTAAGTGCCCACCCACAGGGGAAGAGTGAAAGTACGCAAAGACCATGGGTACAAGAAGACTAGGCAGCACAACCTTGGGTTTACCTCGCTGTCGGTCTCGACAACAAAGGGCACCCTGGGACAGAAAATACGGGGGGTGGGCTCCCCCATTTTGAAGCTCACCAATGATCTTAGCCAGCTCGGGATCTTTTAGCTGATGTGGGATGAACTCAGAAAAGGCGAGGGGAAACTCCAGGAGCACGGCACACCCTGTGTGCTCCTCCTGATCAGAAGGTTGGTCGTCAGGTGAATGGTACATCCTGGATAAAGTGTCAGCAATCACATTCTGCGTGCCTCGAACATGTTGCACTTGGAATTTGAGGGAAGATATTTGGACCACCCAACGACCAATTTTCCCAAGCTGGCGAGGATGTGCAAGGAGCCACGAGAGCGCTTGGTTGTCGGTTTCCAGCAAAAACTCTTTGTGTTCCAAAAAACGTCTGAACTTATTCACTCCAAACACGACAGCCAAACACTCTAACTCATACACAGAAGAGCTTTTCTTTTCGCATGGGTTCAAAGTGCGTGCAAACTTGTACAAACTTGTGCACCCTTGTACACTTTTGTACACCCTCGTATACATTTGTACAAACTTGTACAAACTTGTACACACTTGTACAAACTTGTACACACTTGTACAAACTTGTACACACTTGTACAAACTTGTACACCCTTGTACACACTTGTACAACCTTGTACACACTTGTACAACCTTGTACAAACCTGTACACCCTTGTACACACTTGTACAAGCTTGTACACGATTGTACACTCTTGTACACACTTGTGCAACCTTGTACACACTTGTACAACCTTGTACACACTTGTACAACCTTGTACACACTTGTTCAAGCTTGTACACACTTGTACAACCTTGTACACACTTGTACACCCTTGTACACACTTGTACAACCTTTTACAAACTTGTACACACTTGTACAAAATTGTACATTCTTGTACATACTTGTACACCCTTGTACACACTTGTACAACCTTGTACAAACCTGTACACCCTTGTACACACTTGTACAAGCTTGTACATACTTGTACAAGCTTGTACACACTTGTACAAGCTTGTACACACTTGTACACCCTTGTACAAACTTGTGCACTCTTGTACACTTTTGTACACCCTTGTACACATTTGTACAACCTTGTACAAACTTGTACACACTTGTACAAACTTGTACACACTTGTACAACCTTGTACACACTTGTACACCCTTGTACAAACTTGTGCACCCTTGAACACTTTTGTACACCCTTGTACACATTTGTACAACCTTGTACAAACTTAAACACACTTGTACAAACATGTACACACTTGAACAACCTTGTACACACTTGTACAACCTTGTACACACTTGTACAACCTCGTACACACTTGTACAACCTTGTACACACTTGTACAACCTTGTACACACTTGTACACCCTTGTACAAACTTGTGCACCCTTGAACACTTTTGTACACCCTTGTACACATTTGTACAACCTTGTACAAACTTAAACACACTTGTACAAACATGTACACACTTGAACAACCTTGTACACACTTGTACAACCTTGTACACACTTGTACAAGCTTGTACACACCTGTACAACCTTGTACACACTTGTACAACCTTGTACACACTTGTACAAGCTTGTACACACTTGTACAACCTTGTACACACTTGTACAACCTTTTACACAATTGTAAAACCTTGTACACACTTGTACATTCTTGTACAAACTTGTACTTACTTGTACAACCTTGTACAAACTTGTACACACTTGTACAAACTTTTACATCCTTGTATACATTTGTACACCCTTGTACACACTTGTACAACCTTGTACAAACCTGTACACCCTTGTACACACTTGTACAAGCTTGTACACACTTGTACATTCTTGTACAAACTTGTACTTACTTGTACAACCTTGTACAACCTTGTACACACTTGTACAAGCTTGTATACACCTTGTACACACTTGTACAACCTTGTACACACTTGTACAACCTTGTACACACTTGTTCAAGCTTGTACACACTTGTACAACCTTGTACACACTTGTACACCCTTGTACACACTTGTACAACCTTTTACAAACTTGTACACACTTGTACAAAATTGTACATTCTTGTACATACTTGTACACCCTTGTACACACTTGTACACCCTTGTACAAACTTGTGCACCCTTGTACACTTTTGTACACCCTTGTACACATTTGTACAAACTTGTACAAACTTGTACACACTTGTACAAACTTGTACACACTTGTACAAACTTGTGTACACTTGTACAACCTTGTACACACTTGTACAACCTTGTACACACTTGTACAACCTTGTACACACTTGTACAACCTTGTACACACTTGTACAACATTGTACACAATTGTAAAACCTTGTACACACGTGTACAACCTTGTACAAACTTGTACACACTTGTACAACCTTGTACACACTTGTACAACCTTGTACACACTTGTACAACCTCGTACACACTTGTACAACCTCGTACACACTTGTACAACCTTGTACACACTTGTACAACCTTGTACACAATTGTAAAACCTTGTACACACTTGTACAACCTTGTACACACTTGTACAAGCTTGTACACACTTGTACAAGCTTGTACACACTTGTACACCCTTGTACAAACTTGTGCACCCTTGAACACTTTTGTACACCCTTGTACACATTTGTACAACCTTGTACAAACTTAAACACACTTGTATAAACATGTACACACTTGAACAACCTTGTACACACTTGTACAACCTTGTACACACTTGTACAAGCTTGTATACACTTGTACAACCTTGTACATACTTGTACACCCTTGTACACACTTGTACAACCTTGTACAAACCTGTACACCCTTGTACACACTTGTACAAGCTTGTACACACTTGTACAAGCTTGTACACACTTGTACAAGCTTGTACACACTTGTACACCCTTGTACAAACTTGTGCACTCTTGTACACCTTTGTACACCCTTGTACACATTTGTACAACCTTGTACAAACTTGTACACACTTGTACAAACTTGTACACACTTGTACAACCTTGTACACACTTGTACACCCTTGTACAAACTTGTGCACCCTTGAACACTTTTGTACACCCTTGTACACATTTGTACAACCTTGTACAAACTTAAACACACTTGTACAAACATGTACACACTTGAACAACCTTGTACACACTTGTACAACCTTGTACACACTTGTACAACCTCGTACACACTTGTACAACCTTGTACACACTTGTACAAACTTGTACACACTTGTACACCCTTGTACAAACTTGTGCACCCTTGAACACTTTTGTACACCCTTGTACACATTTCTACAACCTTGTACAAACTTAAACACACTTGTACAAACATGTACACACTTGAACAACCTTGTACACACTTGTACAACCTTGTACACACTTGTACAAGCTTGTACACACTTGTACAACCTTGTACACACTTGTACAACCTTGTACACACTTGTACAAGCTTGTACACACTTGTACAACCTTGTACACACTTGTACAACCTTTTACACAATTGTAAAACCTTGTACACACTTGTACATTCTTGTACAAACTTGTACTTACTTGTACAACCTTGTACAAACTTGTACACACTTGTACAAACTTTTACATCCTTGTATACATTTGTACACCCTTGTACACACTTGTACAACCTTGTACAAACCTGTACACCCTTGTACACACTTGTACAAGCTTGTACACATTTGTACATTCTTGTACAAACTTGTACTTACTTGTACAACCTTGTACAACCTTGTACACACTTGTACAAGCTTGTATACACCTTGTACACACTTGTACAACCTTGTACACACTTGTACAACCTTGTACACACTTGTTCAAGCTTGTACACACTTGTACAACCTTGTACACACTTGTACACCCTTGTACACACTTGTACAACCTTTTACAAACTTGTACACACTTGTACAAAATTGTACATTCTTGTACATACTTATACACCCTTGTACACACTTGTACACCCTTGTACAAACTTGTGCACCCTTGTACACTTTTGTACACCCTTGTACACATTTGTACAAACTTGTACAAACTTGTACACACTTGTACAAACTTGTACACACTTGTACAAACTTGTGTACACTTGTACAACCTTGTACACACTTGTACAACCTTGTACACACTTGTACAACCTTGTACACACTTGTACAACCTTGTACACACTTGTACAACCTTGTACACAATTGTAAAACCTTGTACACACGTGTACAACCTTGTACAAACTTGTACACACTTGTACAACCTTGTACACACTTGTACAACCTTGTACACACTTGTACAACCTCGTACACACTTGTACAACCTTGTACACACTTGTACAACCTTGTACACAATTGTAAAACCTTGTACACACTTGTACAACCTTGTACACACTTGTACACCCTTGTACACACTTGTACAAAATTTTACATTCTTGTACATACTTGTACACCCTTGTACACACTTGTACAACCTTGTACAAACCTGTACACCCTTGTACACACTTGTACAAGCTTGTACACACTTGTACAAGCTTGTACACACTTATACAAGCTTGTACACACTTGTACACCCTTGTACAAACTTGTGCACCCTTGAACACTTTTGTACACCCTTGTACACATTTGTACAACCTTGTACAAACTTAAACACACTTGTATAAACATGTACACACTTGAACAACCTTGTACACACTTGTACAACCTTGTACACACTTGTACAAGCTTGTATACACTTGTACAACCTTGTACACACTTGTACAACCTTGTACACACTTGTACAACCTTGTACACACTTGTACAAGCTTGTACACACTTGTACAACCTTGTACACACTTGTACAACCTTTTACACAATTGTAAAACCTTGTACACACTTGTACATTCTTGTACAAACTTGTACTTACTTGTACAACCTTGTACAAACTTGTACACACTAGTACAAACTTTTACATCCTTGTATACATTTGTACACCCTTGTACACACTTGTACAACCTTGTACAAACCTGTACACCCTTGTACACACTTGTACAAGCTTGTACACGGTTGTACACCCTTGTACACACTTGTGCACCCTTGTACACACTTGTACACCCTTGTACACACATGTACAACCTTTTACAAACTTGTACACACTTGTACAAACTTGTACATTCTTGTACATACTTGTACACCCTTGTAAACACTTGTACAAAATTGTACAAACCTGTACACCCTTGTACACACTTGTACACGCTTGTACACACTTGTACAAGCTTGTACACACTTGTACACCCTTGTACAAACTTGTGCACCCTTGTACACTTTTGTACACCCTTGTATACATTTGTACAAACTTGTACAAACTTGTACACACTTGTACAAACTTGTACACACTTGTACAACCTTGTACAAACCTGTACACCCTTGTACACACTTGTACAAGCTTGTACACGATTGTACACTCTTGTACACACTTGTGCAACCTTGTACACACTTGTACAACCTTGTACACACTTGTACAACCTTGTACACACTTGTTCAAGCTTGTACACACTTGTACAACCTTGTACACACTTGTACACCCTTGTACACACTTGTAAAACCTTTTACAAACTTGTACACACTTGTACAAAATTGTACATTCTTGTACATACTTGTACACCCTTGTACACACTTGTACAACCTTGTACAAACCTGTACACCCTTGTACACACTTGTACAAGCTTGTACACACTTGTACAAGCTTGTACACACTTGTACACCCTTGTACAAACTTGTGCACCCTTGTACACTTTTGTACACCCTTGTACACATTTGTACAACCTTGTACAAACTTGTACACACTTGTACAAACTTGTACACACTTGTACAAACTTGTGGACACTTGTACAACCTTGTACACACTTGTACAACCTTGTACACACTTGTACAACCTCGTACACACTTGTACAACCTCGTACACACTTGTACAACCTCGTACACACTTGTACAACCTTGTACACAATTGTAAAACCTTGTACACACTTGTACAACCTTGTACACACTTGTACACCCTTGTACAAAATTTTACATTCTTGTACATACTTGTACACCCTTGTACACACTTGTACAACCTTGTACAAACCTGTACACCCTTGTACACACTTGTACAAGCTTGTACACACTTGTACAAGCTTGTACACACTTGTACAAGCTTGTACACACTTGTACACCCTTGTACAAACTTGTGCACCCTTGAACACTTTTGTACACCCTTGTACACATTTGTACAACCTTGTACAAACTTAAACACACTTGTACAAACATGTACACACTTGAACAACCTTGTACACACTTGTACAACCTTGTACACACTTGTACAAGCTTGTACACACTTGTACAACCTTGTACACACTTGTACAACCTTGTACACACTTGTACAAGCTTGTACACACTTGTACAACCTTGTACACACTTGTACAACCTTTTACACAATTGTAAAACCTTGTACACACTTGTACATTCTTGTACAAACTTGTACTTGCTTGTACAACCTTGTACAAACTTGTACAAACTTGTACTTACTTGTACAACCTTGTACAAACTTGTACACACTTGTACAAACTTTTACATCCTTGTATACATTTGTACAACCTTGTACACACTTGTACAACCTTGTACAAACCTGTACACCCTTGTACACACTTGTACAAGCTTGTACACGATTGTACACCCTTGTACACACTTGTGCACCCTTGTACACACTTGTACACCCTTGTACACACATGTACAACCTTTTACAAACTTGTACACACTTGTACAAACTTGTACATTCTTGTACATACTTGTACACCCTTGTAAACACTTGTACAAAATTGTACAAACCTGTACACCCTTGTACACACTTGTACAAGCTTGTACACACTTGTACAAGCTTGTACACACTTGTACACCCTTGAACAAACTTGTGCACCCTTGTACACTTTTGTACACCCTTGTATACATTTGTACAAACTTGTACAAACTTGTACACACTTGTACAAACTTGTACACACTTGTACAAACTTGTACACCCTTGTACACACTTGTACAACCTTGTACACACTTGTACAACCTTGTACAAACCTGTACACCCTTGTACACACTTGTACAGGCTTGTACACGATTGTACACTCTTGTACACACTTGTGCAACCTTGTACACACTTGTACAACCTTGTACACACTTGTACAACCTTGTACACACTTGTTCAAGCTTGTACACACTTGTACAACCTTGTACACACTTGTACACCCTTGTACACACTTGTACAACCTTTTACAAACTTGTACACACTTGTACAAAATTGTACATTCTTGTACATACTTGTACACCCTTGTACACACTTGTACAACCTTGTACAAACCTGTACACCCTTGTACACACTTGTACAAGCTTGTACACACTTGTACAAGCTTGTACACACTTGTACAAGCTTGTACACACTTGTACACCCTTGTACAAACTTGTGCACCCTTGTACACTTTTGTACACCCTTGTACACATTTGTACAACCTTGTACAAACTTGTTCACACTTGTACAAACTTGTACACACTTTTACAAACTTGTGTACACTTGTACAAACTTGTGTACACTTGTACAACCTTGTACACACTTGTACAACCTTGTACACACTTGTACAACCTTGTACACACTTGTACAACCTCGTACACACTTGTACAACCTTGTACACACTTGTACAAACTTGTACACAATTGTAAAACCTTGTACACACTTGTACAACCTTGTACACACTTGTACACCCTTGTACACACTTGTACAAAATTTTACATTCTTGTACATACTTGTACACCCTTGTACACACTTGTACAACCTTGTACAAACCTGTACACCCTTGTACACACTTGTACAAGCTTGTACACACTTGTACAAGCTTGTACACACTTGTACAAGCTTGTACACACTTCTACACCCTTGTACAAATTTGTGCACCCTTGAACACTTTTGTACACCCTTGTACACATTTGTACAACCTTGTACAAACTTAAACACACTTGTACAAACATGTACACACTTGAACAACCTTGTACACACTTGTACAACCTTGTACACACTTGTACAACCTTGTACACACTTGTACAAGCTTGTACACACTTGTACAACCTTGTACACACTTGTACAACCTTTTACACAATTGTAAAACCTTGTACACACTTGTACATTCTTGTACAAACTTGTACTTACTTGTACAACCTTGTACAAACTTGTACACACTTGTACAAACTTTTACATCCTTGTATACATTTGTACACCCTTGTACACACTTGTACAACCTTGTACAAACCTGTACACCCTTGTACACACTTGTACAAGCTTGTACACGATTGTACACCCTTGTACACACTTGTGCACCCTTGTACACACTTGTACACCCTTGTACACACATGTACAACCTTTTACAAACTTGTACACACTTGTACAAACGTGTACATTCTTGTACATACTTGTACACCCTTGTAAACACTTGTACAAAATTGTACAAACCTGTACACCCTTGTACACACTTGTACAAGCTTGTACACACTTGTACAAGCTTGTACACACTTGTACACCCTTGTACAAACTTGTGCACCCTTGTACACTTTTGTACACCCTTGTATACATTTCTACAAACTTGTACAAACTTGTACACACTTGTACAAACTTGTACACCCTTGTACAAACTTGTGCACCCTTGTACACTTTTGTACACCCTTGTACACATTTGTACAAACTTGTACAAACTTGTACACACTTGTACAAACTTGTACACACTTGTACAAACTTGTGTACACTTGTACAACCTTGTACACACTTGTACAACCTTGTACACACTTGTACAACCTTGTACACACTTGTACAACCTTGTACACACTTGTACAACATTGTACACAATTGTAAAACCTTGTACACACGTGTACAACCTTGTACAAACTTGTACACACTTGTACAACCTTGTACACACTTGTACAACCTTGTACACACTTGTACAACCTCGTACACACTTGTACAACCTTGTACACACTTGTACAACCTTGTACACAATTGTAAAACCTTGTACACACTTGTACAACCTTGTACACACTTGTACAAGCTTGTACACACTTGTACAAGCTTGTACAAACCTGTACACCCTTGTACACACTTGTACACGCTTGTACACACTTGTACAAGCTTGTACACACTTGTACACCCTTGTACAAACTTGTGCACCCTTGTACACTTTTGTACACCCTTGTATACATTTGTACAAACTTGTACAAACTTGTACACACTTGTACAAACTTGTACACACTTGTACAACCTTGTACAAACCTGTACACCCTTGTACACACTTGTACAAGCTTGTACACGATTGTACACTCTTGTACACACTTGTGCAACCTTGTACACACTTGTACAACCTTGTACACACTTGTACAACCTTGTACACACTTGTTCAAGCTTGTACACACTTGTACAACCTTGTACACACTTGTACACCCTTGTACACACTTGTAAAACCTTTTACAAACTTGTACACACTTGTACAAAATTGTACATTCTTGTACATACTTGTACACCCTTGTACACACTTGTACAACCTTGTACAAACCTGTACACCCTTGTACACACTTGTACAAGCTTGTACACACTTGTACAAGCTTGTACACACTTGTACACCCTTGTACAAACTTGTGCACCCTTGTACACTTTTGTACACCCTTGTACACATTTGTACAACCTTGTACAAACTTGTACACACTTGTACAAACTTGTACACACTTGTACAAACTTGTGGACACTTGTACAACCTTGTACACACTTGTACAACCTTGTACACACTTGTACAACCTCGTACACACTTGTACAACCTCGTACACACTTGTACAACCTTGTACACACTTGTACAACCTTGTACACAATTGTAAAACCTTGTACACACTTGTACAACCTTGTACACACTTGTACACCCTTGTACAAAATTTTACATTCTTGTACATACTTGTACACCCTTGTACACACTTGTACAACCTTGTACAAACCTGTACACCCTTGTACACACTTGTACAAGCTTGTACACACTTGTACAAGCTTGTACACACTTGTACAAGCTTGTACACACTTGTACACCCTTGTACAAACTTGTGCACCCTTGAACACTTTTGTACACCCTTGTACACATTTGTACAACCTTGTACAAACTTAAACACACTTGTACAAACATGTACACACTTGAACAACCTTGTACACACTTGTACAACCTTGTACACACTTGTACAAGCTTGTACACACTTGTACAACCTTGTACACACTTGTACAACCTTGTACACACTTGTACAAGCTTGTACACACTTGTACAACCTTGTACACACTTGTACAACCTTTTACACAATTGTAAAACCTTGTACACACTTGTACATTCTTGTACAAACTTGTACTTGCTTGTACAACCTTGTACAAACTTGTACAAACTTGTACTTACTTGTACAACCTTGTACAAACTTGTACACACTTGTACAAACTTTTACATCCTTGTATACATTTGTACAACCTTGTACACACTTGTACAACCTTGTACAAACCTGTACACCCTTGTACACACTTGTACAAGCTTGTACACGATTGTACACCCTTGTACACACTTGTGCACCCTTGTACACACTTGTACACCCTTGTACACACATGTACAACCTTTTACAAACTTGTACACACTTGTACAAACTTGTACATTCTTGTACATACTTGTACACCCTTGTAAACACTTGTACAACCTTGTACAAACCTGTACACCCTTGTACACACTTGTACAAGCTTGTACACACTTGTACAACCTTGTACACAATTGTAAAACCTTGTACACACTTGTACAACCTTGTACACACTTGTACACCCTTGTACACACTTGTACAAAATTTTACATTCTTGTACATACTTGTACACCCTTGTACACACTTGTACAACCTTGTACAAACCTGTACACCCTTGTACACACTTGTACAAGCTTGTACACACTTGTACAAGCTTGTACACACTTGTACAAGCTTGTACACACTTCTACACCCTTGTACAAATTTGTGCACCCTTGAACACTTTTGTACACCCTTGTACACATTTGTACAACCTTGTACAAACTTAAACACACTTGTACAAACATGTACACACTTGAACAACCTTGTACACACTTGTACAACCTTGTACACACTTGTACAACCTTGTACACACTTGTACAAGCTTGTACACACTTGTACAACCTTGTACACACTTGTACAACCTTTTACACAATTGTAAAACCTTGTACACACTTGTACATTCTTGTACAAACTTGTACTTACTTGTACAACCTTGTACAAACTTGTACACACTTGTACAAACTTTTACATCCTTGTATACATTTGTACACCCTTGTACACACTTGTACAACCTTGTACAAACCTGTACACCCTTGTACACACTTGTACAAGCTTGTACACGATTGTACACCCTTGTACACACTTGTGCACCCTTGTACACACTTGTACACCCTTGTACACACATGTACAACCTTTTACAAACTTGTACACACTTGTACAAACGTGTACATTCTTGTACATACTTGTACACCCTTGTAAACACTTGTACAAAATTGTACAAACCTGTACACCCTTGTACACACTTGTACAAGCTTGTACACACTTGTACAAGCTTGTACACACTTGTACACCCTTGTACAAACTTGTGCACCCTTGTACACTTTTGTACACCCTTGTATACATTTCTACAAACTTGTACAAACTTGTACACACTTGTACAAACTTGTACACCCTTGTACAAACTTGTGCACCCTTGTACACTTTTGTACACCCTTGTACACATTTGTACAAACTTGTACAAACTTGTACACACTTGTACAAACTTGTACACACTTGTACAAACTTGTGTACACTTGTACAACCTTGTACACACTTGTACAACCTTGTACACACTTGTACAACCTTGTACACACTTGTACAACCTTGTACACACTTGTACAACATTGTACACAATTGTAAAACCTTGTACACACGTGTACAACCTTGTACAAACTTGTACACACTTGTACAACCTTGTACACACTTGTACAACCTTGTACACACTTGTACAACCTCGTACACACTTGTACAACCTTGTACACACTTGTACAACCTTGTACACAATTGTAAAACCTTGTACACACTTGTACAACCTTGTACACACTTGTACAAGCTTGTACACACTTGTACAAGCTTGTACACACTTGTACACCCTTGTACAAACTTGTGCACCCTTGAACACTTTTGTACACCCTTGTACACATTTGTACAACCTTGTACAAACTTAAACACACTTGTATAAACATGTACACACTTGAACAACCTTGTACACACTTGTACAACCTTGTACACACTTGTACAAGCTTGTATACACTTGTACAACCTTGTACACACTTGTACAACCTTGTACACACTTGTACAACCTTGTACACACTTGTACAAGCTTGTACACACTTGTACAACCTTGTACACACTTGTACAACCTTTTACACAATTGTAAAACCTTGTACACACTTGTACATTCTTGTACAAACTTGTACTTACTTGTACAACCTTGTACAAACTTGTACACACTAGTACAAACTTTTACATCCTTGTATACATTTGTACACCCTTGTACACACTTGTACAACCTTGTACAAACCTGTACACCCTTGTACACACTTGTACAAGCTTGTACACGGTTGTACACCCTTGTACACACTTGTGCACCCTTGTACACACTTGTACACCCTTGTACACACATGTACAACCTTTTACAAACTTGTACACACTTGTACAAACTTGTACATTCTTGTACATACTTGTACACCCTTGTAAACACTTGTACAAAATTGTACAAACCTGTACACCCTTGTACACACTTGTACACGCTTGTACACACTTGTACAAGCTTGTACACACTTGTACACCCTTGTACAAACTTGTGCACCCTTGTACACTTTTGTACACCCTTGTATACATTTGTACAAACTTGTACAAACTTGTACACACTTGTACAAACTTGTACACACTTGTACAACCTTGTACAAACCTGTACACCCTTGTACACACTTGTACAAGCTTGTACACGATTGTACACTCTTGTACACACTTGTGCAACCTTGTACACACTTGTACAACCTTGTACACACTTGTACAACCTTGTACACACTTGTTCAAGCTTGTACACACTTGTACAACCTTGTACACACTTGTACACCCTTGTACACACTTGTAAAACCTTTTACAAACTTGTACACACTTGTACAAAATTGTACATTCTTGTACATACTTGTACACCCTTGTACACACTTGTACAACCTTGTACAAACCTGTACACCCTTGTACACACTTGTACAAGCTTGTACACACTTGTACAAGCTTGTACACACTTGTACACCCTTGTACAAACTTGTGCACCCTTGTACACTTTTGTACACCCTTGTACACATTTGTACAACCTTGTACAAACTTGTACACACTTGTACAAACTTGTACACACTTGTACAAACTTGTGGACACTTGTACAACCTTGTACACACTTGTACAACCTTGTACACACTTGTACAACCTCGTACACACTTGTACAACCTCGTACACACTTGTACAACCTTGTACACACTTGTACAACCTTGTACACAATTGTAAAACCTTGTACACACTTGTACAACCTTGTACACACTTGTACACCCTTGTACAAAATTTTACATTCTTGTACATACTTGTACACCCTTGTACACACTTGTACAACCTTGTACAAACCTGTACACCCTTGTACACACTTGTACAAGCTTGTACACACTTGTACACCCTTGTACAAACTTGTGCACCCTTGAACACTTTTGTACACCCTTGTACACATTTGTACAACCTTGTACAAACTTAAACACACTTGTACAAACATGTACACACTTGAACAACCTTGTACACACTTGTACAACCTTGTACACACTTGTACAAGCTTGTACACACTTGTACAACCTTGTACACACTTGTACAACCTTGTACACACTTGTACAAGCTTGTACACACTTGTACAACCTTGTACACACTTGTACAACCTTTTACACAATTGTAAAACCTTGTACACACTTGTACATTCTTGTACAAACTTGTCCTTGCTTGTACAACCTTGTACAAACTTGTACAAACTTGTACTTACTTGTACAACCTTGTACAAACTTGTACACACTTGTACAAACTTTTACATCCTTGTATACATTTGTACAACCTTGTACACACTTGTACAACCTTGTACAAACCTGTACACCCTTGTACACACTTGTACAAGCTTGTACACGATTGTACACCCTTGTACACACTTGTGCACCCTTGTACACACTTGTACACCCTTGTACACACATGTACAACCTTTTACAAACTTGTACACACTTGTACAAACTTGTACATTCTTGTACATACTTGTACACCCTTGTAAACACTTGTACAAAATTGTACAAACCTGTACACCCTTGTACACACTTGTACAAGCTTGTACACACTTGTACAAGCTTGTACACACTTGTACACCCTTGAACAAACTTGTGCACCCTTGTACACTTTTGTACACCCTTGTATACATTTGTACAAACTTGTACAAACTTGTACACACTTGTACAAACTTGTACACACTTGTACAAACTTGTACACCCTTGTACACACTTGTACAACCTTGTACACACTTGTACAACCTTGTACAAACCTGTACACCCTTGTACACACTTGTACAGGCTTGTACACGATTGTACACTCTTGTACACACTTGTGCAACCTTGTACACACTTGTACAACCTTGTACACACTTGTACAACCTTGTACACACTTGTTCAAGCTTGTACACACTTGTACAACCTTGTACACACTTGTACACCCTTGTACACACTTGTACAACCTTTTACAAACTTGTACACACTTGTACAAAATTGTACATTCTTGTACATACTTGTACACCCTTGTACACACTTGTACAACCTTGTACAAACCTGTACACCCTTGTACACACTTGTACAAGCTTGTACACACTTGTACAAGCTTGTACACACTTGTACAAGCTTGTACACACTTGTACACCCTTGTACAAACTTGTGCACCCTTGTACACTTTTGTACACCCTTGTACACATTTGTACAACCTTGTACAAACTTGTTCACACTTGTACAAACTTGTACACACTTTTACAAACTTGTGTACACTTGTACAAACTTGTGTACACTTGTACAACCTTGTACACACTTGTACAACCTTGTACACACTTGTACAACCTTGTACACACTTGTACAACCTCGTACACACTTGTACAACCTTGTACACACTTGTACAACCTTGTACACAATTGTAAAACCTTGTACACACTTGTACAACCTTGTACACACTTGTACACCCTTGTACACACTTGTACAAAATTTTACATTCTTGTACATACTTGTACACCCTTGTACACACTTGTACAACCTTGTACAAACCTGTACACCCTTGTACACACTTGTACAAGCTTGTACACACTTGTACAAGCTTGTACACACTTGTACAAGCTTGTACACACTTCTACACCCTTGTACAAATTTGTGCACCCTTGAACACTTTTGTACACCCTTGTACACATTTGTACAACCTTGTACAAACTTAAACACACTTGTACAAACATGTACACACTTGAACAACCTTGTACACACTTGTACAACCTTGTACACACTTGTACAACCTTGTACACACTTGTACAAGCTTGTACACACTTGTACAACCTTGTACACACTTGTACAACCTTTTACACAATTGTAAAACCTTGTACACACTTGTACATTCTTGTACAAACTTGTACTTACTTGTACAACCTTGTACAAACTTGTACACACTTGTACAAACTTTTACATCCTTGTATACATTTGTACACCCTTGTACACACTTGTACAACCTTGTACAAACCTGTACACCCTTGTACACACTTGTACAAGCTTGTACACGATTGTACACTCTTGTACACACTTGTGCACCCTTGTACACACTTGTACAACCTTGTACACACATGTACAACCTTTTACAAACTTGTACACACTTGTACAAACGTGTACATTCTTGTACATACTTGTACACCCTTGTAAACACTTGTACAAAATTGTACAAACCTGTACACCCTTGTACACATTTGTACAAGCTTGTACACACTTGTACAAGCTTGTACACACTTGTACACCCTTGTACAAACTTGTGCACCCTTGTACACTTTTGTACACCCTTGTATACATTTCTACAAACTTGTACAAACTTGTACACACTTGTACAAACTTGTACACCCTTGTACAAACTTGTGCACCCTTGAACACTTTTGTACACCCTTGTACACATTTGTACAACCTTGTACAAACTTAAACACACTTGTACAAACATGTACACACTTGAACAACCTTGTACACACTTGTACAACCTTGTACACACTTGTACAACCTCGTACACACTTGTACAACCTTGTACACACTTGTACAAACTTGTACACACTTGTACACCCTTGTACAAACTTGTGCACCCTTGAACACTTTTGTACACCCTTGTACACATTTGTACAACCTTGTACAAACTTAAACACACTTGTACAAACATGTACACACTTGAACAACCTTGTACACACTAGTACAACCTTGTACACACTTGTACAAGCTTGTACACACTTGTACAACCTTGTACACACTTGTACAACCTTGTACACACTTGTACAAGCTTGTACACACTTGTACAACCTTGTACACACTTGTACAACCTTTTACACAATTGTAAAACCTTGTACACACTTGTACATTCTTGTACAAACTTGTACTTACTTGTACAACCTTGTACAAACTTGTACACACTTGTACAAACTTTTACATCCTTGTATACATTTGTACACCCTTGTACACACTTGTACAACCTTGTACAAACCTGTACACCCTTGTACACACTTGTACAAGCTTGTACACACTTGTACATTCTTGTACAAACTTGTACTTACTTGTACAACCTTGTACTTACTTGTACAACCTTGTACAACCTTGTACACACTTGTACAAGCTTGTATACACCTTGTACACACTTGTACAACCTTGTACACACTTGTACAACCTTGTACACACTTGTTCAAGCTTGTACACACTTGTACAACCTTGTACACACTTGTACAACCTCGTACACACTTGTACAACCTTGTACACACTTGTACAAGCTTGTACACACTTGTACAAGCTTGTACACACTTGTACACCCTTGTACAAACTTGTGCACCCTTGAACACTTTTGTACACCCTTGTACACATTTGTACAACCTTGTACAAACTTAAACACACTTGTATAAACATGTACACACTTGAACAACCTTGTACACACTTGTACAACCTTGTACACACTTGTACAAGCTTGTATACACTTGTACAACCTTGTACATACTTGTACACCCTTGTACACACTTGTGCACTCTTGTACACTTTTGTACACCCTTGTACACATTTGTACAACCTTGTACAAACTTGTACACACTTGTACAAACTTGTACACACTTGTACAACCTTGTACACACTTGTACACCCTTGTACAAACTTGTGCACCCTTGAACACTTTTGTACACCCTTGTACACATTTGTACAACCTTGTACAAACTTAAACACACTTGTACAAACATGTACACACTTGAACAACCTTGTACACACTTGTACAACCTTGTACACACTTGTACAACCTCGTACACACTTGTACAACCTTGTACACACTTGTACAAACTTGTACACACTTGTACACCCTTGTACAAACTTGTGCACCCTTGAACACTTTTGTACACCCTTGTACACATTTGTACAACCTTGTACAAACTTAAACACACTTGTACAAACATGTACACACTTGAACAACCTTGTACACACTAGTACAACCTTGTACACACTTGTACAAGCTTGTACACACTTGTACAACCTTGTACACACTTGTACAACCTTGTACACACTTGTACAAGCTTGTACACACTTGTACAACCTTGTACACACTTGTACAACCTTTTACACAATTGTAAAACCTTGTACACACTTGTACATTCTTGTACAAACTTGTACTTACTTGTACAACCTTGTACAAACTTGTACACACTTGTACAAACTTTTACATCCTTGTATACATTTGTACACCCTTGTACACACTTGTACAACCTTGTACAAACCTGTACACCCTTGTACACACTTGTACAAGCTTGTACACACTTGTACATTCTTGTACAAACTTGTACTTACTTGTACAACCTTGTACTTACTTGTACAACCTTGTACAACCTTGTACACACTTGTACAAGCTTGTATACACCTTGTACACACTTGTACAACCTTGTACACACTTGTACAACCTTGTACACACTTGTTCAAGCTTGTACACACTTGTACAACCTTGTACACACTTGTACACCCTTGTACACACTTGTACAACCTTTTACAAACTTGTACACACTTGTACAAAATTGTACATTCTTGTACATACTTGTACACCCTTGTACACACTTGTACACCCTTGTACAAACTTGTGCACCCTTGTACACTTTTGTACACCCTTGTACACATTTGTACAAACTTGTACAAACTTGTACACACTTGTACAAACTTGTACACACTTGTACAAACTTGTGTACACTTGTACAACCTTGTACACACTTGTACAACCTTGTACACACTTGTACAACCTTGTACACACTTGTACAACCTTGTACACACTTGTACAACCTTGTACACAATTGTAAAACCTTGTACACACGTGTACAACTTTGTACAAACTTGTACACACTTGTACAACCTTGTACACACTTGTACAACCTTGTACACACTTGTACAACCTCGTACACACTTGTACAACCTTGTACACACTTGTACAACCTTGTACACAATTGTAAAACCTTGTACACACTTGTACAACCTTGTACACACTTGTACACCCTTGTACACACTTGTACAAAATTTTACATTCTTGTACATACTTGTACACCCTTGTACACACTTGTACAACCTTGTACAAACCTGTACACCCTTGTACACACTTGTACAAGCTTGTACACACTTGTACAAGCTTGTACACACTTGTACACCCTTGTACAAACTTGTGCACCCTTGAACACTTTTGTACACCCTTGTACACATTTGTACAACCTTGTACAAACTTAAACACACTTGTATAAACATGTACACACTTGAACAACCTTGTACACACTTGTACAACCTTGTACACACTTGTACAAGCTTGTATACACTTGTACAACCTTGTACACACTTGTACAACCTTGTACACACTTGTACAACCTTGTACACACTTGTACAAGCTTGTACACACTTGTACAACCTTGTACACACTTGTACAACCTTTTACACAATTGTAAAACCTTGTACACACTTGTACATTCTTGTACAAACTTGTACTTACTTGTACAACCTTGTACAAACTTGTACACACTAGTACAAACTTTTACATCCTTGTATACATTTGTACACCCTTGTACACACTTGTACAACCTTGTACAAACCTGTACACCCTTGTACACACTTGTACAAGCTTGTACACGGTTGTACACCCTTGTACACACTTGTGCACCCTTGTACACACTTGTACACCCTTGTACACACATGTACAACCTTTTACAAACTTGTACACACTTGTACAAACTTGTACATTCTTGTACATACTTGTACACCCTTGTAAACACTTGTACAAAATTGTACAAACCTGTACACCCTTGTACACACTTGTACACGCTTGTACACACTTGTACAAGCTTGTACACACTTGTACACCCTTGTACAAACTTGTGCACCCTTGTACACTTTTGTACACCCTTGTATACATTTGTACAAACTTGTACAAACTTGTACACACTTGTACAAACTTGTACACACTTGTACAACCTTGTACAAACCTGTACACCCTTGTACACACTTGTACAAGCTTGTACACGATTGTACACTCTTGTACACACTTGTGCAACCTTGTACACACTTGTACAACCTTGTACACACTTGTACAACCTTGTACACACTTGTTCAAGCTTGTACACACTTGTACAACCTTGTACACACTTGTACACCCTTGTACACACTTGTAAAACCTTTTACAAACTTGTACACACTTGTACAAAATTGTACATTCTTGTACATACTTGTACACCCTTGTACACACTTGTACAACCTTGTACAAACCTGTACACCCTTGTACACACTTGTACAAGCTTGTACACACTTGTACAAGCTTGTACACACTTGTACACCCTTGTACAAACTTGTGCACCCTTGTACACTTTTGTACACCCTTGTACACATTTGTACAACCTTGTACAAACTTGTACACACTTGTACAAACTTGTACACACTTGTACAAACTTGTGGACACTTGTACAACCTTGTACACACTTGTACAACCTTGTACACACTTGTACAACCTCGTACACACTTGTACAACCTCGTACACACTTGTACAACCTTGTACACACTTGTACAACCTTGTACACAATTGTAAAACCTTGTACACACTTGTACAACCTTGTACACACTTGTACACCCTTGTACAAAATTTTACATTCTTGTACATACTTGTACACCCTTGTACACACTTGTACAACCTTGTACAAACCTGTACACCCTTGTACACACTTGTACAAGCTTGTACACACTTGTACAAGCTTGTACACACTTGTACAAGCTTGTACACACTTGTACACCCTTGTACAAACTTGTGCACCCTTGAACACTTTTGTACACCCTTGTACACATTTGTACAACCTTGTACAAACTTAAACACACTTGTACAAACATGTACACACTTGAACAACCTTGTACACACTTGTACAACCTTGTACACACTTGTACAAGCTTGTACACACTTGTACAACCTTGTACACACTTGTACAACCTTGTACACACTTGTACAAGCTTGTACACACTTGTACAACCTTGTACACACTTGTACAACCTTTTACACAATTGTAAAACCTTGTACACACTTGTACATTCTTGTACAAACTTGTACTTGCTTGTACAACCTTGTACAAACTTGTACAAACTTGTACTTACTTGTACAACCTTGTACAAACTTGTACACACTTGTACAAACTTTTACATCCTTGTATACATTTGTACAACCTTGTACACACTTGTACAACCTTGTACAAACCTGTACACCCTTGTACACACTTGTACAAGCTTGTACACGATTGTACACCCTTGTACACACTTGTGCACCCTTGTACACACTTGTACACCCTTGTACACACATGTACAACCTTTTACAAACTTGTACACACTTGTACAAACTTGTACATTCTTGTACATACTTGTACACCCTTGTAAACACTTGTACAAAATTGTACAAACCTGTACACCCTTGTACACACTTGTACAAGCTTGTACACACTTGTACAAGCTTGTACACACTTGTACACCCTTGAACAAACTTGTGCACCCTTGTACACTTTTGTACACCCTTGTATACATTTGTACAAACTTGTACAAACTTGTACACACTTGTACAAACTTGTACACACTTGTACAACCTTGTACACCCTTGTACACACTTGTACAACCTTGTACACACTTGTACAACCTTGTACAAACCTGTACACCCTTGTACACACTTGTACAGGCTTGTACACGATTGTACACTCTTGTACACACTTGTGCAACCTTGTACACACTTGTACAACCTTGTACACACTTGTACAACCTTGTACACACTTGTTCAAGCTTGTACACACTTGTACAACCTTGTACACACTTGTACACCCTTGTACACACTTGTACAACCTTTTACAAACTTGTACACACTTGTACAAAATTGTACATTCTTGTACATACTTGTACACCCTTGTACAAACCTGTACACCCTTGTACACACTTGTACAAGCTTGTACACACTTGTACACCCTTGTACAAACTTGTGCACCCTTGTACACTTTTGTACACCCTTGTACACATTTGTACAACCTTGTACAAACTTGTTCACACTTGTACAAACTTGTACACACTTTTACAAACTTGTGTACACTTGTACAAACTTGTGTACACTTGTACAACCTTGTACACACTTGTACAACCTTGTACACACTTGTACAACCTCGTACACACTTGTACAACCTCGTACACACTTGTACAACCTTGTACACACTTGTACAACCTTGTACACAATTGTAAAACCTTGTACACACTTGTACAACCTTGTACACACTTGTACACCCTTGTACACACTTGTACAAAATTTTACATTCTTGTACATACTTGTACACCCTTGTACACACTTGTACAACCTTGTACAAACCTGTACACCCTTGTACACACTTGTACAAGCTTGTACACACTTGTACAAGCTTGTACACACTTGTACAAGCTTGTACACACTTCTACACCCTTGTACAAATTTGTGCACCCTTGAACACTTTTGTACACCCTTGTACACATTTGTACAACCTTGTACAAACTTAAACACACTTGTACAAACATGTACACACTTGAACAACCTTGTACACACTTGTACAACCTTGTACACACTTGTACAACCTTGTACACACTTGTACAAGCTTGTACACACTTGTACAACCTTGTACACACTTGTACAACCTTTTACACAATTGTAAAACCTTGTACACACTTGTACATTCTTGTACAAACTTGTACTTACTTGTACAACCTTGTACAAACTTGTACACACTTGTACAAACTTTTACATCCTTGTATACATTTGTACACCCTTGTACACACTTGTACAACCTTGTACAAACCTGTACACCCTTGTACACACTTGTACAAGCTTGTACACGATTGTACACCCTTGTACACACTTGTGCACCCTTGTACACACTTGTACACCCTTGTACACACATGTACAACCTTTTACAAACTTGTACACACTTGTACAAACGTGTACATTCTTGTACATACTTGTACACCCTTGTAAACACTTGTACAAAATTGTACAAACCTGTACACCCTTGTACACACTTGTACAAGCTTGTACACACTTGTACAAGCTTGTACACACTTGTACACCCTTGTACAAACTTGTGCACCCTTGTACACTTTTGTACACCCTTGTATACATTTCTACAAACTTGTACAAACTTGTACACACTTGTACAAACTTGTACACACTTGTACAAACTTGTACACCCTTGTACACACTTGTACAACCTTGTACACACTTGTACAACCTTGTACAAACCTGTACACCCTTGTACACACTTGTACAAGCTTGTACACGATTGTACACTCTTGTACACACTTGTGCAACCTTGTACACACTTGTACAACCTTGTACACACTTGTACAACCTTGTACACACTTGTACAACCTTGTACACACTTGTTCAAGCTTGTACACACTTGTACAACCTTGTACACACTTGTACACCCTTGTACTCACTTGTACAACCTTTTACAAACTTGTACACACTTGTACAAAATTGTACATTCTTGTACATACTTGTACACCCTTGTACACACTTGTACAACCTTGTACAAACCTGTACACCCTTGTACACACTTGTACAAGCTTGTACACACTTGTACAAGCTTGTACACACTTGTACACCCTTGTACAAACTTGTGCACCCTTGTACACTTTTGTACATCCTTGTACACATTTGTACAACCTTGTACAAACTTGTACACACTTGTACAAACTTGTACACACTTGTACAAACTTGTGTACACTTGTACAACCTTGTACACACTTGTACAACCTTGTACACACTTGTACAACCTTGTACACACTTGTACAACCTCGTACACACTTGTACAACCTTGTACACACTTGTACAACCTTGTACACACTTGTACAACCTCGTACACACTTGTACAACCTTGTACACACTTGTACAACCTTGTACACAATTGTAAAACCTTGTACATACTTGTACAACCTTGTACACACTTGTACACCCTTGTACACACTTGTACACCCTTGTACACACTTGTACACCCTTGTACACACTTGTACAAAATTTTACATTCTTGTACATACTTGTACACCCTTGTACACACTTGTACAACCTTGTACAAACCTGTACACCCTTGTACACACTTGTACAAGCTTGTACACACTTGTACAAGCTTTTACACACTTGTACAAGCTTGTACACACTTGTACACCCTTGTACAAACTTGTGCACCCTTGAACACTTTTGTACACCCTTGTACACATTTGTACAACCTTGTACAAACTTAAACACACTTGTACAAACATGTACACACTTGAACAACCTTGTACACACTTGTACAACCTTGTACACACTTGTACAAGCTTGTACACACTTGTACAACCTTGTACACACTTGTACAACCTTTTACACAATTGTAAAACCTTGTACACACTTGTACATTCTTGTACAAACTTGTACTTACTTGTACAACCTTGTACAAACTTGTACACACTTGTACAAACTTTTACATCCTTGTATACATTTGTACACCCTTGTACACACTTGTACAACCTTGTACAAACCTGTACACCCTTGTACACACTTGTACAAGCTTGTATACGATTGTACACCCTTGTACACACTTGTGCACCCTTGTACACACTTGTACACCCTTGTACACACATGTACAACCTTTTACAAACTTGTACACACTTGTACAAACTTGTACATTCTTGTACATACTTGTACACCCTTGTAAACACTTGTACAAAATTGTACAAACCTGTACACCCTTGTACACACTTGTACAAGCTTGTACACACTTGTACAAGCTTGTACACACTTGTACACCCTTGTAAAAACTTGTGCACCCTTGTACACTTTTGTACACCCTTGTATACATTTGTACAAACTTGTACAAACTTGTACACACTTGTACAAACTTGTACACACTTGTACAAACTTGTACACCCTTGTACACACTTGTACAACCTTGTACACACTTGTACAACCTTGTACAAACCTGTACACCCTTGTACACACTTGTACAAGCTTGTACACGATTGTACACTCTTGTACACACTTGTGCAACCTTGTACACACTTGTACAACCTTGTACACACTTGTACAACCTTGTACACACTTGTACAACCTTGTACACACTTGTTCAAGCTTGTACACACTTGTACAACCTTGTACACACTTGTACACCCTTGTACACACTTGTACAACCTTTTACAAACTTGTACACACTTGTACAAAATTGTACATTCTTGTACATACTTGTACACCCTTGTACACACTTGTACAACCTTGTACAAACCTGTACACCCTTGTACACACTTGTACAAGCTTGTACACACTTGTACAAGCTTGTACACACTTGTACAAGCTTGTACACACTTGTACACCCTTGTACAAACTTGTGCACCCTTGTACACTTTTGTACACCCTTGTACACATTTGTACAACCTTGTACAAACTTGTTCACACTTGTACAAACTTGTACACACTTGTACAAACTTGTGTACACTTGTACAACCTTGTACACACTTGTACAACCTTGTACACACTTGTACAACCTTGTACACACTTGTACAACCTCGTACACACTTGTACAACCTTGTACACACTTGTACAACCTTGTACACAATTGTAAAACCTTGTACACACTTGTACAACCTTGTACACACTTGTACACCCTTGTACACACTTGTACAAAATTTTACATTCTTGTACATACTTGTACACCCTTGTACACACTTGTACAACCTTGTACAAACCTGTACACCCTTGTACACACTTGTACAAGCTTGTACACACTTGTACAAGCTTGTACACACTTGTACAAGCTTGTACACACTTCTACACCCTTGTACAAATTTGTGCACCCTTGAACACTTTTGTACACCCTTGTAAACATTTGTACAACCTTGTACAAACTTAAACACACTTGTACAAACATGTACACACTTGAACAACCTTGTACACACTTGTACAACCTTGTACACACTTGTACAACCTTGTACACACTTGTACAAGCTTGTACACACTTGTACAACCTTGTACACACTTGTACAACCTTTTACACAATTGTAAAACCTTGTACACACTTGTACATTCTTGTACAAACTTGTACTTACTTGTACAACCTTGTACAAACTTGTACACACTTGTACAAACTTTTACATCCTTGTATACATTTGTACACCCTTGTACACACTTGTACAACCTTGTACAAACCTGTACACCCTTGTACACACTTGTACAAGCTTGTACACGATTGTACACCCTTGTACACACTTGTGCACCCTTGTACACACTTGTACACCCTTGTACACACATGTACAACCTTTTACAAACTTGTACACACTTGTACAAACTTGTACATTCTTGTACATACTTGTACACCCTTGTAAACACTTGTACAAAATTGTACAAACCTGTACACCCTTGTACACACTTGTACAAGCTTGTACACACTTGTACAAGCTTGTACACACTTGTACACCCTTGTACAAACTTGTGCACCCTTGTACACTTTTGTACACCCTTGTATACATTTGTACAAACTTGTACAAACTTGTACACACTTGTACAAACTTGTACACACTTGTACAAACTTGTACACCCTTGTACACACTTGTACAACCTTGTACACACTTGTACAACCTTGTACAAACCTGTACACCCTTGTACACACTTGTACAAGCTTGTACACGATTGTACACTCTTGTACACACTTGTGCAACCTTGTACACACTTGTACAACCTTGTACACACTTGTACAACCTTGTACACACTTGTTCAAGCTTGTACACACTTGTACAACCTTGTACACACTTGTACACCCTTGTACACACTTGTACAACCTTTTACAAACTTGTACACACTTGTACAAAATTGTACATTCTTGTACATACTTGTACACCCTTGTACACACTTGTACAACCTTGTAAAAACCTGTACACCCTTGTACACACTTGTACAAGCTTGTACACACTTGTACAAGCTTGTACACACTTGTACACCCTTGTACAAACTTGTACACACTTGTACAAACTTGTACATTCTTGTACATACTCGTACACCCTTGTAAACACTTGTACAAAATTGTACAAACCTGTACACCCTTGTACACACTTGTACACGCTTGTACACACTTGTACAAGCTTGTACACACTTGTACACCCTTGTACAAACTTGTGCACCCTTGTACACTTTTGTACACCCTTGTATACATTTGTACAAACTTGTACAAACTTGTACACACTTGTACAAACTTGTACACACTTGTACAACCTTGTACAAACCTGTACACCCTTGTACACACTTGTACAAGCTTGTACACGATTGTACACTCTTGTACACACTTGTGCAACCTTGTACACACTTGTACAACCTTGTACACACTTGTACAACCTTGTACACACTTGTTCAAGCTTGTACACACTTGTACAACCTTGTACACACTTGTACACCCTTGTACACACTTGTAAAACCTTTTACAAACTTGTACACACTTGTACAAAATTGTACATTCTTGTACATACTTGTACACCCTTGTACACACTTGTACAACCTTGTACAAACCTGTACACCCTTGTACACACTTGTACAAGCTTGTACACACTTGTACAAGCTTGTACACACTTGTACACCCTTGTACAAACTTGTGCACCCTTGTACACTTTTGTACACCCTTGTACACATTTGTACAACCTTGTACAAACTTGTACACACTTGTACAAACTTGTACACACTTGTACAAACTTGTGGACACTTGTACAACCTTGTACACACTTGTACAACCTTGTACACACTTGTACAACCTCGTACACACTTGTACAACCTCGTACACACTTGTACAACCTTGTACACACTTGTACAACCTTGTACACAATTGTAAAACCTTGTACACACTTGTACAACCTTGTACACACTTGTACACCCTTGTACAAAATTTTACATTCTTGTACATACTTGTACACCCTTGTACACACTTGTACAACCTTGTACAAACCTGTACACCCTTGTACACACTTGTACAAGCTTGTACACACTTGTACAAGCTTGTACACACTTGTACAAGCTTGTACACACTTGTACACCCTTGTACAAACTTGTGCACCCTTGAACACTTTTGTACACCCTTGTACACATTTGTACAACCTTGTACAAACTTAAACACACTTGTACAAACATGTACACACTTGAACAACCTTGTACACACTTGTACAACCTTGTACACACTTGTACAAGCTTGTACACACTTGTACAACCTTGTACACACTTGTACAACCTTGTACACACTTGTACAAGCTTGTACACACTTGTACAACCTTGTACACACTTGTACAACCTTTTACACAATTGTAAAACCTTGTACACACTTGTACATTCTTGTACAAACTTGTACTTGCTTGTACAACCTTGTACAAACTTGTACAAACTTGTACTTACTTGTACAACCTTGTACAAACTTGTACACACTTGTACAAACTTTTACATCCTTGTATACATTTGTACAACCTTGTACACACTTGTACAACCTTGTACAAACCTGTACACCCTTGTACACACTTGTACAAGCTTGTACACGATTGTACACCCTTGTACACACTTGTGCACCCTTGTACACACTTGTACACCCTTGTACACACATGTACAACCTTTTACAAACTTGTACACACTTGTACAAACTTGTACATTCTTGTACATACTTGTACACCCTTGTAAACACTTGTACAAAATTGTACAAACCTGTACACCCTTGTACACACTTGTACAAGCTTGTACACACTTGTACAAGCTTGTACACACTTGTACACCCTTGAACAAACTTGTGCACCCTTGTACACTTTTGTACACCCTTGTATACATTTGTACAAACTTGTACAAACTTGTACACACTTGTACAAACTTGTACACACTTGTACAACCTTGTACACCCTTGTACACACTTGTACAACCTTGTACACACTTGTACAACCTTGTACAAACCTGTACACCCTTGTACACACTTGTACAGGCTTGTACACGATTGTACACTCTTGTACACACTTGTGCAACCTTGTACACACTTGTACAACCTTGTACACACTTGTACAACCTTGTACACACTTGTTCAAGCTTGTACACACTTGTACAACCTTGTACACACTTGTACACCCTTGTACACACTTGTACAACCTTTTACAAACTTGTACACACTTGTACAAAATTGTACATTCTTGTACATACTTGTACACCCTTGTACAAACCTGTACACCCTTGTACACACTTGTACAAGCTTGTACACACTTGTACACCCTTGTACAAACTTGTGCACCCTTGTACACTTTTGTACACCCTTGTACACATTTGTACAACCTTGTACAAACTTGTTCACACTTGTACAAACTTGTACACACTTTTACAAACTTGTGTACACTTGTACAAACTTGTGTACACTTGTACAACCTTGTACACACTTGTACAACCTTGTACACACTTGTACAACCTCGTACACACTTGTACAACCTCGTACACACTTGTACAACCTTGTACACACTTGTACAACCTTGTACACAATTGTAAAACCTTGTACACACTTGTACAACCTTGTACACACTTGTACACCCTTGTACACACTTGTACAAAATTTTACATTCTTGTACATACTTGTACACCCTTGTACACACTTGTACAACCTTGTACAAACCTGTACACCCTTGTACACACTTGTACAAGCTTGTACACACTTGTACAAGCTTGTACACACTTGTACAAGCTTGTACACACTTCTACACCCTTGTACAAATTTGTGCACCCTTGAACACTTTTGTACACCCTTGTACACATTTGTACAACCTTGTACAAACTTAAACACACTTGTACAAACATGTACACACTTGAACAACCTTGTACACACTTGTACAACCTTGTACACACTTGTACAACCTTGTACACACTTGTACAAGCTTGTACACACTTGTACAACCTTGTACACACTTGTACAACCTTTTACACAATTGTAAAACCTTGTACACACTTGTACATTCTTGTACAAACTTGTACTTACTTGTACAACCTTGTACAAACTTGTACACACTTGTACAAACTTTTACATCCTTGTATACATTTGTACACCCTTGTACACACTTGTACAACCTTGTACAAACCTGTACACCCTTGTACACACTTGTACAAGCTTGTACACGATTGTACACCCTTGTACACACTTGTGCACCCTTGTACACACTTGTACACCCTTGTACACACATGTACAACCTTTTACAAACTTGTACACACTTGTACAAACGTGTACATTCTTGTACATACTTGTACACCCTTGTAAACACTTGTACAAAATTGTACAAACCTGTACACCCTTGTACACACTTGTACAAGCTTGTACACACTTGTACAAGCTTGTACACACTTGTACACCCTTGTACAAACTTGTGCACCCTTGTACACTTTTGTACACCCTTGTATACATTTCTACAAACTTGTACAAACTTGTACACACTTGTACAAACTTGTACACACTTGTACAAACTTGTACACCCTTGTACACACTTGTACAACCTTGTACACACTTGTACAACCTTGTACAAACCTGTACACCCTTGTACACACTTGTACAAGCTTGTACACGATTGTACACTCTTGTACACACTTGTGCAACCTTGTACACACTTGTACAACCTTGTACACACTTGTACAACCTTGTACACACTTGTACAACCTTGTACACACTTGTTCAAGCTTGTACACACTTGTACAACCTTGTACACACTTGTACACCCTTGTACTCACTTGTACAACCTTTTACAAACTTGTACACACTTGTACAAAATTGTACATTCTTGTACATACTTGTACACCCTTGTACACACTTGTACAACCTTGTACAAACCTGTACACCCTTGTACACACTTGTACAAGCTTGTACACACTTGTACAAGCTTGTACACACTTGTACACCCTTGTACAAACTTGTGCACCCTTGTACACTTTTGTACATCCTTGTACACATTTGTACAACCTTGTACAAACTTGTACACACTTGTACAAACTTGTACACACTTGTACAAACTTGTGTACACTTGTACAACCTTGTACACACTTGTACAACCTTGTACACACTTGTACAACCTTGTACACACTTGTACAACCTCGTACACACTTGTACAACCTTGTACACACTTGTACAACCTTGTACACACTTGTACAACCTCGTACACACTTGTACAACCTTGTACACACTTGTACAACCTTGTACACAATTGTAAAACCTTGTACATACTTGTACAACCTTGTACACACTTGTACACCCTTGTACACACTTGTACACCCTTGTACACACTTGTACACCCTTGTACACACTTGTACAAAATTTTACATTCTTGTACATACTTGTACACCCTTGTACACACTTGTACAACCTTGTACAAACCTGTACACCCTTGTACACACTTGTACAAGCTTGTACACACTTGTACAAGCTTTTACACACTTGTACAAGCTTGTACACACTTGTACACCCTTGTACAAACTTGTGCACCCTTGAACACTTTTGTACACCCTTGTACACATTTGTACAACCTTGTACAAACTTAAACACACTTGTACAAACATGTACACACTTGAACAACCTTGTACACACTTGTACAACCTTGTACACACTTGTACAAGCTTGTACACACTTGTACAACCTTGTACACACTTGTACAACCTTTTACACAATTGTAAAACCTTGTACACACTTGTACATTCTTGTACAAACTTGTACTTACTTGTACAACCTTGTACAAACTTGTACACACTTGTACAAACTTTTACATCCTTGTATACATTTGTACACCCTTGTACACACTTGTACAACCTTGTACAAACCTGTACACCCTTGTACACACTTGTACAAGCTTGTATACGATTGTACACCCTTGTACACACTTGTGCACCCTTGTACACACTTGTACACCCTTGTACACACATGTACAACCTTTTACAAACTTGTACACACTTGTACAAACTTGTACATTCTTGTACATACTTGTACACCCTTGTAAACACTTGTACAAAATTGTACAAACCTGTACACCCTTGTACACACTTGTACAAGCTTGTACACACTTGTACAAGCTTGTACACACTTGTACACCCTTGTAAAAACTTGTGCACCCTTGTACACTTTTGTACACCCTTGTATACATTTGTACAAACTTGTACAAACTTGTACACACTTGTACAAACTTGTACACACTTGTACAAACTTGTACACCCTTGTACACACTTGTACAACCTTGTACACACTTGTACAACCTTGTACAAACCTGTACACCCTTGTACACACTTGTACAAGCTTGTACACGATTGTACACTCTTGTACACACTTGTGCAACCTTGTACACACTTGTACAACCTTGTACACACTTGTACAACCTTGTACACACTTGTACAACCTTGTACACACTTGTTCAAGCTTGTACACACTTGTACAACCTTGTACACACTTGTACACCCTTGTACACACTTGTACAACCTTTTACAAACTTGTACACACTTGTACAAAATTGTACATTCTTGTACATACTTGTACACCCTTGTACACACTTGTACAACCTTGTACAAACCTGTACACCCTTGTACACACTTGTACAAGCTTGTACACACTTGTACAAGCTTGTACACACTTGTACAAGCTTGTACACACTTGTACACCCTTGTACAAACTTGTGCACCCTTGTACACTTTTGTACACCCTTGTACACATTTGTACAACCTTGTACAAACTTGTTCACACTTGTACAAACTTGTACACACTTGTACAAACTTGTGTACACTTGTACAACCTTGTACACACTTGTACAACCTTGTACACACTTGTACAACCTTGTACACACTTGTACAACCTCGTACACACTTGTACAACCTTGTACACACTTGTACAACCTTGTACACAATTGTAAAACCTTGTACACACTTGTACAACCTTGTACACACTTGTACACCCTTGTACACACTTGTACAAAATTTTACATTCTTGTACATACTTGTACACCCTTGTACACACTTGTACAACCTTGTACAAACCTGTACACCCTTGTACACACTTGTACAAGCTTGTACACACTTGTACAAGCTTGTACACACTTGTACAAGCTTGTACACACTTCTACACCCTTGTACAAATTTGTGCACCCTTGAACACTTTTGTACACCCTTGTAAACATTTGTACAACCTTGTACAAACTTAAACACACTTGTACAAACATGTACACACTTGAACAACCTTGTACACACTTGTACAACCTTGTACACACTTGTACAACCTTGTACACACTTGTACAAGCTTGTACACACTTGTACAACCTTGTACACACTTGTACAACCTTTTACACAATTGTAAAACCTTGTACACACTTGTACATTCTTGTACAAACTTGTACTTACTTGTACAACCTTGTACAAACTTGTACACACTTGTACAAACTTTTACATCCTTGTATACATTTGTACACCCTTGTACACACTTGTACAACCTTGTACAAACCTGTACACCCTTGTACACACTTGTACAAGCTTGTACACGATTGTACACCCTTGTACACACTTGTGCACCCTTGTACACACTTGTACACCCTTGTACACACATGTACAACCTTTTACAAACTTGTACACACTTGTACAAACTTGTACATTCTTGTACATACTTGTACACCCTTGTAAACACTTGTACAAAATTGTACAAACCTGTACACCCTTGTACACACTTGTACAAGCTTGTACACACTTGTACAAGCTTGTACACACTTGTACACCCTTGTACAAACTTGTGCACCCTTGTACACTTTTGTACACCCTTGTATACATTTGTACAAACTTGTACAAACTTGTACACACTTGTACAAACTTGTACACACTTGTACAAACTTGTACACCCTTGTACACACTTGTACAACCTTGTACACACTTGTACAACCTTGTACAAACCTGTACACCCTTGTACACACTTGTACAAGCTTGTACACGATTGTACACTCTTGTACACACTTGTGCAACCTTGTACACACTTGTACAACCTTGTACACACTTGTACAACCTTGTACACACTTGTTCAAGCTTGTACACACTTGTACAACCTTGTACACACTTGTACACCCTTGTACACACTTGTACAACCTTTTACAAACTTGTACACACTTGTACAAAATTGTACATTCTTGTACATACTTGTACACCCTTGTACACACTTGTACAACCTTGTAAAAACCTGTACACCCTTGTACACACTTGTACAAGCTTGTACACACTTGTACAAGCTTGTACACACTTGTACACCCTTGTACAAACTTGTGCACCCTTGTACACTTTTGTACACCCTTGTACACATTTGTACAACCTTGTACAAACTTGTACACACTTGTACAAACTTGTACACACTTGTACAAACTTGTGTACACTTGTACAACCTTGTACACACTTGTACAACCTTGTACACACTTGTACAACCTCGTACACACTTGTACAACCTTGTACACACTTGTACAACCTTGTACACAATTGTAAAACCTTGTACACACTTTTACAACCTTGTACACACTTGTACACCCTTGTACACACTTGTACAAAATTTTACATTCTTGTACATACTTGTACACCCTTGTACACACTTGTACAACCTTGTACAAACCTGTACACCCTTGTACACACTTGTACAAGCTTGTACACACTTGTACAAGCTTGTACACACTTGTACAAGCATGTACACACTTGTACACCCTTGTACAAACTTGTGCACCCTTGAACACTTTTGTACACCCTTGTACACATTTGTACAACCTTGTACAAACTTAAACACACTTGTACAAACATGTACACACTTGAACAACCTTGTACACACTTGTACAAACCTTGTACACACTTGTACAAGCTTGTACACACTTGTACAACCTTGTACACACTTGTACAACCTTGTACACACTTGTACAAGCTTGTACACACTTGTACAACCTTGTACACACTTGTACAACCTTGTACAAACCTGTACACCCTTGTACACACTTGTACAAGCTTGTACACGATTGTACACCCTTGTACACACTTGTGCACCCTTGTACACACTTGTACACCCTTGTACACACTTGTACAACCTTTTACAAACTTGTACACACTTGTACAAACTTGTACATTCTTGTACATACTTGTACACCCTTGTAAACACTTGTACAACCTTCAACAAACCTGTACACCCTTGTACACACTTGTACAAGCTTGTACACACTTGTACAAGCTTGTACACACTTGTACACCCTTGTACAAACTTGTGCACCCTTGTACACTTTTGTACACCCTTGTATACATTTGTACAAAAATGTACAAGTTTTATACAAGTGTGTACAAGTTTGTAAAAGGTTTTACAAGTGTGTACAAGGTTGTACAAGTGTGTACAAGGTTGTACAAGTGTGTACAAGGTTGTACAAGTGTGTACAAAGTTGTACAAGTGTGTACAAGGTTGTACAAGTGTGTACAAGGTTGTACAAGTGTGTACAAGGTTGTACAAGGTTGTACAATTGTGTACAAGGTTGTACAAGTGTGTACAAGGTTGTACAAGTGTGTACAAGGGTGTACAAGTTTGTACAAGTGTGTACAAGTTTGTACAAGTGTGTACAAGTTTGTACAAGTGTGTACAAGCTTGTACAAGTGTGTACAAGGGTGCACAAGTGTGTACAAGGTTGTACATGTTTTTACAAGGTTGAACAAGTGTGTACAAGGTTGTACAAGTGTGTACAAGGTTGTACAAGTGTGTACAAGGTTGTACAAGTGTGTACAAGGTTGTACAAGTGTGTACAAGGTTGTATAAGTGTGTACAAGGTTGAAAAAGTGTGTACAAGGTTGTACAAGTGTGTACAAGGTTGTACAAGTGTGTACAAGGTTGTACAAGTGTGTACAAAGGTGTACAAGTGTGTACAAGGTTGTACAAGTGTGTACAAGGTTGTACAAGTGTGTACAAGGTTGTACAAGTGTGTACAAGGTTTACAAGGTTGTACAATTGTGTACAAGGTTGTACAAGTGTGTACAAGGTTGTACAAGTGTGTACAAGGTTGTACAAGTGTGTACAAGGGTGTACAAGTTTGTACAAGTGTGTACAAGTTTGTACAAGTGTGTACAAGTTTGTACAAGTGTGTACAAGTTTGTACAAGGGTGTACAAAAGTGTACAAGGGTGCACAAGTTTGTACAAGGGTGTACAAGTGTGTACAAGCTTGTACAAGTGTGTACAAGCTTGTACAAGTGTGTACAAGCTTGTACAAGTGTGTACAAGGGTGTACAGGTTTGTACAAGGTTGTACAAGTGTTTACAAGGGTGTACAAGTGTGTACAAGGTTGTACAAGTGTGTACAAGGTTGTACAAGTGTGTACTAGGTTGTACAAGGTTGTACAATTGTGTACAAGGTTGTACAAGTGTGTACAAGGTTGAACAAGTGTGTACAAGGTTGTACAAGTGTGTACAACGGTGTACAAGTTTGTACAAGTGTGTACAAGTTTGTACAAGTGTGTACAAGTTTGTACAAGTGTGTACAAGTTTGTACAAGGTTGTACAAATGTATACAAGGGTGTACAAAAGTGTACAACGGTGCACAAGTTTGTACAAGGGTGTACAAGTGTGTACAAGCTTGTACAAGTGTGTACAAGCTTGTACAAGTGTGTACAAGGGTGTACAGGTTTGTACAAGGTTGTACAAGTGTTTACAAGGGTGTACAAGTTTGTACAAGAATGTACAAGTTTGTACAAGTGTGTACAAGTTTGTAAAAGGTTGTACAAGTGTGTACAAGGGTGTACAAGTGTGTACAAGGGTGCACAAGTGTGTACAAGGGTGTACAATCGTGTACAAGCTTGTACAAGTGTGTACAAGGGTGTACAGGTTTGTACAAGGTTGTACAAGTGTGTACAAGGTTGTACAAGTGTGTACAAGGGTGTACAAGTTTGTACAAGTGTGTACAAGTTTGTACAAGTGTGTACAAGTTTGTACAAGTGTGTACAAGTTTGTACAAGGTTGTACAAATGTATACAAGGGTGTACAAAAGTGTACAAGGTTGTACAAGTGTTTACAAGGGTGTACAAGTATGTACAAGAATGTACAAGTTTGTACAAGTGTGTACAAGTTTGTAAAAGGTTGTACAAGTGTGTACAAGAGTGTACAATTGTATACAAGGGTGCACAAGTGTGTACAAGGGTGTACAATCGTGTACAAGCTTGTACAAGTGTGTACAAGGTTGTACAGGTTTGTACAAGGTTGTACAAGTGTGTACAAGGGTGTACAAATGTGTACAAGGATGTAAAAGTTTGTACAAGTGTGTACAAGTTTGTACAAGGTTGTACAAGTAAGTACAAGTTTGTACAAGAATGTACAAGTGTGTACAAGGTTTTACAATTGTGTTAAAGGTTGTACAAGTGTGTACAAGGTTGTACAAGTGTGTACAAGGTTGTACAAGTGTGTACAAGGTTGTACAAGTGTGTACAAGGTTGTACAAGTGTGTACAAGGTTGTACAAGTGTGTACAAGGTTGTACAAGTGTGTACAAGGTTGTACAAGTGTGTACAAGGTTGTACAAGTGTGTACAAGGTTGTACAAGTGTGTACAAGGTTGTACAAGTGTGTACAAGGTTGTACAAGTGTGTACAAGGTTGTACAAGTGTGTACAAGGGTGCACAAGTGTGTACAAGGGTGTACAATCGTGTACAAGCTTGTACAAGTTTTTACAAGGTTGTACAAGTGTGTACAAGGTTGTACAAGTGTGTACAAGGTTGTACAAGTGTGTACAAGGTTGTACAAGTGTGTACAAGGTTGTACAAGTGTGTACAAGGTTGTATAAGTGTGTACAAAGGTGTACACGTGTGTACAAGGTTGTACAATTGTGTACAAGGTTGTACAAGTGTGTACATGGTTGTACAAGTGTGTACATGGTTGTACAAGGTTGTACAATTGTGTACAAGGTTGTACAAGTGTGTACAAGGTTGTACAAGTGTGTACAAGGGTGTACAAGTTTGTACAAGTGTGTACAAGTTTGTACAAGTGTGTACAAGTTTGTACAAGGTTGTACAAATTAATACAAGGGTGTACAAAAGTGTACAAGGGTGCACAAGTTTGTACAAGGGTGTACAAGTGTGTACAAGCTTGTACAAGTGTGTACAAGCTTGTACAAGTGTGTACAAGGGTGTACAGGTTTGTACAAGGTTGTACAAGTGTTTAAAAGGGTGTACAAAAGAATGTACAAGTTTGTACAAGTGTGTACAAGTTTGTAAAAGGTTGTACAAGTGTGTACAAGGGTGTACAAGTGTGTACAATGGTGCACAAGTGTGTACAAGGGTGTACAATCGTGTACAAGCTTGTACAAGTGTGTACAAGGGTGTACAGGTTTGTACAAGGTTTTACAAGTGTGTACAAGGGTGTACAAATGTGTACAAGGCTGTAAAAGTTTGTACAAGTTTGTACAAGGTTGTACAAGTAAGTACAAGTTTGTACAAGAATGTACAAGTGTGTACAAGGTTTTACAATTGTGTAAAAGGTTGTACAAGTGTGTACAAGGTTGTACAAGTGTGTACAAGGTTGTACAAGTGTGTACAAGCTTGTACAAGTGTGTACAAGGTTGTACAAGTGTGTACAAGGTTGTACAAGTGTGTACAAGGTTGTACAAGTGTGTACAAGGTTGTACAAGTGTGTACAAGTTTGTACAAGTGTGTACAAGTTTGTACAAGGTTGTACAAATGTGTACAAGGGTGTACAAAAGTGTACAAGGGTGCACAAGTTTGTACAAGGGTGTACAAGTGTGTACAAGCTTGTACAAGTGTGTACAAGCTTGTACAAGGGTTTACAGGTTTGTACAAGGTTGAACAAGTGTGTACAAGGGTGTACAAAAGTGTACAAGGGTGCACAAGTTTGTACAAGGGTGTACAAGTGTGTACAAGCTTGTACAAGTGTGTACAAGCTTGTACAAGGGTTTACAGGTTTGTACAAGGTTGTACAAGTGTGTACAAGGTTGTACAAGTATGTACAAGAATGTACAAGTTTGTACAAGTGTGTACAAGTTTGTAAAAGGTTGTACAAGTGTGTACAAGGGTGTACAAATGTGTACAAGGATGTAAAAGTGTGTACAAGTGTGTACAAGTTTGTACAAGGTAGTACAAGTGTGTACAAGTTTGTACAAGGTTGTACAAATTTGTACAAGTGTGTACAAGGTTGTACAAGTGTGTACAAGGTTGAACAAGTGTGTACAAGGTTGTACAAGTGTGTACAAGGGTGTACAAGTTTGTACAAGTGTGTACAAGTTTGTACAAGTGTGTACAAGTTTGTACAAGGTTGTACAAATGTATACAAGGGTGTACAAAAGTGTACAACGGTGCACAAGTTTGTACAAGGGTGTACAAGTGTGTACAAGCTTGTACAAGTGTGTACAAGCTTGTACAAGTGTGTACAAGGGTGTACAGGTTTGTACAAGGTTGTACAAGTGTTTACAAGGGTGTACAAGTTTGTACAAGAATGTACAAGTTTGTACAAGTGTGTACAAGTTTGTAAAAGGTTGTACAAGTGTGTACAAGGGTGTACAAGTGTGTACAAGGGTGCACAAGTGTGTACAAGGGTGTACAATCGTGTACAAGCTTGTACAAGTGTGTACAAGGGTGTACAGGTTTGTACAAGGTTGTACAAGTGTGTACAAGGTTGTACAAGTGTGTACAAGGGTGTACAAGTTTGTACAAGTGTGTACAAGTTTGTACAAGTGTGTACAAGTTTGTACAAGTGTGTACAAGTTTGTACAAGGTTGTACAAATGTATACAAGGGTGTACAAAAGTGTACAAGGTTGTACAAGTGTTTACAAGGGTGTACAAGTATGTACAAGAATGTACAAGTTTGTACAAGTGTGTACAAGTTTGTAAAAGGTTGTACAAGTGTGTACAAGAGTGTACAATTGTATACAAGGGTGCACAAGTGTGTACAAGGGTGTACAATCGTGTACAAGCTTGTACAAGTGTGTACAAGGTTGTACAGGTTTGTACAAGGTTGTACAAGTGTGTACAAGGGTGTACAAATGTGTACAAGGATGTAAAAGTTTGTACAAGTGTGTACAAGTTTGTACAAGGTTGTACAAGTAAGTACAAGTTTGTACAAGAATGTACAAGTGTGTACAAGGTTTTACAATTGTGTTAAAGGTTGTACAAGTGTGTACAAGGTTGTACAAGTGTGTACAAGGTTGTACAAGTGTGTACAAGGTTGTACAAGTGTGTACAAGGTTGTACAAGTGTGTACAAGGTTGTACAAGTGTGTACAAGGTTGTACAAGTGTGTACAAGGTTGTACAAGTGTGTACAAGGTTGTACAAGTGTGTACAAGGTTGTACAAGTGTGTACAAGGTTGTACAAGTGTGTACAAGGTTGTACAAGTGTGTACAAGGTTGTACAAGTGTGTACAAGGGTGCACAAGTGTGTACAAGGGTGTACAAATGTGTACAAGGATGTAAAAGTTTGTACAAGTGTGTACAAGTTTGTACAAGGTTGTACAAGTAAGTACAAGTTTGTACAAGAATGTACAAGTGTGTACAAGGTTTTACAATTGTGTTAAAGGTTGTACAAGTGTGTACAAGGTTGTACAAGTGTGTACAAGGTTGTACAAGTGTGTACAAGGTTGTACAAGTGTGTACAAGGTTGTACAAGTGTGTACAAGGTTGTACAAGTGTGTACAAGGTTGTACAAGTGTGTACAAGGTTGTACAAGTGTGTACAAGGTTGTACAAGTGTGTACAAGGTTGTACAAGTGTGTACAAGGTTGTACAAGTGTGTACAAGGTTGTACAAGTGTGTACAAGGTTGTACAAGTGTGTACAAGGTTGTACAAGTGTGTACAAGGTTGTATAAGTGTGTACAAAGGTGTACACGTGTGTACAAGGTTGTACAATTGTGTACAAGGTTGTACAAGTGTGTACATGGTTGTACAAGTGTGTACATGGTTGTACAAGGTTGTACAATTGTGTACAAGGTTGTACAAGTGTGTACAAGGTTGTACAAGTGTGTACAAGGGTGTACAAGTTTGTACAAGTGTGTACAAGTTTGTACAAGTGTGTACAAGTTTGTACAAGGTTGTACAAATTAATACAAGGGTGTACAAAAGTGTACAAGGGTGCACAAGTTTGTACAAGGGTGTACAAGTGTGTACAAGCTTGTACAAGTGTGTACAAGCTTGTACAAGTGTGTACAAGGGTGTACAGGTTTGTACAAGGTTGTACAAGTGTTTAAAAGGGTGTACAAAAGAATGTACAAGTTTGTACAAGTGTGTACAAGTTTGTAAAAGGTTGTACAAGTGTGTACAAGGGTGTACAAGTGTGTACAATGGTGCACAAGTGTGTACAAGGGTGTACAATCGTGTACAAGCTTGTACAAGTGTGTACAAGGGTGTACAGGTTTGTACAAGGTTTTACAAGTGTGTACAAGGGTGTACAAATGTGTACAAGGCTGTAAAAGTTTGTACAAGTTTGTACAAGGTTGTACAAGTAAGTACAAGTTTGTACAAGAATGTACAAGTGTGTACAAGGTTTTACAATTGTGTAAAAGGTTGTACAAGTGTGTACAAGGTTGTACAAGTGTGTACAAGGTTGTACAAGTGTGTACAAGCTTGTACAAGTGTGTACAAGGTTGTAAAAGTGTGTACAAGGTTGTACAAGTGTGTACAAGGTTGTACAAGTGTGTACAAGGTTGTACAAGTGTGTACAAGTTTGTACAAGTGTGTACAAGTTTGTACAAGGTTGTACAAATGTGTACAAGGGTGTACAAAAGTGTACAAGGGTGCACAAGTTTGTACAAGGGTGTACAAGTGTGTACAAGCTTGTACAAGTGTGTACAAGCTTGTACAAGGGTTTACAGGTTTGTACAAGGTTGAACAAGTGTGTACAAGGGTGTACAAAAGTGTACAAGGGTGCACAAGTTTGTACAAGGGTGTACAAGTGTGTACAAGCTTGTACAAGTGTGTACAAGCTTGTACAAGGGTTTACAGGTTTGTACAAGGTTGTACAAGTGTGTACAAGGTTGTACAAGTATGTACAAGAATGTACAAGTTTGTACAAGTGTGGACAAGTTTGTAAAAGGTTGTACAAGTGTGTACAAGGGTGTACAAATGTGTACAAGGATGTAAAAGTGTGTACAAGTGTGTACAAGTTTGTACAAGGTAGTACAAGTGTGTACAAGTTTGTACAAGGTTGTACAAATTTGTACAAGTGTGTACAAGGTTGTACAAGTGTGTACAAGGGTGTACAAGTTTGTACAAGTGTGTACAAGTTTGTACAAGGTTGTACACGTGTGTACAAGGTTTTACAATTGTGTACAAGGTTGTACAAGTGTGTACAAGGTTGTACAAGTGTGTACAAGGTTGTACAAGTGTGTACAAGGTTGTACAAGTGTGTACAAGGTTGTACAAGTGTACACAAGTTTGTACAAGTGTGTACAAGTTTGTACAAGTGTGTACAAGTTTGTACAAGTTTGTACAAATGTGTACAAGGGTGTACAAAAGTGTACAAGGGTGCACAAGTTTGTACAAGGGTGTACAAGTGTGTACAAGGGTGTACAAGTATGTACAAGAATGTACAATTTTGTACAAGTGTGTACAAGTTTGTAAAAGGTTGTACAAGTGTGTACAAGGGTGTACAAGTGTGTACAAGCTTGAACAAGTGTGTACAAGGTTGTACAAGTGTGTACAAGGTTGTACAAAGGTGTACAAGGTTGCACAAGTGTGTACAAGAGTGTACAATCGTGTACAAGAGTGTACAATCGTGTACAAGCTTGTACAAGTGTGTACAAGGGTGTACAGGTTTGTACAAGGTTGTACAAGTGTGTACAAGGTTGTACAAGTGTGTACAAGGTTGTACAAGTGTGTACAAGGGTGTACAAGTTTGTACAAGTGTGTACAAGTTTGTACAAGTGTGTACAAGTTTGTACAAGTTTGTACAAATGTATACAAGGGTGTACAAAAGTGTACAAGGGTGCACAAGTTTGTACAAGGGTGTACAAGTGTGTACAAGCTTGTACAAGTGTGTACAAGCTTGTACAAGTGTGTACAAGGGTGTACAGGTTTGTACAAGGTTGTACAAGTGTTTACAAGGGTGTACAAGTATGTACAAGAATGTACAAGTTTGTACAAGTGTGTACAAGTTTGTAAAAGGTTGTACAAGTGTGTACAAGGGTGTACAAGTGTGTACAAGGGTGCACAAGTGTGTACAAGGGTGTACAATCGTGTACAAGCTTGTACAAGTGTGTACAAGGGTGTACAGGTTTGTACAAGGTTGTACAAGTGTGTACAAGGTTGTACAAGTGTGTACAAGCTTGTACAAGTGTGTACAAGCTTGTACAAGTGTGTACAAGGTTGTACAAGTGTGTACAAGGTTGTACAAGTGTGTACAAGCTTGTACAAGTGTGTACAAGGTTTGTACAAGTGTGTACAAGGTTGTTCAAGTGTGTACATGTTTGTACAAGTGTGTTTAAGTTTGTACAAAGTTGTACAAATGTGTACAAGGGTGTACAAAAGTGTTCAAGGGTGCACAAGTTTGTACAAGGGTGTACAAGCTTGTACAAGTGTGTACAAGGGTGTACAGGTTTGTACAAGGTTGTACAAGTGTGTACAAGGGTGTACAAGTATGTACAAGAATGTAAAATTTTGTACAAGTGTGTGAAGGGTGTACAAGTATGTACAAGGTTGTAAAAGTGTGTACAAGGTTTTACAATTGTGTACAAGGTTGTACAAGTGTGTACAAGGTTGTACAAGTGTGTACGAGGTTGTACAAGTGTGTACAAGGTTGTACAAGTGTGTACAAGGTTGTACAAGTGTGTACAAGGTTGTACAAGTGTACACAAGTTTGTACAAGTGTGTACAAGTTTGTACAAGTGTGTACAAGTTTGTACAAGGTTGTACAAATGTGTACAAGGGTGTACAAAAGTGTACAAGGGTGCACAAGTTTGTACAAGGGTGTACAAGTGTGTACAAGCTTGTACAAGTATGTACAAGAATGTACAATTTTGTACAAGTGTGTACAAGTTTGTAAAAGGTTGTACAAGTGTGTACAAGGGTGTACAAGTGTGTACAAGGTTGTACAAGTGTGTACAAGCTTGAACAAGTGTGTACAAGGTTGTACAAGTGTGTACAAGGTTGTACAAGTGTGTACAAGGTTGCACAAGTGTGTACAAGAGTGTACAATCGTGTACAAGCTTGTACAAGTGTGTACAAGGGTGTACAGGTTTGTACAAGGTTGTACAAGTGTGTACAAGGTTGTACAAGTGTGTACAAGGCTTTACAAGTTTGTACAAGTGTGTACAAGTTTGTACAAGTGTGTACAAGTTTGTACAAGTTTGTACAAATGTATACAAGGGTGTACAAAAGTGTACAAGGGTGCACAAGTTTGTACAAGGGTGTACAAGTGTGTACAAGCTTGTACAAGTGTGTACAAGCTTGTACAAGTGTGTACAAGCTTGTACAAGTGTGTACAAGGGTGTACAGGTTTGTACAATTTTGTACAAGTGTTTACAAGGGTGTACAAGTATGTACAAGAATGTACAAGTTTGTACAAGTCTGTACAAGTTTGTAAAAGGTTGTACATGTGTGTACAAGGGTGTACAAGTGTGTACAAGGGTGCACAAGTGTGTACAAGGGTGTTCAATCGTGTACAAGCTTGTACAAGTGTGTACAAGGGTGTACAGGTTTGTACAAGGTTGTACAAGTGTGTACAAGGGTGTACAAATGTATACAAGGATGTAAAAGTTTGTACAAGTGTGTACAAGTTTGTACAAGGTTGTACAAGTAAGTACAAGTTTGTACAAGAATGTACAAGTGTGTACAAGGTTTTACAATTGTGTAAAAGGTTGTACAAGTGTGTACAAGGTTGTACAAGTGTGTACAAGCTTGTACAAGTGTGTACAAGGTTGTACAAGTGTGTACAAGGTTGTACAAGTGTGTACAAGCTTGTACAAGTGTGTACAAGGTTGTACAAGTGTGTACAAGGTTGTTCAAGTGTGTACATGTTTGTACAAGTGTGTTTAAGTTTGTACAAGGTTGTACAAATGTGTACAAGGGTGTACAAAAGTGTTCAAGGGTGCACAAGTTTGTACAAGGGTGTACAAGTGTGTACAAGCTTGTACAAGTGTGTACAAGGGTGTACAGGTTTGTACAAGGTTGTACAAGTGTGTACAAGGGTGTACAAGTATGTACAAGAATGTAAAATTTTGTACAAGTGTGTACAAGGGTGTACAAGTGTGTACAAGGTTGTACAAGTGTGTACAAGGTTTTACAATTGTGTACAAGGTTGTACAAGTGTGTACAAGGTTGTACAAGTGTGTACGAGGTTGTACAAGTGTGTACGAGGTTGTACAAGTGTGTACAAGGTTGTACAAGTGTGTACAAGGTTGTACAAGTGTGTACAAGGTTGTACAAGTGTACACAAGTTTGTACAAGTGTCTTACAAGTCTTAATATTTAGAGGGATGTCTTGTTATTTGAAGGGATGTCTTAATATTTAGAGGGATGTCTTGTTATTTAGAGGGATGTCTTGTTATTTAGAGGGATGTCTTGTTATTTAGAGGGATGTCTTGTTTTTTAAAGTGTTGTCTTGTTATTTGGAGGGATGTCTTAATATTTAGAGGGATGTCTTGGTATTTAGAGGGATGTCTTGTTATTTAGAGGGATGTCTTAATATTTAGCGGAATGTCTTAAGGGATGTCTTGTTTTTTAGAGGGTTGTCTTGTAATTTAGATGGGATGTCTTGTTACTTAGAGGGATGTCTTGTTATTTACATTTATGTCTTGTTATTTAGAGGGATGTCTTAATATTTAGAGGAATGTCTTGTTATATAGATGGATGTCTTGTTATTTAGAGGGATGTCTTGATATTTAGAGGGATGTCTTGTTTTTTAGAGAGATGTCTTGTTATTTAGAGGGTTTTTTTGTTTTTTAGAGGGTTGTCTTGTTATTTGGAGGGATGTCTTGTTATTTAGATTGATGTCTTAATATTTAGAGGGATGTCTTTTTATTTGGAGGGATGTCTTGTTATTTAGAGGGATGTCTTGTTATTTAGAGGAATGTCTTGTTATTTAAAAGGGATGTCTTGTTATTTATAGGGATGTCTTGTTATTTAGAGGGATGTCTTGTTATTTAGAGGGATGTCTTGTTATTTAGAGGGATGTCTTGTTATTTAGAGGAATGTCTTGTTATTTGAAGGGATGTCTTAATATTTAGAGAGATGTCTTGTTCAAGATTCAAGATTCAAGATTCAAGATTTATTTCGGCCATTAAGTTGATTACAATAGGCTTTGTCTTACATAAAATATTAATCTAAAAATAATATTTCAGTCTTTCCTGAAAAAAATAAAACATACAAAATAATAAAATAATCCACTGCAAACCAAACAACAGCACTTCTGTCAAAATCTTCACACAGCAAACCATGCAAAATATAATTTGTCAAACAAACATACCTTTCAGTAGACGTACATGACATGACTTAATAAGTATTTAAGTTTTGTGCAGCCTTCATGGCATCAAAAAATTCATCAAATTTGTAATATGGGTTCAACTCAAGCCAATTTTTCACAATGGATACAAATTTTGATCTCCTCTGGGAACGGACAATACCAGGGAGGGCATTGAAAAACCTAATACCTGTAACAGGAAAACAGTTTTGTGATTTACTTAATCTATTACTACTCATATGTACATTTGAACGATTTCTTGTCATGTTAGAGTGAACATCCTTATTATATACAAGATCAGCCTCCATATCTTTCATTGCTATCAAACATTGATATATGTACACATTGACCACAGTCATGATCCGAAGTTCGCTAAATACAGGTTTATGGTGCTCTATAAAATGAGTCTGACACATGACTCGAATCGCTCTTTTCTGAAGTAACAACACTTTCTTAGCATGTGGGGAGTGACCCCAGAGCCGCGTACCGTAGACAACGTGTGCCTGAAAGAAAGAGAAAAAAGCCAGCCTCAAGAAATGAAATGGCAATTCATGAGATAGGTTTCTTAAAAGGAAAATCACTCGATTGAGCTTAGCACAGAGGGCGTCAATGTGGTCACTCCACACAAGCTCAGAATCCAGGGTGAAACCCAGAAGCTTTACAGGATCACTGCTGGTAACATTTTTGTTAAGACTAAACATGATTTCCTGAGTCTTATCTTTGTTTAAGGCTAATCTATTTCCAGCAAACCATTCAGATGCTGCATTAACCAATGTGTTTACACAATTTCTAGCTGTGATAGGGTCAGTGTTCTTAGAGAACAGAGTTGTGTCGTCTGCATACAGCAACACATCATTAGAGACATTTTGATAAAGGTCATTCATTGTAACTATAAATAAGAAAGGCCCAAGCACCAAGCCCTGTGGGACCCCATGCTGAACTGCCAGATCTTTTGAGTTCACACCTGCCCATGACACTACTTGAGTCCTATTATTAAGATAGGACTCGATCATTCCAAGCGCACGGGGACCAACTCCATACTTAGGAAGCTTCTGTAGCAATAAGTCATGTGAAACACAATCGAAAGCCCGTGATAAATCACACAGGACAACGGAAGTTGAACATTTTTCCTCAAATGCCTCCAGGATGACCTGCAGAAGGGAGCCCACTGCCGAGACAGTAGATTTGCCCCTCCGAAAACCATGCTGGGCGGGGACCAGGAGCCCGTGCGCTTCAAAATGATCACAGAGCTGACTTAACATGACAGCTTCAAAAATCTTACCAAACACAGGTATCAAGGACACTGGCCTATAGCTAGATAAAACATTTTTGGGACCCTTTTTGTACACAGGTACAGTTCTGGCTGTCTTTAATACATTAGGGAAAATGCCCTGCAAAAGGCAGCAGTTAAACAAGTGGACCAGCAAAGGAGCAAGTATCTTAACAACCCTTTTGATTAGTGAAGTCGACATATCAAAGATGTCCTTACTGTCAGAGGACTTAAAATTATTTACAATATTTACAACATCGGATACATTTATGGTTTTCCATTCAAAACTAGCACTAACCAATGGAATTGAATCACTAAAATTGTAAACATCAGTATTACATGGTATACCGCCAATAATATCATCTACTGACTCAACAAAAAAGTGGTTGAAGTCATCGGCAGTAGCAAAATCAAGCTTGGCAGCTGCTCCCCCTTTGGGCCTACTCTTGCCAATCAGCTTCCATGCCGCCTTGCAGGGATTGGCAGAACTAGCGATGTGGGCTGCAGCGGCTGATTGCTTTGCTTCACGGAGACGGACACGATACTCTCTTCTTAATTCACGAAGGTATGGGAGAACACCCGGTTCACAGGGATGTCTTGTTATTTAGAGGGATGTCTTGTTATTTAGAGGGATGTCTTGTTATTTAGAGGGATGTCTTCATATTTGGAGGGATGTCTTCATATTTGGAGGGATGTCTTGTTATTTAGAGGGATGTCTTGTTATTTGGAGGGATGCTTGTTATTAAGAGGGATGTCTTATAATTTAGAGGGATGTCTTGTTATTTGGAGGTATGTCTTGTTATTTAGAGGGATGTCTTGTTATTTAGAGGGATGTCTTGGTATTTGGAGGGATGTCTAGTTATTTAGAGGGATGTCTTTTTATTTAGAGGGATGTCTTGTTATTTAGAGGGATGTCTTGGTATTTGGAGGGATGTCTAGTTATTTAGAGGGATGTCTTTTTATTTAGAGGGATGTCTTGTTATTTAGAGGGATGTCTTGTTATTTAGAGGGATGTCTTGTTATTTGAAGGGATGTCTTAATATTTAGAGGGATGTCTTGCTATTTTGAGGGATTTCTTGTTATTTGGAGGGATGTCTTGTTATTTAGAGGGATGTCTTGTTATTTAGAGGAATGTCTTGTTATTTAAAAGGGATGTCTTGTTATTTAGAGGGATGTCTTGTTATTTAGTGGGATGTCTTGTTATTTAAAGGGGTGTCTTGTTATTTAGAGAGATGTCTTGTTATTTAAAGGGATGTCTTAATATTTAGAGGTATGTCTTGTTATTTAGAGGGATGTCTTAATATTTAGAGGGATGTCTTGTTATTTGGAGGGATGTCTTAATATTTAGAGGGATGTCTTGTTATTTAGAGGGATGTCTTGTTATTTAGAGAGATGTCTTGTTATTTAAAGGGATGTCTTAATATTTAGAGGGATGTCTTGTTATTTAGAGGGATGTCTTAATATTTAGAGGGATGTCTTGTTATTTGAAGGGATGTCTTAATATTTAGAGGGATGTCTTGTTATTTAGAGGGATGTCTTGTTATTTAGAGGGATGTCTTGTTATTTAGAGGGATGTCTTGTTTTTTAAAGGGTTGTCTTGTTATTTGGAGGGATGTCTTAATATTTAGAGGGATGTATTGGTATTTAGAGGGATGTCTTGTTATTTAGAGGGATGTCTTGTTATTTAGAAGGATGTCTTCTTATTTGGAGGGAAGTCTTGTTATTTGGAGGAATGTCTTGTTATTTAGAGGAATATCTTGTTATTTGGAGGGATGTCTTGTTATTTAGAGGGATGTCTTGCTATTTAGAGGGATGTCTTTTTATTTGGAGGGATGTCTTGTTATTTAGAGGGATGTCTTGTTATTTAGAGGAATGTCTTGTTATTTAAAAGGGATGTCTTGTTATTTAGAGGGACGTCTTGTTATTTAGTGGGATGACTTGTTATTTAGAGGGATGTCTTGTTATTTAGAGAGATGTCTTGTTATTTAAAGGGATGTCTTAATATTTAGAGGGATGTCTTGTTATTTAGAGGGATGTCTTAATATTTAGAGGGATGTCTTGTTATTTGGAGGGATGTCTTAATATTTAGAGGGATGTCTTGTTATTTAGAAGGATGTCTTGTTATTTAGAGGGATGTCTTGTTTTTTAAAGGGTTTTCTTGTTATTTGGAGGGATGTCTTAATATTTAGAGGGATGTCTTGGTATTTGGAGGGATGTCTTGTTATTTAGAGGGATGTCTTAATATTTAGCGGAATGTCTAGTTTATTAGAGGGATGTCTTGTTATTTAGAGGGATGTCTTGTTATTTAGAGGGATGTCTTAATATTTGGAGGGATGTCTTGTTATTTAGAGGGATGTCTTAATATTTAGAGGGATGTCTTGTTTTTTAGTGGGATGTCTTGTTATTTAGAGGGATGTCTTGTTATTTAGAGGGTTTTTTTGTTTTTTAGAGGGTTGTCTTGTTATTTGGAGGGATGTCTTGTTATTTAGATTGATGTCTTAATATTTAGAGGGATGTCTTGTTTTTTAGAGGGATGTCTTGTTATTTAGAGGGATGTCTTGTTATTTAGAGGGATGTCTTGTTATTTAGAGGGATGTCTTGTTATTTAGAGGGATGTCTTGTTATTTGAAGGGATGTCTTAATATTTAGAGAGATGTCTTGTTATTTAGAGGGATGTCTTGTTATTTAGAGGGATGTCTTCATATTTGGAGGGATGTCTTCATATTTGGAGGGATGTCTTGTTATTTAGAGGGATGTCTTGTTATTTGGAGGGATGCTTGTTATTAAGAGGGATGTCTTATAATTTAGAGGGATGTCTTGTTATTTGTAGGTATGTCTTGTTATTTAGAGGGATGTCTTGTTATTTAGAGGGATGTCTTGGTATTTGGAGGGATGTCTAGTTATTTAGAGGGATGTCTTTTTATTTAGAGGGATGTCTTGTTATTTAGAGGGATGTCTTGGTATTTGGAGGGATGTCTAGTTATTTAGAGGGATGTCTTTTTATTTAGAGGGATGTCTTGTTATTTAGAGGGATGTCTTGTTATTTAGAGGGATGTCTTGTTATTTGAAGGGATGTCTTAATATTTAGAGGGATGTCTTGCTATTTTGAGGGATTTCTTGTTATTTGGAGGGATGTCTTGTTATTTAGAGGGATGTCTTGTTATTTAGAGGAATGTCTTGTTATTTAAAAGGGATGTCTTGTTATTTAGAGAGATGTCTTGTTATTTAAAGGGATGTCTTAATATTTAGAGGGATGTCTTGTTATTTAGAGGGATGTCTTAATATTTAGAGGGATGTCTTGTTATTTGGAGGGATGTCTTAATATTTAGAGGGATGTCTTGTTATTTAGAGGGATGTCTTGTTATTTAGAGAGATGTCTTGTTATTTAAAGGGATGTCTTAATATTTAGAGGGATGTCTTGTTATTTAGAGGGATGTCTTAATATTTAGAGGGATGTCTTGTTATTTGAAGGGATGTCTTAATATTTAGAGGGATGTCTTGTTATTTAGAGGGATGTCTTGTTATTTAGAGGGATGTCTTGTTTTTTAAAGGGTTGTCTTGTTATTTGGAGGGATGTCTTGGTATTTAGAGGGATGTCTTGTTATTTAGAGGGATGTCTTGTTATTTAGAAGGATGTCTTCTTATTTGGAGGGAAGTCTTGTAATTTGGAGGAATGTCTTGTTATTTAGAGGGATATCTTGTTATTTGGAGGGATGTCTTGTTATTTAGAGGGATGTCTTGCTATTTAGAGGGATGTCTTTTTATTTGGAGGGATGTCTTGTTATTTAGAGGGATGTCTTGTTATTTAGAGGAATGTCTTGTTATTTAAAAGGGATGTCTTGTTATTTAGAGGGACGTCTTGTTATTTAGTGGGATGTCTTGTTATTTAGAGGGTTGTCTTGTTATTTAGAGGGATGTCTTGTTATTTAAAGGGATGTCTTAATATTTAGAGGGATGTCTTGTTATTTAGAGGGATGTCTTAATATTTAGAGGGATGTCTTGTTATTTGGAGGGATGTCTTAATATTTAGAGGGATGTCTTGTTATTTAGAGGGATGTCTTGTTATTTAGAGGGATGTCTTGTTTTTTAAAGGGTTTTCTCTTTATTTGGAGGGATGTCTTAATATTTAGAGGGATGTCTTGGTATTTGGAGGGATGTCTTGTTATTTAGAGGGATGTCTTAATATTTAGCGGAATGTCTAGTTTATTAGAGGGATGTCTTGTTATTTAGAGGGATGTCTTGTTATTTAGAGGGATGTCTTAATATTTGGAGGGATGTCTTGTTATTTAGAGGGATGTCTTAATATTTAGAGGGATGTCTTGTTTTTTAGTGGGATGTCTTGTTATTTAGAGGGATGTCTTGTTATTTGGAGAGATGTCTTTTTATTTAGAGGGATGTCTTGTTTTTTAGAGGGTTGTCTTGTTATTTGGAGGGATGTCTTGTTTTTTCGAGGGTTGTCTTGTAATTTAGATGGGATGTCTTGTTATTTAGAGGGATGTCTTGTTATTTAGAGGGATGTCTTGTTATTTAGAGGGATGTCTTGTTATTTAGAGGGATGTCTTGTTATTTGAAGGGATGTCTTAATATTTAGAGAGATGTCTTGTTATTTAGAGGGATGTCTTGTTATTTAGAGGGATGTCTTCATATTTGGAGGGATGTCTTCATATTTGGAGGGATGTCTTGTTATTTAGAGGGATGTCTTGTTATTTGGAGGGATGCTTGTTATTAAGAGGGATGTCTTATAATTTAGAGGGATGTCTTGTTATTTGGAGGTATGTCTTGTTATTTAGAGGGATGTCTTGTTATTTAGAGGGATGTCTTGGTATTTGGAGGGATGTCTAGTTATTTAGAGGGATGTCTTTTTATTTAGAGGGATGTCTTGTTATTTAGAGGGATGTCTTGGTATTTGGAGGGATGTCTAGTTATTTAGAGGGATGTCTTTTTATTTAGAGGGATATCTTGTTATTTAGAGGGATGTCTTGTTATTTAGAGGGATGTCTTGTTATTTGAAGGGATGTCTTAATATTTAGAGGGATGTCTTGCTATTTTGAGGGATTTCTTGTTATTTGGAGGGATGTCTTGTTATTTAGAGGGATGTCTTGTTATTTAGAGGAATGTCTTGTTATTTAAAAGGGATGTCTTGTTATTTAGAGGGATGTTTTGTTATTTAGTGGGATGTCTTGTTATTTATAGATATGTCTTGTTATTTAGAGAGATGTCTTGTTATTTAAAGGGATGTCTTAATATTTAGAGGGATGTCTTGTTATTTAGAGGGATGTCTTAATATTTAGAGGGATGTCTTGTTATTTGGAGGGATGTCTTAATATTTAGAGGGATGTTTTGTTATTTAGAGGGATGTCTTGTTATTTAGAGAGATGTCTTGTTATTTAAAGGGATGTCTTAATATTTAGAGGGATGTCTTGTTATTTAGAGGGATGTCTTGTTATTTAAAAGGGATGTCTTGTTATTTAGAGGGACGTCTTGTTATTTAGTGGGATGTCTTAATATTTAGAGGGATGTCTTGTTATTTAGAGGGATGTCTTGTTATTTGAAGGGATGTCTTAATATTTAGAGGGATGTCTTGTTATTTAGAGGGATGTCTTGTTATTTAGAGGGATGTCTTGTTTTTTAAAGGGTTGTCTTGTTATTTAGAAGGATGTCTTCTTATTTGGAGGGAAGTCTTGTTATTTGGAGGAATGTCTTGTTATTTAGAGGGATATCTTGTTATTTGGAGGGATGTCTTGTTATTTAGAGGGATGTCTTGCTATTTAGAGGGATGTCTTTTTATTTGGAGGGATGTCTTGTTATTTAGAGGGATGTCTTGTTATTTAGAGGAATGTCTTGTTATTTAAAAGGGATGTCTTGTTATTTAGAGGGACGTCTTGTTATTTAGTGGGATGTCTTAATATTTAGAGGGATGTCTTGTTATTTAGAGGGATGTCTTAATATTTAGAGGGATGTCTTGTTATTTGGAGGGATGTCTTAATATTTAGAGGGATGTCTTGTTATTTAGAGGGATGTCTTGTTATTTAGAGAGATGTCTTGTTATTTAAAGGGATGTCTTAATATTTAGAGGGATGTCTTGTTATTTAGAGGGATGTCTTAATATTTAGAGGGATGTCTTGTTATTTGAAGGGATGTCTTAATATTTAGAGGGATGTCTTGTTATTTAGAGGGATGTCTTGTTATTTAGAGGGATGTCTTGTTTTTTAAAGGGTTGTCTTGTTATTTGGAGGGATGTCTTGGTATTTAGAGGGATGTCTTGTTATTTAGAGGGATGTCTTGTTATTTAGAAGGATGTCTTCTTATTTGGAGGGAAGTCTTGTTATTTGGAGGAATGTCTTGTTATTTAGAGGGATATCTTGTTATTTGGAGGGATGTCTTGTTATTTAGAGGGATGTCTTGCTATTTAGAGGGATGTCTTTTTATTTGGAGGGATGTCTTGTTATTTAGAGGGATGTCTTGTTATTTAGAGGAATGTCTTGTTATTTAAAAGGGATGTCTTGTTATTTAGAGGGACGTCTTGTTATTTAGTGGGATGTCTTGTTATTTAGAGGGTTGTCTTGTTATTTAGAGGGATGTCTTGTTATTTAAAGGGATGTCTTAATATTTAGAGGGATGTCTTGTTATTTAGAGGGATGTCTTAATATTTAGAGGGATGTCTTGTTATTTGGAGGGATGTCTTAATATTTAGAGGGATGTCTTGTTATTTAGAGGGATGTCTTGTTATTTAGAGGGATGTCTTGTTTTTTAAAGGGTTTTCTTGTTATTTGGAGGGATGTCTTAATATTTAGAGGGATGTCTTGGTATTTGGAGGGATGTCTTGTTATTTAGAGGGATGTCTTAATATTTAGCGGAATGTCTAGTTTATTAGAGGGATGTCTTGTTATTTAGAGGGATGTCTTGTTATTTAGAGGGATGTCTTAATATTTGGAGGGATGTCTTGTTATTTAGAGGGATGTCTTAATATTTAGAGGGATGTCTTGTTTTTTAGTGGGATGTCTTGTTATTTAGAGGGATGTCTTGTTATTTGGAGAGATGTCTTTTTATTTAGAGGGATGTCTTGTTTTTTAGAGGGTTGTCTTGTTATTTGGAGGGATGTCTTGTTTTTTCGAGGGTTGTCTTGTAATTTAGATGGGATGTCTTGTTATTTAGAGGGATGTCTTGTTATTTAAAGGGATGTCTTGTTATTTAGAGGGATGTCTTGTTATTTAGAGGAATGTCTTGTTATTTGAAGGGATGTCTTAATATTTAGAGAGATGTCTTGTTATTTAGAGGGATGTCTTGTTATTTAGAGGGATGTCTTCATATTTGGAGGGATGTCTTCATATTTGGAGGGATGTCTTGTTATTTAGAGGGATGTCTTGTTATTTGGAGGGATGCTTGTTATTAAGAGGGATGTCTTATAATTTAGAGGGATGTCTTGTTATTTAGAGGGATGTCTTGTTATTTGAAGGGATGTCTTGTTATTTAGAGGGATGTCTTGGTATTTGGAGGGATGTCTAGTTATTTAGAGGGATGTCTTTTTATTTAGAGGGATGTCTTGTTATTTAGAGGGATGTCTTGGTATTTGGAGGGATGTCTAGTTATTTAGAGGGATGTCTTTTTATTTAGAGGGATGTCTTGTTATTTAGAGGGATGTCTTGTTATTTAGAGGGATGTCTTGTTATTTGAAGGGATGTCTTAATATTTAGAGGGATGTCTTGCTATTTTGAGGGATTTCTTGTTATTTGGAGGGATGTCTTGTTATTTAGAGGGATGTCTTGTTATTTAGAGGAATGTCTTGTTATTTAAAAGGGATGTCTTGTTATTTAGAGGGATGTTTTGTTATTTAGTGGGATGTCTTGTTATTTATAGATATGTCTTGTTATTTAGAGAGATGTCTTGTTATTTAAAGGGATGTCTTAATATTTAGAGGGATGTCTTGTTATTTAGAGGGATGTCTTAATATTTAGAGGGATGTCTTGTTATTTGGAGGGATGTCTTAATATTTAGAGGGATGTTTTGTTATTTAGAGGGATGTCTTGTTATTTAGAGAGATGTCTTGTTATTTAAAGGGATGTCTTAATATTTAGAGGGATGTCTTGTTATTTAGAGGGATGTCTTAATATTTAGAGGGATGTCTTGTTATTTGAAGGGATGTCTTAATATTTAGAGGGATGTCTTGTTATTTAGAGGGATGTCTTGTTATTTAGAGGGATGTCTTGTTTTTTAAAGGGTTGTCTTGTTATTTGGAGGGATGTCTTGGTATTTAGAGGGATGTCTTGTTATTTAGAGGGATGTCTTGTTATTTAGAAGGATGTCTTCTTATTTGGAGGGAAGTCTTGTTATTTGGAGGAATGTCTTGTTATTTAGAGGGATATCTTGTTATTTGGAGGGATGTCTTGTTATTTAGAGGGATGTCTTGCTATTTAGAGGGATGTCTTTTTATTTGGAGGGATGTCTTGTTATTTAGAGGGATGTCTTGTTATTTAGAGGAATGTCTTGTTATTTAAAAGGGATGTCTTGTTATTTAGAGGGACGTCTTGTTATTTAGTGGGATGTCTTGTTATTTAGAGGGATGTCTTGTTATTTAGAGGGATGTCTTGTTATTTAAAGGGATGTCTTAATATTTAGAGGGATGTCTTGTTATTTAGAGGGATGTCTTAATATTTAGAGGGATGTCTTGTTATTTGGAGGGATGTCTTAATATTTAGAGGGATGTCTTGTTATTTAGAGGGATGTCTTGTTATTTAGAGGGATGTCTTGTTTTTTAAAGGGTTTTCTTGTTATTTGGAGGGATGTCTTAATATTTAGAGGGATGTCTTGGTATTTGGAGGGATGTCTTAATATTTAGAGGGATGTCTTGTTATTTGGAGGGATGTCTTAATATTTAGAGGGATGTCTTGTTATTTAGAGGGATGTCTTGTTATTTAGAGATATGTCTTGTTATTTAAAGGGATGTCTTAATATTTAGAGGGATGTCTTGTTATTTAGAGGGATGTCTTAATATTTAGAGGGATGTCTTGTTATTTGGAGGGATGTCTTAATATTTAGAGGGATGTCTTGTTATTTAGAGGGATGTCTTGTTATTTAGAGAGATGTCTTGTTATTTAAAGGGATGTCTTAATATTTAGAGGGATGTCTTGTTATTTAGAGGGATGTCTTAATATTTAGAGGGATGTCTTGTTATTTGAAGGGATGTCTTAATATTTAGAGGGATATCTTGTTATTTGGAGGGATGTCTTGTTATTTAGAGGGATGTCTTGCTATTTAGAGGGATGTCTTTTTATTTGGAGGGATGTCTTGTTATTTAGAGGGATGTCTTGTTATTTAGAGGAATGTCTTGTTATTTAAAAGGGATGTCTTGTTATTTAGAGGGACGTCTTGTTATTTAGTGGGATGTCTTAATATTTAGAGGGATGTCTTGTTATTTAGAGGGATGTCTTAATATTTAGAGGGATGTCTTGTTATTTGGAGGGATGTCTTAATATTTAGAGGGATGTCTTGTTATTTAGAGGGATGTCTTGTTATTTAGAGAGATGTCTTGTTATTTAAAGGGATGTCTTAATATTTAGAGGGATGTCTTGTTATTTAGAGGGATGTCTTAATATTTAGAGGGATGTCTTGTTATTTGAAGGGATGTCTTAATATTTAGAGGGATGTCTTGTTATTTAGAGGGATGTCTTGTTATTTAGAGGGATGTCTTGTTTTTTAAAGGGTTGTCTTGTTATTTGGAGGGATGTCTTGGTATTTAGAGGGATGTCTTGTTATTTAGAGGGATGTCTTGTTATTTAGAAGGATGTCTTCTTATTTGGAGGGAAGTCTTGTTATTTGGAGGAATGTCTTGTTATTTAGAGGGATATCTTGTTATTTGGAGGGATGTCTTGTTATTTAGAGGGATGTCTTGCTATTTAGAGGGATGTCTTTTTATTTGGAGGGATGTCTTGTTATTTAGAGGGATGTCTTGTTATTTAGAGGAATGTCTTGTTATTTAAAAGGGATGTCTTGTTATTTAGAGGGACGTCTTGTTATTTAGTGGGATGTCTTGTTATTTAGAGGGTTGTCTTGTTATTTAGAGGGATGTCTTGTTATTTAAAGGGATGTCTTAATATTTAGAGGGATGTCTTGTTATTTAGAGGGATGTCTTAATATTTAGAGGGATGTCTTGTTATTTGGAGGGATGTCTTAATATTTAGAGGGATGTCTTGTTATTTAGAGGGATGTCTTGTTATTTAGAGGGATGTCTTGTTTTTTAAAGGGTTTTCTTGTTATTTGGAGGAATGTCTTAATATTTAGAGGGATGTCTTGGTATTTGGAGGGATGTCTTGTTATTTAGAGGGATGTCTTAATATTTAGCGGAATGTCTAGTTTATTAGAGGGATGTCTTGTTATTTAGAGGGATGTCTTGTTATTTAGAGGGATGTCTTAATATTTGGAGGGATGTCTTGTTATTTAGAGGGATGTCTTAATATTTAGAGGGATGTCTTGTTTTTTAGTGGGATGTCTTGTTATTTAGAGGGATGTCTTGTTATTTGGAGAGATGTCTTTTTATTTAGAGGGATGTCTTGTTTTTTAGAGGGTTGTCTTGTTATTTAGAGGGATGTCTTGTTTTTTCGAGGGTTGTCTTGTAATTTAGATGGGATGTCTTGTTATTTAGAGGGATGTCTTGTTATTTAGAGGGATGTCTTGTTATTTAGAGGGATGTCTTGTTATTTAGAGGGATGTCTTGTTATTTAGAGAGATGTCTTGTTATTTAAAGGGATGTCTTAATATTTAGAGGGATGTCTTGTTATTTAGAGGGATGTCTTAATATTTAGAGGGATGTCTTGTTATTTGAAGGGATGTCTTAATATTTAGAGGGATGTCTTGTTATTTAGAGGGATGTCTTGTTATTTAGAGGGATGTCTTGTTTTTTAAAGGGTTGTCTTGTTATTTGGAGGGATGTCTTGGTATTTAGAGGGATGTCTTGTTATTTAGAGGGATGTCTTGTTATTTAGAAGGATGTCTTCTTATTTGGAGGGAAGTCTTGTTATTTGGAGGAATGTCTTGTTATTTAGAGGGATATCTTGTTATTTGGAGGGATGTCTTGTTATTTAGAGGGATGTCTTGCTATTTAGAGGGATGTCTTTTTATTTGGAGGGATGTCTTGTTATTTAGAGGGATGTCTTGTTATTTAGAGGAATGTCTTGTTATTTAAAAGGGATGTCTTGTTATTTAGAGGGACGTCTTGTTATTTAGTGGGATGTCTTGTTATTTAGAGGGTTGTCTTGTTATTTAGAGGGATGTCTTGTTATTTAAAGGGATGTCTTAATATTTAGAGGGATGTCTTGTTATTTAGAGGGATGTCTTAATATTTAGAGGGATGTCTTGTTATTTGGAGGGATGTCTTAATATTTAGAGGGATGTCTTGTTATTTAGAGGGATGTCTTGTTATTTAGAGGGATGTCTTGTTTTTTAAAGGGTTTTCTTGTTATTTGGAGGGATGTCTTAATATTTAGAGGGATGTCTTGGTATTTGGAGGGATGTCTTGTTATTTAGAGGGATGTCTTAATATTTAGCGGAATGTCTAGTTTATTAGAGGGATGTCTTGTTATTTAGAGTGATGTCTTGTTATTTAGAGGGATGTCTTAATATTTGGAGGGATGTCTTGTTATTTAGAGGGATGTCTTAATATTTAGAGGGATGTCTTGTTTTTTAGTGGGATGTCTTGTTATTTAGAGGGATGTCTTGTTATTTGGAGAGATGTCTTTTTATTTAGAGGGATGTCTTGTTTTTTAGAGGGTTGTCTTGTTATTTGGAGGGATGTCTTGTTTTTTCGAGGGTTGTCTTGTAATTTAGATGGGATGTCTTGTTATTTAGAGGGATGTCTTGTTATTTAAAGGGATGTCTTGTTATTTAGAGGGATGTCTTTTTATTTAGAGGGATGTCTTGTTATTTAGAGGGATGTCTTGTTATTATTTAGAGGGATGTCTTCATATTTGGAGGGATGTCTTCATATTTGGAGGGATGTCTTGTTATTTAGAGGGATGTCTTGTTATTTGGAGGGATGCTTGTTATTAAGAGGGATGTCTTATAATTTAGAGGGATGTCTTGTTATTTGGAGGTATGTCTTGTTATTTAGAGGGATGTCTTGTTATTTAGAGGGATGTCTTGGTATTTGGAGGGATGTCTAGTTATTTAGAGGGATGTCTTTTTATTTAGAGGGATGTCTTGTTATTTAGAGGGATGTCTTGGTATTTGGAGGGATGTCTAGTTATTTAGAGGGATGTCTTTTTATTTAGAGGGATGTCTTGTTATTTAGAGGGATGTCTTGTTATTTAGAGGGATGTCTTGTTATTTGAAGGGATGTCTTAATATTTAGAGGGATGTCTTGCTATTTTGAGGGATTTCTTGTTATTTGGAGGGATGTCTTGTTATTTAGAGGGATGTCTTGTTATTTAGAGGAATGTCTTGTTATTTAAAAGGGATGTCTTGTTATTTAGAGGGATGTTTTGTTATTTAGTGGGATGTCTTGTTATTTATAGATATGTCTTGTTATTTAGAGAAATGTCTTGTTATTTAAAGGGATGTCTTAATATTTAGAGGGATGTCTTGTTATTTAGAGGGATGTCTTAATATTTAGAGGGATGTCTTGTTATTTGGAGGGATGTCTTAATATTTAGAGGGATGTTTTGTTATTTAGAGGGATGTCTTGTTATTTAGAGAGATGTCTTGTTATTTAAAGGGATGTCTTAATATTTAGAGGGATGTCTTGTTATTTAGAGGGATGTCTTAATATTTAGAGGGATGTCTTGTTATTTGAAGGGATGTCTTAATATTTAGAGGGATGTCTTGTTATTTAGAGGGATGTCTTGTTATTTAGAGGGATGTCTTGTTTTTTAAAGGGTTGTCTTGTTATTTGGAGGGATGTCTTGGTATTTAGAGGGATGTCTTGTTATTTAGAGGGATGTCTTGTTATTTAGAAGGATGTCTTCTTATTTGGAGGGAAGTCTTGTTATTTGGAGGAATGTCTTGTTATTTAGAGGGATATCTTGTTATTTGGAGGGATGTCTTGTTATTTAGAGGGATGTCTTGCTATTTAGAGGGATGTCTTTTTATTTGGAGGGATGTCTTGTTATTTAGAGGGATGTCTTGTTATTTAGAGGAATGTCTTGTTATTTAAAAGGGATGTCTTGTTATTTAGAGGGACGTCTTGTTATTTAGTGGGATGTCTTGTTATTTAGAGGGATGTCTTGTTATTTAGAGGGATGTCTTGTTATTTAAAGGGATGTCTTAATATTTAGAGGGATGTCTTGTTATTTAGAGGGATGTCTTAATATTTAGAGGGATGTCTTGTTATTTGGAGGGATGTCTTAATATTTAGAGGGATGTCTTGTTATTTAGAGGGATGTCTTGTTATTTAGAGGGATGTCTTGTTTTTTAAAGGGTTTTCTTGTTATTTGGAGGGATGTCTTAATATTTAGAGGGATGTCTTGGTATTTGGAGGGATGTCTTAATATTTAGAGGGATGTCTTGTTATTTGGAGGGATGTCTTAATATTTAGAGGGATGTCTTGTTATTTAGAGGGATGTCTTGTTATTTAGAGATATGTCTTGTTATTTAAAGGGATGTCTTAATATTTAGAGGGATGTCTTGTTATTTAGAGGGATGTCTTAATATTTAGAGGGATGTCTTGTTATTTGGAGGGATGTCTTAATATTTAGAGGGATGTCTTGTTATTTAGAGGGATGTCTTGTTATTTAGAGAGATGTCTTGTTATTTAAAGGGATGTCTTAATATTTAGAGGGATGTCTTGTTATTTAGAGGGATGTCTTAATATTTAGAGGGATGTCTTGTTATTTGAAGGGATGTCTTAATATTTAGAGGGATATCTTGTTATTTGGAGGGATGTCTTGTTATTTAGAGGGATGTCTTGCTATTTAGAGGGATGTCTTTTTATTTGGAGGGATGTCTTGTTATTTAGAGGGATGTCTTGTTATTTAGAGGAATGTCTTGTTATTTAAAAGGGATGTCTTGTTATTTAGAGGGACGTCTTGTTATTTAGTGGGATGTCTTAATATTTAGAGGGATGTCTTGTTATTTAGAGGGATGTCTTAATATTTAGAGGGATGTCTTGTTATTTGGAGGGATGTCTTAATATTTAGAGGGATGTCTTGTTATTTAGAGGGATGTCTTGTTATTTAGAGAGATGTCTTGTTATTTAAAGGGATGTCTTAATATTTAGAGGGATGTCTTGTTATTTAGAGGGATGTCTTAATATTTAGAGGGATGTCTTGTTATTTGAAGGGATGTCTTAATATTTAGAGGGATGTCTTGTTATTTAGAGGGATGTCTTGTTATTTAGAGGGATGTCTTGTTTTTTAAAGGGTTGTCTTGTTATTTGGAGGGATGTCTTGGTATTTAGAGGGATGTCTTGTTATTTAGAGGGATGTCTTGTTATTTAGAAGGATGTCTTCTTATTTGGAGGGAAGTCTTGTTATTTGGAGGAATGTCTTGTTATTTAGAGGGATATCTTGTTATTTGGAGGGATGTCTTGTTATTTAGAGGGATGTCTTGCTATTTAGAGGGATGTCTTTTTATTTGGAGGGATGTCTTGTTATTTAGAGGGATGTCTTGTTATTTAGAGGAATGTCTTGTTATTTAAAAGGGATGTCTTGTTATTTAGAGGGACGTCTTGTTATTTAGTGGGATGTCTTGTTATTTAGAGGGTTGTCTTGTTATTTAGAGGGATGTCTTGTTATTTAAAGGGATGTCTTAATATTTAGAGGGATGTCTTGTTATTTAGAGGGATGTCTTAATATTTAGAGGGATGTCTTGTTATTTGGAGGGATGTCTTAATATTTAGAGGGATGTCTTGTTATTTAGAGGGATGTCTTGTTATTTAGAGGGATGTCTTGTTTTTTAAAGGGTTTTCTTGTTATTTGGAGGAATGTCTTAATATTTAGAGGGATGTCTTTGTATTTTTAGGGATGTCTTGTTATTTAGAGGGATGTCTTAATATTTAGCGGAATGTCTAGTTTATTAGAGGGATGTCTTGTTATTTAGAGGGATGTCTTGTTATTTAGAGGGATGTCTTAATATTTGGAGGGATGTCTTGTTATTTAGAGGGATGTCTTAATATTTAGAGGGATGTCTTGTTTTTTAGTGGGATGTCTTGTTATTTAGAGGGATGTCTTGTTATTTGGAGAGATGTCTTTTTATTTAGAGGGATGTCTTGTTTTTTAGAGGGTTGTCTTGTTATTTGGAGGGATGTCTTGTTTTTTCGAGGGTTGTCTTGTAATTTAGATGGGATGTCTTGTTATTTAGAGGGATGTCTTGTTATTTAGAGGGATGTCTTGTTATTTAGAGGGATGTCTTGTTATTTAGAGGGATGTCTTGTTATTTGAAGGGATGTCTTAATATTTAGAGAGATGTCTTGTTATTTAGAGGGATGTCTTGTTATTTAGAGGGATGTCTTCATATTTGGAGGGATGTCTTCATATTTGGAGGGATGTCTTGTTATTTAGAGGGATGTCTTGTTATTTGGAGGGATGCTTGTTATTAAGAGGGATGTCTTATAATTTAGAGGGATGTCTTGTTATTTGGAGGTATGTCTTGTTATTTAGAGGGATGTCTTGTTATTTAGAGGGATGTCTTGGTATTTGGAGGGATGTCTAGTTATTTAGAGGGATGTCTTTTTATTTAGAGGGATGTCTTGTTATTTAGAGGGATGTCTTGGTATTTGGAGGGATGTCTAGTTATTTAGAGGGATGTCTTTTTATTTAGAGGGATGTCTTGTTATTTAGAGGGATGTCTTGTTATTTAGAGGGATGTCTTGTTATTTGAAGGGATGTCTTAATATTTAGAGGGATGTCTTGCTATTTTGAGGGATTTCTTGTTATTTGGAGGGATGTCTTGTTATTTAGAGGGATGTCTTGTTATTTAGAGGAATGTCTTGTTATTTAAAAGGGATGTCTTGTTATTTAGAGGGATGTTTTGTTATTTAGTGGGATGCCTTGTTATTTATAGATATGTCTTGTTATTTAGAGAGATGTCTTGTTATTTAAAGGGATGTCTTAATATTTAGAGGGATGTCTTGTTATTTAGAGGGATGTCTTAATATTTAGAGGGATGTCTTGTTATTTGGAGGGATGTCTTAATATTTAGAGGGATGTTTTGTTATTTAGAGGGATGTCTTGTTATTTAGAGAGATGTCTTGTTATTTAAAGGGATGTCTTAATATTTAGAGGGATGTCTTGTTATTTAGAGGGATGTCTTAATATTTAGAGGGATGTCTTGTTATTTGAAGGGATGTCTTAATATTTAGAGGGATGTCTTGTTATTTAGAGGGATGTCTTGTTATTTAGAGGGATGTCTTGTTTTTTAAAGGGTTGTCTTGTTATTTGGAGGGATGTCTTGGTATTTAGAGGGATGTCTTGTTATTTAGAGGGATGTCTTGTTATTTAGAAGGATGTCTTCTTATTTGGAGGGAAGTCTTGTTATTTGGAGGAATGTCTTGTTATTTAGAGGGATATCTTGTTATTTGGAGGGATGTCTTTTTATTTAGAGGGATGTCTTGCTATTTAGAGGGATGTCTTTTTATTTGGAGGGATGTCTTGTTATTTAGAGGGATGTCTTGTTATTTAGAGGAATGTCTTGTTATTTAAAAGGGATGTCTTGTTATTTAGAGGGACGTCTTGTTATTTAGTGGGATGTCTTGTTATTTAGAGGGATGTCTTGTTATTTAGAGGGATGTCTTGTTATTTAAAGGGATGTCTTAATATTTAGAGGGATGTCTTGTTATTTAGAGGGATGTCTTAATATTTAGAGGGATGTCTTGTTATTTGGAGGGATGTCTTAATATTTAGAGGGATGTCTTGTTATTTAGAGGGATGTCTTGTTATTTAGAGGGATGTCTTGTTTTTAAAGGTTTTCTTGTTATTTGGAGGGATGTCTTAATATTTAGAGGGATGTCTTGTATTTGGAGGGATGTCTTAATATGTAGAGGGATGTCTTGTTATTTGAGGGATGTCTTAATATTTAGAGGGATGTCTTGTTATTTAGAGGGATGTCTTGTTATTTAGAGAGATGTCTTGTTTATTTAAAGGGATGTCTTAATATTTAGAGGGATGTCTTGTTATTGAGAGGGATGTCTTAATATTTAGAGGGATGTCTTGTTATCTTGGAGGGATGTCTTAATATTTAGAGGGATGTCTTGTTATTTAGAGGGATGTCTTGTTATTTAGAGAGATGTCTTGTTATTTAAAGGGATGTCTTAATATTTAGAGGGATGTCTTGTTATTTAGAGGGATGTCTTAATATTTAGAGGGATGTCTTGTTATTTGAAGGGATGTCTTAATATTTAGAGGGATGTCTTGTTATTTAGAGGGATGTCTTGTTATTTAGAGGGATGTCTTGTTTTTAAAGGGTTGTCTTGTTATTTGGAGGGATGTCTTGGTATTTAGAGGGATGTCTTGTTATTTAGAGGGATGTCTTGTTATTTAGAAGGATGTCTTCTTATTTGGAGGGAAGTCTTGTTTTTTGGAGGAATGTCTTGTTATTTAGAGGGATATCTGTTATTTGGAGGGATGTCTTGTTATTTAGAGGGATGTCTTGCTATTTAGAGGGATGTCTTTTTATTTGGAGGGATGTCTTGTTATTTAGAGGGATGTCTTGTTATTTAGAGGAATGTCCTTGTTATTTAAAAGGGATGTCTTGTTATTTAGAGGGACGTCTTGTTATTAAGTGGGATGTCTTGTTATTTAGAGGGATGTCTTGTTATTTAGAGGGATGTCTTGTTATTTAGAAGGATGTCTTCTTATTTGGAGGGAAGTCTTGTTATTTGGAGGAATGTCTTGTTATTTAGAGGGATATCTTGTTATTTGGAGGGATGTCTTGTTATTTAGAGGGACTGTCTTGCTATTTAGAGGGATGTCTTTTTATTTGGAGGGATGTCTTGTTATTTAGAGGGATGTCTTGTTATTTAGAGGAATGTCTTGTTATTTAAAAGGGATGTCTTGTTATTTAGAGGGACGTCTTGTTATTTAGTGGGATGTCTTGTTATTTAGAGGGTTGTCTTGTTATTTAGAGGGATGTCTTGTTATTTAAAGGGATGTCTTAATATTTAGAGGGATGTCTTGTTATTTAGAGGGATGTCTTAATATTTAGAGGGATGTCTTGTTATTTGGAGGGATGTCTTAATATTTAGAGGGATGTCTTGTTATTTAGAGGGATGTCTTGTTATTTAGAGGGATGTCTTGTTTTTTTAAAGGGTTTTCTTGTTATTTGGAGGAATGTCTTAATATTTAGAGGGATGTCTTGGTATTTGGAGGGATGTCTTGTTATTTAGAGGGATGTCTTAATATTTAGCGGAATGTCTAGTTTATTAGAGGGATGTCTTGTTATTTAGAGGGATGTCTTGTTATTTAGAGGGATGTCTTAATATTTGGAGGGATGTCTTGTTATTTAGAGGGATGTCTTAATATTTAGAGGGATGTCTTGTTTTTTAGTGGGATGTCTTGTTATTTAGAGGGATGTCTTGTTATTTGGAGAGATGTCTTTTTATTTAGAGGGATGTCTTGTTTTTTAGAGGGTTGTCTTGTTATTTGGAGGGATGTCTTGTTTTTTCGAGGGTTGTCTTGTAATTTAGATGGGATGTCTTGTTATTTAGAGGGATGTCTTGTTATTTAGAGGGATGTCTTGTTATTTAGAGGGATGTCTTGTTATTTAGAGGGATGTCTTGTTATTTGAAGGGATGTCTTAATATTTAGAGAGATGTCTTGTTATTTAGAGGGATGTCTTGTTATTTAGAGGGATGTCTTCATATTTGGAGGGATGTCTTCATATTTGGAGGGATGTCTTGTTATTTAGAGGGATGTCTTGTTATTTGGAGGGATGCTTGTTATTAAGAGGGATGTCTTATAATTTAGAGGGATGTCTTGTTATTTGGAGGTATGTCTTGTTATTTAGAGGGATGTCTTGTTATTTAGAGGGATGTCTTGGTATTTGGAGGGATGTCTAGTTATTTAGAGGGATGTCTTTTTATTTAGAGGGATGTCTTGTTATTTAGAGGGATGTCTTGGTATTTGGAGGGATGTCTAGTTATTTAGAGGGATGTCTTTTTATTTAGAGGGATGTCTTGTTATTTAGAGGGATGTCTTGTTATTTAGAGGGATGTCTTGTTATTTGAAGGGATGTCTTAATATTTAGAGGGATGTCTTGCTATTTTGAGGGATTTCTTGTTATTTGGAGGGATGTCTTGTTATTTAGAGGGATGTCTTGTTATTTAGAGGAATGTCTTGTTATTTAAAAGGGATGTCTTGTTATTTAGAGGGATGTTTTGTTATTTAGTGGGATGTCTTGTTATTTATAGATATGTCTTGTTATTTAGAGAGATGTCTTGTTATTTAAAGGGATGTCTTAATATTTAGAGGGATGTCTTGTTATTTAGAGGGATGTCTTAATATTTAGAGGGATGTCTTGTTATTTGGAGGGATGTCTTAATATTTAGAGGGATGTTTTGTTATTTAGAGGGATGTCTTGTTATTTAGAGAGATGTCTTGTTATTTAAAGGGATGTCTTAATATTTAGAGGGATGTCTTGTTATTTAGAGGGATGTCTTAATATTTAGAGGGATGTCTTGTTATTTGAAGGGATGTCTTAATATTTAGAGGGATGTCTTGTTATTTAGAGGGATGTCTTGTTATTTAGAGGGATGTCTTGTTTTTTAAAGGGTTGTCTTGTTATTTGGAGGGATGTCTTGGTATTTAGAGGGATGTCTTGTTATTTAGAGGGATGTCTTGTTATTTAGAAGGATGTCTTCTTATTTGGAGGGAAGTCTTGTTATTTGGAGGAATGTCTTGTTATTTAGAGGGATATCTTGTTATTTGGAGGGATGTCTTTTTATTTAGAGGGATGTCTTGCTATTTAGAGGGATGTCTTTTTATTTGGAGGGATGTCTTGTTATTTAGAGGGATGTCTTGTTATTTAGAGGAATGTCTTGTTATTTAAAAGGGATGTCTTGTTATTTAGAGGGACGTCTTGTTATTTAGTGGGATGTCTTGTTATTTAGAGGGATGTCTTGTTATTTAGAGGGATGTCTTGTTATTTAAAGGGATGTCTTAATATTTAGAGGGATGTCTTGTTATTTAGAGGGATGTCTTAATATTTAAAAGGATGTCTTGTTATTTGGAGGGATGTCTTAATATTTAGAGGGATGTCTTGTTATTTAGAGGGATGTCTTGTTATTTAGAGGGATGTCTTGTTTTTTAAAGGGTTTTCTTGTTATTTGGAGGGATGTCTTAATATTTAGAGGGATGTCTTGGTATTTGGAGGGATGTCTTAATATTTAGAGGGATGTCTTGTTATTTGGAGGGATGTCTTAATATTTAGAGGGATGTCTTGTTATTTAGAGGGATGTCTTGTTATTTAGAGAGATGTCTTGTTATTTAAAGGGATGTCTTAATATTTAGAGGGATGTCTTGTTATTTAGAGGGATGTCTTAATATTTAGAGGGATGTCTTGTTATTTGGAGGGATGTCTTAATATTTAGAGGGATGTCTTGTTATTTAGAGGGATGTCTTGTTATTTAGAGAGATGTCTTGTTATTTAAAGGGATGTCTTAATATTTAGAGGGATGTCTTGTTATTTAGAGGGATGTCTTAATATTTAGAGGGATGTCTTGTTATTTGAAGGGATGTCTTAATATTTAGAGGGATGTCTTGTTATTTAGAGGGATGTCTTGTTATTTAGAGGGATGTCTTGTTTTTAAAGGGTTGTCTTGTTATTTGGAGGGATGTCTTGGTATTTAGAGGGATGTCTTGTTATTTAGAGGGATGTCTTGTTATTTAGAAGGATGTCTTCTTATTTGGAGGGAAGTCTTGTTATTTGGAGGAATGTCTTGTTATTTAGAGGAATGTCTTGTTATTTAAAAGGGATGTCTTGTTATTTAGAGGGACGTCTTGTTATTTAGTGGGATGTCTTGTTATTTAGAGGGATGTCTTGTTATTTAGAGGGATGTCTTGTTATTTAAAGGGATGTCTTAATATTTAGAGGGATGTCTTGTTATTTAGAGGGATGTCTTAATATTTAAAAGGATGTCTTGTTATTTGGAGGGATGTCTTAATATTTAGAGGGATGTCTTGTTATTTAGAGGGATGTCTTGTTATTTAGAGGGATGTCTTGTTTTTTAAAGGGTTTTCTTGTTATTTGGAGGGATGTCTTAATATTTAGAGGGATGTCTTGGTATTTGGAGGGATGTCTTAATATTTAGAGGGATGTCTTGTTATTTGGAGGGATGTCTTAATATTTAGAGGGATGTCTTGTTATTTAGAGGGATGTCTTGTTATTTAGAGAGATGTCTTGTTATTTAAAGGGATGTCTTAATATTTAGAGGGATGTCTTGTTATTTAGAGGGATGTCTTAATATTTAGAGGGATGTCTTGTTATTTGGAGGGATGTCTTAATATTTAGAGGGATGTCTTGTTATTTAGAGGGATGTCTTGTTATTTAGAGAGATGTCTTGTTATTTAAAGGGATGTCTTAATATTTAGAGGGATGTCTTGTTATTTAGAGGGATGTCTTAATATTTAGAGGGATGTCTTGTTATTTGAAGGGATGTCTTAATATTTAGAGGGATGTCTTGTTATTTAGAGGGATGTCTTGTTATTTAGAGGGATGTCTTGTTTTTAAAGGGTTGTCTTGTTATTTGGAGGGATGTCTTGGTATTTAGAGGGATGTCTTGTTATTTAGAGGGATGTCTTGTTATTTAGAAGGATGTCTTCTTATTTGGAGGGAAGTCTTGTTATTTGGAGGAATGTCTTGTTATTTAGAGGGATATCTTGTTATTTGGAGGGATGTCTTGTTATTTAGAGGGATGTCTTGCTATTTAGAGGGATGTCTTTTTATTTGGAGGGATGTCTTGTTATTTAGAGGGATGTCTTGTTATTTAGAGGAATGTCTTGTTATTTAAAAGGGATGTCTTGTTATTTAGAGGGACGTCTTGTTATTAAGTGGGATGTCTTGTTATTTAGAGGGATGTCTTGTTATTTAGAGGGATGTCTTGTTATTTAAAGGGATGTCTTAATATTTAGAGGGATGTCTTGTTATTTAGAGGGATGTCTTAATATTTAGAGGGATGTCTTGTTATTTGGAGGGATGTCTTAATATTTAGAGGGACGTCTTGTTATTTAGAGGGATGTCTTGTTTTTTAGAGGGATGTCTTGTTTTTTAAAGGGTTTTCTTGTTATTTGGAGGGATGTCTTAATATTTAGAGGGATGTCTTGGTATTTGGAGGGATGTCTTGTTATTTAGAGGGATGTCTTAATATTTAGCGGAATGTCTAGTTTATTAGAGGGATGTCTTGTTATTTAGAGGGATGTCTTGTTATTTAGAGGGATGTCTTAATATTTGGAGGGATGTCTTGTTATTTAGAGGGATGTCTTAATATTTAGAGGGATGTCTTGTTTTTTAGTGGGATGTCTTGTTATTTAGAGGGATGTCTTGTTATTTGGAGAGATGTCTTTTTATTTAGAGGGATGTCTTGTTTTTTAGAGGGTTGTCTTGTTATTTGGAGGGATGTCTTGTTTTTTCGAGGGTTGTCTTGTAATTTAGATGGGATGTCTTGTTATTTAGAGGGATGTCTTGTTATTTAGAGGGATGTCTTGTTATTTAGAGGGATGTCTTGTTATTTAGAGGGATGTCTTGTTATTTGAAGGGATGTCTTAATATTTAGAGAGATGTCTTGTTATTTAGAGGGATGTCTTGTAATTTAGAGGGATGTCTTCATATTTGGAGGGATGTCTTCATATTTGGAGGGATGTCTTGTTATTTAGAGGGATGTCTTGTTATTTGGAGGGATAATTGTTATTAAGAGGGATGTCTTATAATTTAGAGGGATGTCTTGTTATTTGGAGGTATGTCTTGTTATTTAGAGGGATGTCTTGTTATTTAGAGGGATGTCTTGGTATTTGGAGGGATGTCTAGTTATTTAGAGGGATGTCTTTTTATTTAGAGGGATGTCTTGTTATTTAGAGGGATGTCTTGGTATTTGGAGGGATGTCTAGTTATTTAGAGGGATGTCTTTTTATTTAGAGGGATGTCTTGTTATTTAGAGGGATGTCTTGTTATTTAGAGGGATGTCTTGTTATTTGAAGGGATGTCTTAATATTTAGAGGGATGTCTTGCTATTTTGAGGGATTTCTTGTTATTTGGAGGGATGTCTTGTTATTTAGAGGGATGTCTTGTTATTTAGAGGAATGTCTTGTTATTTAAAAGAGATGTCTTGTTATTTAGAGGGATGTCTTGTTATTTAGAGGGATGTCTTGTTATTTAGAGGGATGTCTTGTTATTTAGAGAGATGTCTTGTTATTTAAAGGGATGTCTTAATATTTAGAGGGATGTCTTGTTATTTAGAGGGATGTCTTAATATTTAGAGGGATGTCTTGTTATTTGGAGGGATGTCTTAATATTTAGAGGGATGTCTTGTTATTTAGAGGGATGTCTTGTTATTTAGAGAGATGTCTTGTTATTTAAAGGGATGTCTTAATATTTAGAGGGATGTCTTGTTATTTAGAGGGATGTCTTAATATTTAGAGGGATGTCTTGTTATTTGAAGGGATGTCTTAATATTTAGAGGGATGTCTTGTTATTTAGAGGGATGTCTTGTTATTTAGAGGGATGTCTTGTTTTTTGAAGGGTTGTCTTGTTATTTGGAGGGATGTCTTGGTATTTAGAGGGATGTCTTGTTATTTAGAGGGATGTCTTGTTATTTAGAAGGATGTCTTCTTATTTGGAGGGAAGTCTTGTTATTTGGAGGAATGTCTTGTTATTTAGAGGGATATCTTGTTATTTGGAGGGATGTCTTGTTATTTAGAGGGATGTCTTGCTATTTAGAGGGATGTCTTTTTATTTGGAGGGATGTCTTGTTATTTAGAGGGATGTCTTGTTATTTAGAGGAATGTCTTGTTATTTAAAAGGGATGTCTTGTTATTTAGAGGGACGTCTTGTTATTTAGTGGGATGTCTTGTTATTTAGAGGGTTGTCTTGTTATTTAGAGGGATGTCTTGTTATTTAAAGGGATGTCTTAATATTTAGAGGGATGTCTTGTTATTTAGAGGGATGTCTTAATATTTAGAGGGATGTCTTGTTATTTGGAGGGATGTCTTAATATTTAGAGGGATGTCTTGTTATTTAGAGGGATGTCTTGTTATTTAGAGGGATGTCTTGTTTTTTAAAGGGTTTTCTTGTTATTTGGAGGGATGTCTTAATATTTAGAGGGATGTCTTGGTATTTGGAGGGATGTCTTGTTATTTAGAGGGATGTCTTAATATTTAGCGGAATGTCTAGTTTATTAGAGGGATGTCTTGTTATTTAGAGGGATGTCTTGTTATTTAGAGGGATGTCTTAATATTTGGAGGGATGTCTTGTTATTTAGAGGGATGTCTTAATATTTAGAGGGATGTCTTGTTTTTTAGTGGGATGTCTTGTTATTTAGAGGGATGTCTTGTTATTTGGAGAGATGTCTTTTTATTTAGAGGGATGTCTTGTTTTTTAGAGGGTTGTCTTGTTATTTGGAGGGATGTCTTGTTTTTTCGAGGGTTGTCTTGTAATTTAGATGGGATGTCTTGTTATTTAGAGGGATGTCTTGTTATTTAGAGGGATGTCTTGTTATTTAGAGGGATGTCTTGTTATTTAGAGGGATGTCTTGTTATTTGAAGGGATGTCTTAATATTTAGAGAGATGTCTTGTTATTTAGAGGGATGTCTTGTTATTTAGAGGGATGTCTTCATATTTGGAGGGATGTCTTCATATTTGGAGGGATGTCTTGTTATTTAGAGGGATGTCTTGTTATTTGGAGGGATGCTTGTTATTAAGAGGGATGTCTTATAATTTAGAGGGATGTCTTGTTATTTGGAGGTATGTCTTGTTATTTAGAGGGATGTCTTGTTATTTAGAGGGATGTCTTGGTATTTGGAGGGATGTCTAGTTATTTAGAGGGATGTCTTTTTATTTAGAGGGATGTCTTGTTATTTAGAGGGATGTCTTGGTATTTGGAGGGATGTCTAGTTATTTAGAGGGATGTCTTTTTATTTAGAGGGATGTCTTGTTATTTAGAGGGATGTCTTGTTATTTAGAGGGATGTCTTGTTATTTGAAGGGATGTCTTAATATTTAGAGGGATGTCTTGCTATTTTGAGGGATTTCTTGTTATTTGGAGGGATGTCTTGTTATTTAGAGGGATGTCTTGTTATTTAGAGGAATGTCTTGTTATTTAAAAGGGATGTCTTGTTATTTAGAGGGATGTTTTGTTATTTAGTGGGATGTCTTGTTATTTTTAGATATGTCTTGTTATTTAGAGAGATGTCTTGTTATTTAAAGGGATGTCTTAATATTTAGAGGGATGTCTTGTTATTTAGAGGGATGTCTTAATATTTAGAGGGATGTCTTGTTATTTGGAGGGATGTCTTAATATTTAGAGGGATGTTTTGTTATTTAGAGGGATGTCTTGTTATTTAGAGAGATGTCTTGTTATTTAAAGGGATGTCTTAATATTTAGAGGGATGTCTTGTTATTTAGAGGGATGTCTTAATATTTAGAGGGATGTCTTGTTATTTGAAGGGATGTCTTAATATTTAGAGGGATGTCTTGTTATTTAGAGGGATGTCTTGTTATTTAGAGGGATGTCTTGTTTTTTAAAGGGTTGTCTTGTTATTTGGAGGGATGTCTTGGTATTTAGAGGGATGTCTTGTTATTTAGAGGGATGTCTTGTTATTTAGAAGGATGTCTTCTTATTTGGAGGGAAGTCTTGTTATTTGGAGGAATGTCTTGTTATTTAGAGGGATATCTTGTTATTTGGAGGGATGTCTTGTTATTTAGAGGGATGTCTTGCTATTTAGAGGGATGTCTTTTTATTTGGAGGGATGTCTTGTTATTTAGAGGGATGTCTTGTTATTTAAAGGAATGTCTTGTTATTTAAAAGGGATGTCTTGTTATTTAGAGGGACGTCTTGTTATTTAGTGGGATGTCTTGTTATTTAGAGGGATGTCTTGTTATTTAGAGGGATGTCTTGTTATTTAAAGGGATGTCTTAATATTTAGAGGGATGTCTTGTTATTTAGAGGGATGTCTTAATATTTAGAGGGATGTCTTGTTATTTGGAGGGATGTCTTAATATTTAGAGGGATGTCTTGTTATTTAGAGGGATGTCTTGTTATTTAGAGGGATGTCTTGTTTTTTAAAGGGTTTTCTTGTTATTTGGAGGGATGTCTTAATATTTAGAGGGATGTCTTGGTATTTGGAGGGATGTCTTAATATTTAGAGGGATGTCTTGTTATTTGGAGGGATGTCTTAATATTTAGAGGGATGTCTTGTTATTTAGAGGGATGTCTTGTTATTTAGAGAGATGTCTTGTTATTTAAAGGGATGTCTTAATATTTAGAGGGATGTCTTGTTATTTAGAGGGATGTCTTAATATTTAGAGGGATGTCTTGTTATTTGGAGGGATGTCTTAATATTTAGAGGGATGTCTTGTTATTTAGAGGGATGTCTTGTTATTTAGAGAGATGTCTTGTTATTTAAAGGGATGTCTTAATATTTAGAGGGATGTCTTGTTATTTAGAGGGATGTCTTAATATTTAGAGGGATGTCTTGTTATTTGAAGGGATGTCTTAATATTTAGAGGGATGTCTTGTTATTTAGAGGGATGTCTTGTTATTTAGAGGGATGTCTTGTTTTTTAAAGGGTTGTCTTGTTATTTGGAGGGATGTCTTGGTATTTAGAGGGATGTCTTGTTATTTAGAGGGATGTCTTGTTATTTAGAAGGATGTCTTCTTATTTGGAGGGAAGTCTTGTTATTTGGAGGAATGTCTTGTTATTTAGAGGGATATCTTGTTATTTGGAGGGATGTCTTGTTATTTAGAGGGATGTCTTGCTATTTAGAGGGATGTCTTTTTATTTGGAGGGATGTCTTGTTATTTAGAGGGATGTCTTGTTATTTAGAGGAATGTCTTGTTATTTAAAAGGGATGTCTTGTTATTTAGAGGGACGTCTTGTTATTTAGTGGGATGTCTTGTTATTTAGAGGGATGTCTTGTTATTTAGAGGGATGTCTTGTTATTTAAAGGGATGTCTTAATATTTAGAGGGATGTCTTGTTATTTAGAGGGATGTCTTAATATTTAGAGGGATGTCTTGTTATTTGGAGGGATGTCTTAATATTTAGAGGGACGTCTTGTTATTTAGAGGGATGTCTTGTTATTTAGAGGGATGTCTTGTTTTTTAAAGGGTTTTCTTGTTATTTGGAGGGATGTCTTAATATTTAGAGGGATGTCTTGGTATTTGGAGGGATGTCTTGTTATTTAGAGGGATGTCTTAATATTTAGCGGAATGTCTAGTTTATTAGAGGGATGTCTTGTTATTTAGAGGGATGTCTTGTTATTTAGAGGGATGTCTTAATATTTGGAGGGATGTCTTGTTATTTAGAGGGATGTCTTAATATTTAGAGGGATGTCTTGTTTTTTAGTGGGATGTCTTGTTATTTAGAGGGATGTCTTGTTATTTGGAGAGATGTCTTTTTATTTAGAGGGATGTCTTGTTTTTTAGAGGGTTGTCTTGTTATTTGGAGGGATGTCTTGTTTTTTCGAGGGTTGTCTTGTAATTTAGATGGGATGTCTTGTTATTTAGAGGGATGTCTTGTTATTTAGAGGGATGTCTTGTTATTTAGAGGGATGTCTTGTTATTTAGAGGGATGTCTTGTTATTTGAAGGGATGTCTTAAAATTTAGAGAGATGTCTTGTTATTTAGAGGGATGTCTTGTAATTTAGAGGGATGTCTTCATATTTGGAGGGATGTCTTCATATTTGGAGGGATGTCTTGTTATTTAGAGGGATGTCTTGTTATTTGGAGGGATGCTTGTTATTAAGAGGGATGTCTTATAATTTAGAGGGATGTCTTGTTATTTGGAGGTATGTCTTGTTATTTAGAGGGATGTCTTGTTATTTAGAGGGATGTCTTGGTATTTGGAGGGATGTCTAGTTATTTAGAGGGATGTCTTTTTATTTAGAGGGATGTCTTGTTATTTAGAGGGATGTCTTGGTATTTGGAGGGATGTCTAGTTATTTAGAGGGATGTCTTTTTATTTAGAGGGATGTCTTGTTATTTAGAGGGATGTCTTGTTATTTAGAGGGATGTCTTGTTATTTGAAGGGATGTCTTAATATTTAGAGGGATGTCTTGCTATTTTGAGGGATTTCTTGTTATTTGGAGGGATGTCTTGTTATTTAGAGGGATGTCTTGCTATTTAGAGGGATGTCTTTTTATTTGGAGGGATGTCTTGTTATTTAGAGGAATGTCTTGTTATTTAGAGGAATGTCTTGTTATTTAAAAGGGATGTCTTGTTATTTAGAGGGATGTCTTCTTATTTGGAGGGAAGTCTTGTTATTTGGAGGAATGTCTTGTTATTTAGAGGGATATCTTGTTATTTGGAGGGATGTCTTGTTATTTAGAGGGATGTCTTGTTATTTAGAGGAATGTCTTGTTATTTAAAAGGGATGTCTTGTTATTTAGAGGGACGTCTTGTTATTTAGTGGGATGTCTTGTTATTTAGAGGGATGTCTTGTTATTTAGAGGGATGTCTTGTTATTTAAAGGGATGTCTTGTTATTTAGAGGGATGTCTTGTTATTTAAAGGGATGTCTTAATATTTAGAGGGATGTCTTGTTATTTAGAGGGATGTCTTAATATTTAGAGGGATGTCTTGTTATTTGGAGGGATGTCTTAATATTTAGAGGGATGTCTTGTTATTTAGAGGGATGTCTTGTTATTTAAAAGGGATGTCTTGTTATTTAGAGGGACGTCTTGTTATTTAGTGGGATGTCTTGTTATTTAGAGGGATGTCTTGTTATTTAGAGGGATGTCTTGTTATTTAAAGGGATGTCTTAATATTTAGAGGGATGTCTTGTTATTTAGAGGGATGTCTTAATATTTAGAGGGATGTCTTGTTATTTGGAGGGATGTCTTAATATTTAGAGGGATGTCTTGTTATTTAGAGGGATGTCTTGTTATTTAGAGGGATGTCTTGTTTTTTAAAGGGTTTTCTTGTTATTTGGAGGGATGTCATAATATTTAGAGGGATGTCTTGGTATTTGGAGGGATGTCTTAATATTTAGAGGGATGTCTTGTTATTTGGAGGGATGTCTTAATATTTAGAGGGATGTCTTGTTATTTAGAGGGATGTCTTGTTATTTAGAGAGATGTCTTGTTATTTAAAGGGATGTCTTAATATTTAGAGGGATGTCTTGTTATTTAGAGGGATGTCTTAATATTTAGAGGGATGTCTTGTTATTTGGAGGGATGTCTTAATATTTAGAGGGATGTCTTGTTATTTAGAGGGATGTCTTGTTATTTAGAGAGATGTCTTGTTATTTAAAGGGATGTCTTAATATTTAGAGGGATGTCTTGTTATTTAGAGGGATGTCTTAATATTTAGAGGGATGTCTTGTTATTTGAAGGGATGTCTTAATATTTAGAGGGATGTCTTGTTATTTAGAGGGATGTCTTGTTATTTAGAGGGATGTCTTGTTTTTTAAAGGGTTGTCTTGTTATTTGGAGGGATGTCTTGGTATTTAGAGGGATGTCTTGTTATTTAGAGGGATGTCTTGTTATTTAGAAGGATGTCTTCTTATTTGGAGGGAAGTCTTGTTATTTGGAGGAATGTCTTGTTATTTAGAGGGATATCTTGTTATTTGGAGGGATGTCTTGTTATTTAGAGGGATGTCTTGCTATTTAGAGGGATGTCTTTTTATTTGGAGGGATGTCTTGTTATTTAGAGGGATGTCTTGTTATTTAGAGGAATGTCTTGTTATTTAAAAGGGATGTCTTGTTATTTAGAGGGACGTCTTGTTATTTAGTGGGATGTCTTGTTATTTAGAGGGATGTCTTGTTATTTAGAGGGATGTCTTGTTATTTAAAGGGATGTCTTAATATTTAGAGGGATGTCTTGTTATTTAGAGGGATGTCTTAATATTTAGAGGGATGTCTTGTTATTTGGAGGGATGTCTTAATATTTAGAGGGACGTCTTGTTATTTAGAGGGATGTCTTGTTATTTAGAGGGATGTCTTGTTTTTTAAAGGGTTTTCTTGTTATTTGGAGGGATGTCTTAATATTTAGAGGGATGTCTTGGTATTTGGAGGGATGTCTTGTTATTTAGAGGGATGTCTTAATATTTAGCGGAATGTCTAGTTTATTAGAGGGATGTCTTGTTATTTAGAGGGATGTCTTGTTATTTAGATTGGAGGGATGTCTTGTTATTTAGAGGGATGTCTTAATATTTAGAGGGATGTCTTGTTTTTTAGTGGGATGTCTTGTTATTTAGAGGGATGTCTTGTTATTTGGAGAGATGTCTTTTTATTTAGAGGGATGTCTTGTTTTTTAGAGGGTTGTCTTGTTATTTGGAGGGATGTCTTGTTTTTTCGAGGGTTGTCTTGTAATTTAGATGGGATGTCTTGTTATTTAGAGGGATGTCTTGTTATTTAGAGGGATGTCTTGTTATTTAGAGGGATGTCTTGTTATTTAGAGGGATGTCTTGTTATTTGAAGGGATGTCTTAAAATTTAGAGAGATGTCTTGTTATTTAGAGGGATGTCTTGTAATTTAGAGGGATGTCTTCATATTTGGAGGGATGTCTTCATATTTGGAGGGATGTCTTGTTATTTAGAGGGATGTCTTGTTATTTGGAGGGATGCTTGTTATTAAGAGGGATGTCTTATAATTTAGAGGGATGTCTTGTTATTTGGAGGTATATCTTGTTATTTAGAGGGATGTCTTGTTATTTAGAGGGATGTCTTGGTATTTGGAGGGATGTCTAGTTATTTAGAGGGATGTCTTTTTATTTAGAGGGATGTCTTGTTATTTAGAGGGATGTCTTGGTATTTGGAGGGATGTCTAGTTATTTAGAGGGATGTCTTTTTATTTAGAGGGATGTCTTGTTATTTAGAGGGATGTCTTGTTATTTAGAGGGATGTCTTGTTATTTGAAGGGATGTCTTAATATTTAGAGGGATGTCTTGCTATTTTGAGGGATTTCTTGTTATTTGGAGGGATGTCTTGTTATTTAGAGGGATGTCTTGTTATTTAGAGGGATGTCTTGTTATTTAGAGGGATGTCTTGTTATTTAGAGGAATGTCTTGTTATTTAAAAGGGATGTCTTGTTATTTAGAGGGATGTCTTGTTATTTAGTGGGATGTCTTGTTATTTAGAGGGATGTCTTGTTATTTAGAGAGATGTCTTGTTATTTAAAGGGATGTCTTAATATTTAGAGGGATGTCTTGTTATTTAGAGGGATGTCTTAATATTTAGAGGGATGTCTTGTTATTTGGAGGGATGTCTTAATATTTAGAGGGATGTTTTGTTATTTAGAGGGATGTCTTGTTATTTAGAGAGATGTCTTGTTATTTAAAGGGATGTCTTAATATTTAGAGGGATGTCTTGTTATTTAGAGGGATGTCTTAATATTTAGAGGGATGTCTTGTTATTTGAAGGGATGTCTTAATATTTAGAGGGATGTCTTGTTATTTAGAGGGATGTCTTGTTATTTAGAGGGATGTCTTGTTTTTTAAAGGGTTGTCTTGTTATTTGGAGGAATGTCTTGTTATTTAGAGGGATATCTTGTTATTTGGAGGGATGTCTTGTTATTTAGAGGGATGTCTTGCTATTTAGAGGGATGTCTTTTTATTTAGAGGTATGTCTTGTTATTTAGAGGGATGTCTTGTTATTTAGAGGAATGTCTTGTTATTTAAAAGGGATGTCTTGTTATTTAGAGGGACGTCTTGTTATTTAGTGGGATGTCTTGTTATTTAGAGGGATGTCTTTTTATTTAGAGGGATGTCTTGTTATTTAAAGGGATGTCTTAATATTTAGAGGGATGTCTTGTTATTTAGAGGGATGTCTTAATATTTAGAGGGATGTCTTGTTATTTGGAGGGATGTCTTAATATTTAGAGGGATGTCTTGTTATTTAGAGGGATGTCTTGTTATTTAGAGGGATGTCTTGTTTTTTAAAGGGTTTTCTTGTTATTTGGAGGGATGTCTTAATATTTATAGGGATGTCTTGGTATTTGGAGGGATGTCTTGTTATTTAGAGGGATGTCTTAATATTTAGCGGAATGTCTAGTTTATTAGAGGGATGTCTTGTTATTTAGAGGGATGTCTTGTTATTTAGAGGGATGTCTTAATATTTGGAGGGATGTCTTGTTATTTAGAGGGATGTCTTAATATTTAGAGAGATGTCTTGTTTTTTAGTGGGATGTCTTGTTATTTAGAGGGATGTCTTGTTATTTGGAGAGATGTCTTTTTATTTAGAGGGATGTCTTGTTTTTTAGAGGGTTGTCTTGTTATTTGGAGGGATGTCTTGTTTTTTCGAGGGTTGTCTTGTAATTTAGATGGGATGTCTTGTTATTTAGAGGGATGTCTTAATATTTAGCGGAATGTCTTGTTTATTAGAGGGATGTCTTGCTATTTAGAGGGATGTCTTTTTATTTGGAGGGATGTCTTGTTATTTAGAGGGATGTCTTGTTATTTAGAGGAATGTCTTGTTATTTAAAAGGGATGTCTTGTTATTTAGAGGGATGTCTTGTTATTTAGTGGGATGTCTTGTTATTTAAAGGGATGTCTTGTTATTTAGAGAGATGTCTTGTTATTTAAAGGGATGTCTTAATATTTAGAGGGATGTCTTGTTATTTAGAGGGATGTCTTAATATTTAGCGGAATGTCTTGTTTATTAGAGGGATGTCTTGCTATTTAGAGGGATGTCTTTTTATTTGGAGGGATGTCTTGTTATTTAGAGGGATGTCTTGTTATTTAGAGGAATGTCTTGTTATTTAAAAGGGATGTCTTGTTATTTAGAGGGATGTCTTGTTATTTAGTGGGATGTCTTGTTATTTAGAGGGATGTCTTGTTATTTAGAGAGATGTCTTGTTATTTAAAGGGATGTCTTAATATTTAGAGGGATGTCTTGTTATTTAGAGGGATGTCTTAATATTTAGAGGGATGTCTTGTTTTTTAGAGGGTTGTGTTGTAATTTAGATGGGATGTCTTGTTATTTAGAGGGATGTCTTGTTATTTACAGGTATGTCTTGTTATTTAGAGGGATGTCTTAATATTTAGAGGAATGTCTTGTTATTTGGAGGGATGTCTTAATATTTAGAGGGATGTCTTGTTATTTAGAGGGATGTCTTGTTATTTAAAAGGGATGTCTTGTTATTTAGAGGGACGTCTTGTTATTTAGTGGGATGTCTTGTTATTTAGAGGGATGTCTTGTTATTTAGAGGGATGTCTTGTTATTTAAAGGGATGTCTTAATATTTAGAGGGATGTCTTGTTATTTAGAGGGATGTCTTAATATTTAGAGGGATGTCTTGTTATTTGGAGGGATGTCTTAATATTTAGAGGGATGTCTTGTTATTTAGAGGGATGTCTTGTTATTTAGAGGGATGTCTTGTTTTTTAAAGGGTTTTCTTGTTATTTGGAGGGATGTCATAATATTTAGAGGGATGTCTTGGTATTTGGAGGGATGTCTTAATATTTAGAGGGATGTCTTGTTATTTGGAGGGATGTCTTAATATTTAGAGGGATGTCTTGTTATTTAGAGGGATGTCTTGTTATTTAGAGAGATGTCTTGTTATTTAAAGGGATGTCTTAATATTTAGAGGGATGTCTTGTTATTTAGAGGGATGTCTTAATATTTAGAGGGATGTCTTGTTATTTGGAGGGATGTCTTAATATTTAGAGGGATGTCTTGTTATTTAGAGGGATGTCTTGTTATTTAGAGAGATGTCTTGTTATTTAAAGGGATGTCTTAATATTTAGAGGGATGTCTTGTTATTTAGAGGGATGTCTTAATATTTAGAGGGATGTCTTGTTATTTGAAGGGATGTCTTAATATTTAGAGGGATGTCTTGTTATTTAGAGGGATGTCTTGTTATTTAGAGGGATGTCTTGTTTTTTAAAGGGTTGTCTTGTTATTTGGAGGGATGTCTTGGTATTTAGAGGGATGTCTTGTTATTTAGAGGGATGTCTTGTTATTTAGAAGGATGTCTTCTTATTTGGAGGGAAGTCTTGTTATTTGGAGGAATGTCTTGTTATTTAGAGGGATATCTTGTTATTTGGAGGGATGTCTTGTTATTTAGAGGGATGTCTTGCTATTTAGAGGGATGTCTTTTTATTTGGAGGGATGTCTTGTTATTTAGAGGGATGTCTTGTTATTTAGAGGAATGTCTTGTTATTTAAAAGGGATGTCTTGTTATTTAGAGGGACGTCTTGTTATTTAGTGGGATGTCTTGTTATTTAGAGGGATGTCTTGTTATTTAGAGGGATGTCTTGTTATTTAAAGGGATGTCTTAATATTTAGAGGGATGTCTTGTTATTTAGAGGGATGTCTTAATATTTAGAGGGATGTCTTGTTATTTGGAGGGATGTCTTAATATTTAGAGGGACGTCTTGTTATTTAGAGGGATGTCTTGTTATTTAGAGGGATGTCTTGTTTTTTAAAGGGTTTTCTTGTTATTTGGAGGGATGTCTTAATATTTAGAGGGATGTCTTGGTATTTGGAGGGATGTCTTGTTATTTAGAGGGATGTCTTAATATTTAGCGGAATGTCTAGTTTATTAGAGGGATGTCTTGTTATTTAGAGGGATGTCTTGTTATTTAGAGGGATGTCTTAATATTTGGAGGGATGTCTTGTTATTTAGAGGGATGTCTTAATATTTAGAGGGATGTCTTGTTTTTTAGTGGGATGTCTTGTTATTTAGAGGGATGTCTTGTTATTTGGAGAGATGTCTTTTTATTTAGAGGGATGTCTTGTTTTTTAGAGGGTTGTCTTGTTATTTGGAGGGATGTCTTGTTTTTTCGAGGGTTGTCTTGTAATTTAGATGGGATGTCTTGTTATTTAGAGGGATGTCTTGTTATTTAGAGGGATGTCTTGTTATTTAGAGGGATGTCTTGTTATTTAGAGGGATGTCTTGTTATTTGAAGGGATGTCTTAAAATTTAGAGAGATGTCTTGTTATTTAGAGGGATGTCTTGTAATTTAGAGGGATGTCTTCATATTTGGAGGGATGTCTTCATATTTGGAGGGATGTCTTGTTATTTAGAGGGATGTCTTGTTATTTGGAGGGATGCTTGTTATTAAGAGGGATGTCTTATAATTTAGAGGGATGTCTTGTTATTTGGAGGTATATCTTGTTATTTAGAGGGATGTCTTGTTATTTAGAGGGATGTCTTGGTATTTGGAGGGATGTCTAGTTATTTAGAGGGATGTCTTTTTATTTAGAGGGATGTCTTGTTATTTAGAGGGATGTCTTGGTATTTGGAGGGATGTCTAGTTATTTAGAGGGATGTCTTTTTATTTAGAGGGATGTCTTGTTATTTAGAGGGATGTCTTGTTATTTAGAGGGATGTCTTGTTATTTGAAGGGATGTCTTAATATTTAGAGGGATGTCTTGCTATTTTGAGGGATTTCTTGTTATTTGGAGGGATGTCTTGTTATTTAGAGGGATGTCTTGTTATTTAGAGGAATGTCTTGTTATTTAAAAGGGATGTCTTGTTATTTAGAGGGATGTCTTGTTATTTAGTGGGATGTCTTGTTATTTAGAGGGATGTCTTGTTATTTAGAGAGATGTCTTGTTATTTAAAGGGATGTCTTAATATTTAGAGGGATGTCTTGTTATTTAGAGGGATGTCTTAATATTTAGAGGGATGTCTTGTTATTTGGAGGGATGTCTTAATATTTAGAGGGATGTTTTGTTATTTAGAGGGATGTCTTGTTATTTAGAGAGATGTCTTGTTATTTAAAGGGATGTCTTAATATTTAGAGGGATGTCTTGTTATTTAGAGGGATGTCTTAATATTTAGAGGGATGTCTTGTTATTTGAAGGGATGTCTTAATATTTAGAGGGATGTCTTGTTATTTAGAGGGATGTCTTGTTATTTAGAGGGATGTCTTGTTTTTTAAAGGGTTGTCTTGTTATTTGGAGGGATGTCTTGGTATTTAGAGGGATGTCTTGTTATTTAGAGGGATGTCTTGTTATTTAGAAGGATGTCTTCTTATTTGGAGGGAAGTCTTGTTATTTGGAGGAATGTCTTGTTATTTAGAGGGATATCTTGTTATTTGGAGGGATGTCTTGTTATTTAGAGGGATGTCTTGCTATTTAGAGGGATGTCTTTTTATTTAGAGGTATGTCTTGTTATTTAGAGGGATGTCTTGTTATTTAGAGGAATGTCTTGTTATTTAAAAGGGATGTCTTGTTATTTAGAGGGACGTCTTGTTATTTAGTGGGATGTCTTGTTATTTAGAGGGATGTCTTGTTATTTAGAGGGATGTCTTGTTATTTAAAGGGATGTCTTAATATTTAGAGGGATGTCTTGTTATTTAGAGGGATGTCTTAATATTTAGAGGGATGTCTTGTTATTTGGAGGGATGTCTTAATATTTAGAGGGATGTCTTGTTATTTAGAGGGATGTCTTGTTATTTAGAGGGATGTCTTGTTTTTTAAAGGGTTTTCTTGTTATTTGGAGGGATGTCTTAATATTTAGAGGGATGTCTTGGTATTTGGAGGGATGTCTTGTTATTTAGAGGGATGTCTTAATATTTAGCGGAATGTCTAGTTTATTAGAGGGATGTCTTGTTATTTAGAGGGATGTCTTGTTATTTAGAGGGATGTCTTAATATTTGGAGGGATGTCTTGTTATTTAGAGGGATGTCTTAATATTTAGAGGGATGTCTTGTTTTTTAGTGGGATGTCTTGTTATTTAGAGGGATGTCTTGTTATTTGGAGAGATGTCTTTTTATTTAGAGGGATGTCTTGTTTTTTAGAGGGTTGTCTTGTTATTTGGAGGGATGTCTTGTTTTTTCGAGGGTTGTCTTGTAATTTAGATGGGATGTCTTGTTATTTAGAGGGATGTCTTAATATTTAGCGGAATGTCTTGTTTATTAGAGGGATGTCTTGCTATTTAGAGGGATGTCTTTTTATTTGGAGGGATGTCTTGTTATTTAGAGGGATGTCTTGTTATTTAGAGGAATGTCTTGTTATTTAAAAGGGATGTCTTGTTATTTAGAGGGATGTCTTGTTATTTAGTGGGATGTCTTGTTATTTAAAGGGATGTCTTGTTATTTAGAGAGATGTCTTGTTATTTAAAGGGATGTCTTAATATTTAGAGGGATGTCTTGTTATTTAGAGGGATGTCTTAATATTTAGCGGAATGTCTTGTTTATTAGAGGGATGTCTTGCTATTTAGAGGGATGTCTTTTTATTTGGAGGGATGTCTTGTTATTTAGAGGGATGTCTTGTTATTTAGAGGAATGTCTTGTTATTTAAAAGGGATGTCTTGTTATTTAGAGGGATGTCTTGTTATTTAGTGGGATGTCTTGTTATTTAGAGGGATGTCTTGTTATTTAGAGAGATGTCTTGTTATTTAAAGGGATGTCTTAATATTTAGAGGGATGTCTTGTTATTTAGAGGGATGTCTTAATATTTAGAGGGATGTCTTGTTTTTTAGAGGGTTGTGTTGTAATTTAGATGGGATGTCTTGTTATTTAGAGGGATGTCTTGTTATTTACAGGTATGTCTTGTTATTTAGAGGGATGTCTTAATATTTAGAGGAATGTCTTGTTATATAGATGGATGTCTTGTTATTTAGAGGGATGTCTTGATATTTAGAGGGATGTCTTGTTTTTTAGAGAGATGTCTTGTTATTTAGAGGGTTTTTTTTGTTTTTTAGAGGGTTGTCTTGTTATTTGGAGGGATGTCTTGTTATTTAGATTGGTGTCTTAATATTTAGAGGGATGTCTTGTTTTTTAGAGGGATGTCTTGTTATTTAGAGGGATGTCTTGTTATTTAGAGGGATGTCTTGTTATTTAGAGGGATGTCTTGTTATTTAGAGGGATGTCTTGTTATTTGAAGGGATGTCTTAATATTTAGAGAGATGTCTTGTTATTTAGAGGGATGTCTTGTTATTTAGAGGGATGTCTTGTTATTTAGAGGGATGTCTTCATATTTGGAGGGATGTCTTGTTATTTAGAGGGGTGTCTTGTTATTTAGAGGGATGTCTTAATATTTAGCGGAATGTCTAGTTTATTAGAGGGATGTCTTGTTATTTAGAGGGATGTCTTGTTATTTAGAGGGATGTCCTAATATTTGGAGGGATGTCTTGTTATTTAGAGGGATGTCTTAATATTTAGAGGGATGTCTTGTTTTTTAGTGGGATGTCTTGTTATTTAGAGGGATGTCTTGTTATTTGGAGAGATGTCTTTTTATTTAGAGGGATGTCTTGTTTTTTAGAGTGTTGTCTTGTTATTTGGAGGGATGTCTTGTTTTTTAGAGGGTTGTCTTGGTATTTAGAGGGATGTCTTGTTATTTAGAGGGATGTCTTGTTATTTAGAGGGATGTCTTCTTATTTGGAGGGAAGTTTTGTTATTTGGAGGAATGTCTTGTTATTTAGAGGGATATCTTGTTATTTGGAGGGATGTCTTGTTATTAAGAGGGATGTCTTGCTATTTAGAGGGATGTCTTAATATTTGGAGGGATGTCTTGTTATTTAGAGGGATGTCTTATTTTTACAACCTTGTACAAACTTGTACACACTTGTACAAACTTGTACACACTTGTACAACCTTGAACACACTTGTACAACCTTGTACACACTTGTACAACCTCGTACACACTTGTACAACCTTGTACACACTTGTACAACCTTGTACACAATTGTAAAACCTTGTACACACTTGTACAACCTTGTACACACTTGTACACCCTTGTACACACTTGTACAAAATTTTACATTCTTGTACATACTTGTACACCCTTGTACACACTTGTACAACCTTGTACAAACCTGTACACCTTTGTACACACTTGTACAAGCTTGTACACACTTGTACAAGCTTGTACACACTTGTACAAGCTTGTACACACTTGTACACCCTTGTACAAACTTGTGCACCCTTGAACACTTTTGTACACCCTTGTACACATTTGTACAACCTTGTACAAACTTAAACACACTTGTACAAACATGTACACACTTGAACAACCTTGTACACACTTGTACAACCTTGTAGACACTTGTACAAGCTTGTATACACTTGTACAACCTTGTACACACTTGTACAACCTTGTACACACTTGTACAAGCTTGTACACACTTGTACAACCTTGTACACACTTGTACAACCTTTTACACAATTGTAAAACCTTGTACACACTTGTACATTCTTGTACAAACTTGTACTTACTTGTACAACCTTGTACAAACTTGTACACACTTGTACAAACTTTTACATCCTTGTATACATTTGTACACCCTTGTACACACTTGTACAACCTTGTACAAACCTGTACACCCTTGTACACACTTGTACAAGCTTGTACACGATTGTACACCCTTGTACACACTTGTGCAACCTTGTACACACTTGTACACCCTTGTACACACATGTACAACCTTTTACAAACTTGTACACACTTGTACAAACTTGTACATTCTTGTACATACTTGTACACCCTTGTAAACACTTGTACAAAATTGTACAAACCTGTACACCCTTGTACACACTTGTACAAGCTTGTACACACTTGTACAAGCTTGTACACACTTGTACACCCTTGTACAAACTTGTGCACCCTTGTACACTTTTGTACACCCTTGTATACATTTGTACAAACTTGTACAAACTTGTACACACTTGTACAAACTTGTACACACTTGTACAAACTTGTACACCCTTGTACACACTTGTACAACCTTGTTCACACTTTTACAACCTTGTACAAACCTGTACACCCTTGTACACACTTGTACAAGCTTGTACACGATTGTACACTCTTGTACACACTTGTGCAACCTTGTACACACTTGTACAACCTTGTACACACTTGTACAACCTTGTACACACTTGTTCAAGCTTGTACACACTTGTACAACCTTGTACACACTTGTACACCCTTGTACACACTTGTACAACCTTTTACAAACTTGTACACACTTGTACAAAATTGTACATTCTTGTACATACTTGTACACCCTTGTACACACTTGTACAACCTTGTACAAACCTGTACACCCTTGTACACACTTGTACAAGCTTGTACACACTTGTACAAGCTTGTACACACTTGTACACCCTTGTACAAACTTGTGCACCCTTGTACACTTTTGTACACCCTTGTACACATTTGTACAACCTTGTACAAACTTGTACACACTTGTACAAACTTGTACACACTTGTACAAACTTGTGTACACTTGTACAACCTTGTACACACTTGTACAACCTTGTACACACTTGTACAACCTTGTACACACTTGTACAATCTTGTACACACTTGTACAACCTCGTACACACTTGTACAACCTCGTACACACTTGTACAACCTTGTACACACTTGTACAACCTTGTACACAATTGTAAAACCTTGTACACACTTGTACAACCTTGTACACACTTGTACACCCTTGTACACACTTGTACAAAATTTTACATTCTTGTACATACTTGTACACCCTTGTACACACTTGTACAACCTTGTACAAACCTGTACACCCTTGTACACACTTGTACAAGCTTGTACACACTTGTACAAGCTTGTACACACTTGTACAAGCTTGTACACACTTGTACACCCTTGTACAAACTTGTGCACCCTTGAACACTTTTGTACACCCTTGTACACATTTGTACAACCTTGTACAAACTTAAACACACTTGTACAAACATGTACACACTTGAACAACCTTGTACACACTTGTACAACCTTGTACACACTTGTACAAGCTTGTACACACTTGTACAACCTTGTACACACTTGTACAACCTTGTACATACTTGTACAAGCTTGTACACACTTGTACAACCTTGTACACACTTGTACAACCTTTTACACAATTGTAAAACCTTGTACACACTTGTACATTCTTGTACAAACTTGTACTTACTTGTACAACCTTGTACAAACTTGTACACACTTGTACAAACTTTTACATCCTTGTATACATTTGTACACCCTTGTACACACTTGTACAACCTTGTACAAACCTGTACACCCTTGTACACACTTGTACAAGCTTGTACACGATTGTACACCCTTGTACACACTTGTGCAACCTTGTACACACTTGTACACCCTTGTACACACATGTACAACCTTTTACAAACTTGTACACACTTGTACAAACTTGTACATTCTTGTACATACTTGTACACCCTTGTAAACACTTGTACAAAATTGTACAAACCTGTACACCCTTGTACACACTTGTACAAGCTTGTACACACTTGTACAAGCTTGTACACACTTGTACACCCTTGTACAAACTTGTGCACCCTTGTACACTTTTGTACACCCTTGTATACATTTGTACAAACTTGTACAAACTTGTACACACTTGTACAAACTTGTACACACTTGTACAAACTTGTACACCCTTGTACACACTTGTACAACCTTGTTCACACTTTTACAACCTTGTACAAACCTGTACACCCTTGTACACACTTGTACAAGCTTGTACACGATTGTACACTCTTGTACACACTTGTGCAACCTTGTACACACTTGTACAACCTTGTACACACTTGTACAACCTTGTACACACTTGTTCAAGCTTGTACACACTTGTACAACCTTGTACACACTTGTACACCCTTGTACACACTTGTACAACCTTTTACAAACTTGTACACACTTGTACAAAATTGTACATTCTTGTACATACTTGTACACCCTTGTACACACTTGTACAACCTTGTACAAACCTGTACACCCTTGTACACACTTGTACAAGCTTGTACACACTTGTACAAGCTTGTACACACTTGTACACCCTTGTACAAACTTGTGCACCCTTGTACACTTTTGTACACCCTTGTACACATTTGTACAACCTTGTTCAAACTTGTACACACTTGTACAAACTTGTACACACTTGTACAAACTTGTGTACACTTGTACAAACTTGTACACACTTGTACAAACTTGTGTACACTTGTACAACCTTGTACACACTTGTACAATCTTGTACACACTTGTACAACCTCGTACACACTTGTACAACCTCGTACACACTTGTACAACCTTGTACACACTTGTACAACCTTGTACACAATTGTAAAACCTTGTACACACTTGTACAACCTTGTACACACTTGTACACCCTTGTACACACTTGTACAAAATTTTACATTCTTGTACATACTTGTACACCCTTGTACACACTTGTACAACCTTGTACAAACCTGTACACCCTTGTACACACTTGTACAAGCTTGTACACACTTGTACAAGCTTGTACACACTTGTACAAGCTTGTACACACTTGTACACCCTTGTACAAACTTGTGCACCCTTGAACACTTTTGTACACCCTTGTACACATTTGTACAACCTTGTACAAACTTAAACACACTTGTACAAACATGTACACACTTGAACAACCTTGTACACACTTGTACAACCTTGTACACACTTGTACAAGCTTGTACACACTTGTACAACCTTGTACACACTTGTACAACCTTGTACATACTTGTACAAGCTTGTACACACTTGTACAACCTTGTACACACTTGTACAACCTTTTACACAATTGTAAAACCTTGTACACACTTGTACATTCTTGTACAAACTTGTACTTACTTGTACAACCTTGTACAAACTTGTACAAATTTTAACATCCTTGTATACATTTGTACACCCTTGTACACACTTGTACAACCTTGTACAAACCTGTACACCCTTGTACACACTTGTACAAGCTTGTACACGATTGTACACCCTTGTACACACTTGTGCACCCTTGTACACACTTGTACACCCTTGTACACACATGTACAACCTTTTACAAACTTGTACACACTTGTACAAACTTGTACATTCTTGTACATACTTGTACACCCTTGTAAACACTTGTACAAAATTGTACAAACCTGTACACCCTTGTACACACTTGTACAAGCTTGTACACACTTGTACAAGCTTGTACACACTTGTACACCCTTGTACAAACTTGTGCACCCTTGTACACTTTTGTACACCCTTGTATACATTTGTACAAACTTGTACAAACTTGTACACACTTGTACAAACTTGTACACACTTGTACAAACTTGTACACCCTTGTACACACTTGTACAACCTTGTACACCCTTTTACACACTTGTACAAGCTTGTACACGATTGTACACTCTTGTACACACTTGTGCAACCTTGTACACACTTGTACAACCTTGTACACACTTGTACAACCTTGTACACACTTGTTCAAGCTTGTACACACTTGTACAACCTTGTACACACTTGTACACCCTTGTACACACTTGTACAACCTTTTACAAACTTGTACACACTTGTACAAAATTGTACATTCTTGTACATACTTGTACACCCTTGTACACACTTGTACAACCTTGTACAAACCCGTACACCCTTGTACACACTTGTACAAGCTTGTACACACTTGTACAAGCTTGTACACACTTGTACACCCTTGTACAAACTTGTGCACCCTTGTACACTTTTGTACACCCTTGTTCACATTTGTACAACCTTGTACAAACTTGTACACACTTGTACAAACTTGTACACACTTGTACAAACTTGTGTACACTTGTACAACCTTGTACACACTTGTACAACCTTGTACACACTTGTACAACCTTTTACACACTTGTACAACCTCGTACACACTTGTACAACCTTGTACACACTTGTACAACCTTGTACACAATTGTAAAACCTTGTACACACTTGTACAACCTTGTACACACTTGTACACCCTTGTACACACTTGTACAAAATTTTACATTCTTGTACATACTTGTACACCCTTGTACACACTTGTACAACCTTGTACAAACCTGTACACCCTTGTACACACTTGTACAAGCTTGTACACACTTGTACAAGCTTGTACACACTTGTACAAGCTTGTACACACTTGTACAAGCTTGTACACACTTGTACACCCTTGTACAAACTTGTGCATCCTTGAACACTTTTGTACACCCTTGTACACATTTGTACAACCTTGTACAAACTTAAACACACTTGTACAAACATGTACACACTTGAACAACCTTGTACACACTTGTACAACCTTGTACACACTTGTACAAGCTTGTACACACTTGTACAACCTTGTACACACTTGTACAACCTTGTACACACTTGTACAAGCTTGTACACACTTGTACAACCTTGTACACACTTGTACAACCTTTTACACAATTGTAAAACCTTTTACACAATTGTAAAACCTTGTACACACTTGTACATTCTTGTACAAACTTGTACTTACTTGTACAACCTTGTACAAACTTGTACACACTTGTACAAACTTTTACATCCTTGTATACATTTGTACACCCTTGTACACACTTGTACAACCTTGTATAAACCTGTACACCCTTGTACACACTTGTACAAGCTTGTACACGATTGTACACCCTTGTACACACTTGTGCACCCTTGTACACACTTGTACACCCTTGTACACACATGTACAACCTTTTACAAACTTGTACACACTTGTACAAACTTGTACATTCTTGTACATACTTGTACACCCTTGTAAACACTTGTACAAAATTGTACAAACCTGTACACCCTTGTACACACTTGTACAAGCTTGTACACACTTGTACAAGCTTGTACACACTTGTACAGCCTTGTACAAACTTGTGCACCCTTGTACACTTCTGTACACCCTTGTATACATTTGTACAAACTTGTACAAACTTGTACACACTTGTACAAACTTGTACACACTTGTACAAACTTGTACACCCTTGTACACACTTGTACAACCTTGTACACACTTGTACAACCTTGTACAAACCTGCACACCCTTCTACACACTTGTACAAGCTTGTACACGATTGTACACTCTTGTACACACTTGTGCAACCTTGTACACACTTGTACAACCTTGTACACACTTGTACAACCTTGTACACACTTGTTCAAGCTTGTACACACTTGTACAACCTTGTACACACTTGTACACCCTTGTACACACTTGTACAACCTTTTACAAACTTGTACACACTTGTACAAAATTGTACATTCTTGTACATACTTGTACACCCTTGTACACACTTGTACAACCTTGTACAAACCTGTACACCCTTGTACACACTTGTACAAGCTTGTACACACTTGTACAAGCTTGTACACACTTGTACACCCTTGTACAAACTTGTGCACCCTTGTACACTTTTGTACACCCTTGTACACATTTGTACAACCTTGTACAAACTTGTACACACTTGTACAAACTTGTACACACTTGTACAAACTTGTGTACACTTGTACAACCTTGTACAGACTTGTACAACCTTGTACACACTTGTACAACCTTGTACACACTTGTACAACCTCGTACACACTTGTACAACCTTGTACACAATTGTAAAACCTTGTACACACTTGTACAACCTTGTACACACTTGTACACCCTTGTACACACTTGTACAAAATTTTACATTCTTGTACATACTTGTACACCCTTGTACACACTTGTACAACCTTGTACAAACCTGTACACCTTTGTACACACTTGTACAAGCTTGTACACACTTGTACAAGCTTGTACACACTTGTACAAGCTTGTACACACTTGTACACCCTTGTACAAACTTGTGCACCCTTGAACACTTTTGTACACCCTTGTACACATTTGTACAACCTTGTACAAACTTAAACACACTTGTACAAACATGTACACACTTGAACAACCTTGTACACACTTGTACAACCTTGTAGACACTTGTACAAGCTTGTATACACTTGTACAACCTTGTACACACTTGTACAACCTTGTACACACTTGTACAACCTTGTACACACTTGTACAAGCTTGTACACACTTGTACAACCTTTTACACACTTGTACAACCTTTTACACAATTGTAAAACCTTGTACACACTTGTACATTCTTGTACAAACTTGTACTTACTTGTACAACCTTGTACAAACTTGTACACACTTGTACAAACTTTTACATCCTTGTATACATTTGTACACCCTTGTACACACTTGTACAACCTTGTACAAACCTGTACACCCTTGTACACACTTGTACAAGCTTGTACACGATTGTACACCCTTGTACACACTTGTGCAACCTTGTACACACTTGTACACCCTTGTACACACATGTACAACCTTTTACAAACTTGTACACACTTGTACAAACTTGTACATTCTTGTACATACTTGTACACCCTTGTAAACACTTGTACAAAATTGTACAAACCTGTACACCCTTGTACACACTTGTACACCCTTGTACAAACTTGTGCACCCTTGTACACTTTTGTACACCCTTGTATACATTTGTACAAACTTGTACAAACTTGTACACACTTGTACAAACTTGTACACACTTGTACAAACTTGTACACCCTTGTACACACTTGTACAACCTTGTTCACACTTTTACAACCTTGTACAAACCTGTACACCCTTGTACACACTTGTACAAGCTTGTACACGATTGTACACTCTTGTACACACTTGTGCAACCTTGTACACACTTGTACAACCTTGTACACACTTGTACAACCTTGTACACACTTGTTCAAGCTTGTACACACTTGTACAACCTTGTACACACTTGTACACCCTTGTACACACTTGTACAACCTTTTACAAACTTGTACACACTTGTACAAAATTGTACATTCTTGTACATACTTGTACACCCTTGTACACACTTGTACAACCTTGTACAAACCTGTACACCCTTGTACACACTTGTACAAGCTTGTACACACTTGTACAAGCTTGTACACACTTGTACACCCTTGTACAAACTTGTGCACCCTTGTACACTTTTGTACACCCTTGTACACATTTGTACAACCTTGTACAAACTTGTACACACTTGTACAAACTTGTACACACTTGTACAAACTTGTGTACACTTGTACAACCTTGTACACACTTGTACAACCTTGTACACACTTGTACAACCTTGTACACACTTGTACAATCTTGTACACACTTGTACAACCTCGTACACACTTGTACAACCTCGTACACACTTGTACAACCTTGTACACACTTGTACAACCTTGTACACAATTGTAAAACCTTGTACACACTTGTACAACCTTGTACACACTTGTACACCCTTGTACACACTTGTACAAAATTTTACATTCTTGTACATACTTGTACACCCTTGTACACACTTGTACAACCTTGTACAAACCTGTACACCCTTGTACACACTTGTACAAGCTTGTACACACTTGTACAAACTTGTACACACTTGTACAAACTTGTACATTCTTGTACATACTTGTACACCCTTGTAAACACTTGTACAAAATTGTACAAACCTGTACACCCTTGTACACACTTGTACAAGCTTGTACACACTTGTACAAGCTTGTACACACTTGTACAGCCTTGTACAAACTTGTGCACCCTTGTACACTTCTGTACACCCTTGTATACATTTGTACAAACTTGTACAAACTTGTACACACTTGTACAAACTTGTACACACTTGTACAAACTTGTACACCCTTGTACACACTTGTACAACCTTGTACACACTTGTACAACCTTGTACAAACCTGCACACCCTTCTACACACTTGTACAAGCTTGTACACGATTGTACACTCTTGTACACACTTGTGCAACCTTGTACACACTTGTACAACCTTGTACACACTTGTACAACCTTGTACACACTTGTTCAAGCTTGTACACACTTGTACAACCTTGTACACACTTGTACACCCTTGTACACACTTGTACAACCTTTTACAAACTTGTACACACTTGTACAAAATTGTACATTCTTGTACATACTTGTACACCCTTGTACACACTTGTACAACCTTGTACAAACCTGTACACCCTTGTACACACTTGTACAAGCTTGTACACACTTGTACAAGCTTGTACACACTTGTACAAGCTTGTACACACTTGTACAAGCTTGTACACACTTGTACACCCTTGTACAAACTTGTGCACCCTTGAACACTTTTGTACACCCTTGTACACATTTGTACAACCTTGTACAAACTTAAACACACTTGTACAAACATGTACACACTTGAACAACCTTGTACACACTTGTACAACCTTGTACACACTTGTACAAGCTTGTACACACTTGTACAACCTTGTACACACTTGTACAACCTTGTACATACTTGTACAAGCTTGTACACACTTGTACAACCTTGTACACACTTGTACAACCTTTTACACAATTGTAAAACCTTGTACACACTTGTACATTCTTGTACAAACTTGTACTTACTTGTACAACCTTGTACAAACTTGTACAAATTTTAACATCCTTGTATACATTTGTACACCCTTGTACACACTTGTACAACCTTGTACAAACCTGTACACCCTTGTACACACTTGTACAAGCTTGTACACGATTGTACACCCTTGTACACACTTGTGCACCCTTGTACACACTTGTACACCCTTGTACACACATGTACAACCTTTTACAAACTTGTACACACTTGTACAAACTTGTACATTCTTGTACATACTTGTACACCCTTGTAAACACTTGTACAAAATTGTACAAACCTGTACACCCTTGTACACACTTGTACAAGCTTGTACACACTTGTACAAGCTTGTACACACTTGTACACCCTTGTACAAACTTGTGCACCCTTGTACACTTTTGTACACCCTTGTATACATTTGTACAAACTTGTACAAACTTGTACACACTTGTACAAACTTGTACACACTTGTACAAACTTGTACACCCTTGTACACACTTGTACAACCTTGTACACCCTTTTACACACTTGTACAAGCTTGTACACGATTGTACACTCTTGTACACACTTGTGCAACCTTGTACACACTTGTACAACCTTGTACACACTTGTACAACCTTGTACACACTTGTTCAAGCTTGTACACACTTGTACAACCTTGTACACACTTGTACACCCTTGTACACACTTGTACAACCTTTTACAAACTTGTACACACTTGTACAAAATTGTACATTCTTGTACATACTTGTACACCCTTGTACACACTTGTACAACCTTGTACAAACCCGTACACCCTTGTACACACTTGTACAAGCTTGTACACACTTGTACAAGCTTGTACACACTTGTACACCCTTGTACAAACTTGTGCACCCTTGTACACTTTTGTACACCCTTGTTCACATTTGTACAACCTTGTACAAACTTGTACACACTTGTACAAACTTGTACACACTTGTACAAACTTGTGTACACTTGTACAACCTTGTACACACTTGTACAACCTTGTACACACTTGTACAACCTTTTACACACTTGTACAACCTCGTACACACTTGTACAACCTTGTACACACTTGTACAACCTTGTACACAATTGTAAAACCTTGTACACACTTGTACAACCTTGTACACACTTGTACACCCTTGTACACACTTGTACAAAATTTTACATTCTTGTACATACTTGTACACCCTTGTACACACTTGTACAACCTTGTACAAACCTGTACACCCTTGTACACACTTGTACAAGCTTGTACACACTTGTACAAGCTTGTACACACTTGTACAAGCTTGTACACACTTGTACAAGCTTGTACACACTTGTACACCCTTGTACAAACTTGTGCATCCTTGAACACTTTTGTACACCCTTGTACACATTTGTACAACCTTGTACAAACTTAAACACACTTGTACAAACATGTACACACTTGAACAACCTTGTACACACTTGTACAACCTTGTACACACTTGTACAAGCTTGTACACACTTGTACAACCTTGTACACACTTGTACAACCTTGTACACACTTGTACAAGCTTGTACACACTTGTACAACCTTGTACACACTTGTACAACCTTTTACACAATTGTAAAACCTTTTACACAATTGTAAAACCTTGTACACACTTGTACATTCTTGTACAAACTTGTACTTACTTGTACAACCTTGTACAAACTTGTACACACTTGTACAAACTTTTACATCCTTGTATACATTTGTACACCCTTGTACACACTTGTACAACCTTGTATAAACCTGTACACCCTTGTACACACTTGTACAAGCTTGTACACGATTGTACACCCTTGTACACACTTGTGCACCCTTGTACACACTTGTACACCCTTGTACACACATGTACAACCTTTTACAAACTTGTACACACTTGTACAAACTTGTACATTCTTGTACATACTTGTACACCCTTGTAAACACTTGTACAAAATTGTACAAACCTGTACACCCTTGTACACACTTGTACAAGCTTGTACACACTTGTACAAGCTTGTACACACTTGTACAGCCTTGTACAAACTTGTGCACCCTTGTACACTTCTGTACACCCTTGTATACATTTGTACAAACTTGTACAAACTTGTACACACTTGTACAAACTTGTACACACTTGTACAAACTTGTACACCCTTGTACACACTTGTACAACCTTGTACACACTTGTACAACCTTGTACAAACCTGCACACCCTTCTACACACTTGTACAAGCTTGTACACGATTGTACACTCTTGTACACACTTGTGCAACCTTGTACACACTTGTACAACCTTGTACACACTTGTACAACCTTGTACACACTTGTTCAAGCTTGTACACACTTGTACAACCTTGTACACACTTGTACACCCTTGTACACACTTGTACAACCTTTTACAAACTTGTACACACTTGTACAAAATTGTACATTCTTGTACATACTTGTACACCCTTGTACACACTTGTACAACCTTGTACAAACCTGTACACCCTTGTACACACTTGTACAAGCTTGTACACACTTGTACAAGCTTGTACACACTTGTACACCCTTGTACAAACTTGTGCACCCTTGTACACTTTTGTACACCCTTGTACACATTTGTACAACCTTGTACAAACTTGTACACACTTGTACAAACTTGTACACACTTGTACAAACTTGTGTACACTTGTACAACCTTGTACAGACTTGTACAACCTTGTACACACTTGTACAACCTTGTACACACTTGTACAACCTCGTACACACTTGTACAACCTTGTACACAATTGTAAAACCTTGTACACACTTGTACAACCTTGTACACACTTGTACACCCTTGTACACACTTGTACAAAATTTTACATTCTTGTACATACTTGTACACCCTTGTACACACTTGTACAACCTTGTACAAACCTGTACACCTTTGTACACACTTGTACAAGCTTGTACACACTTGTACAAGCTTGTACACACTTGTACAAGCTTGTACACACTTGTACAAGCTTGTACACACTTGTACACCCTTGTACAAACTTGTGCACCCTTGAACACTTTTGTACACCCTTGTACACATTTGTACAACCTTGTACAAACTTAAACACACTTGTACAAACATGTACACACTTGAACAACCTTGTACACACTTGTACAACCTTGTAGACACTTGTACAAGCTTGTATACACTTGTACAACCTTGTACACACTTGTACAACCTTGTACACACTTGTACAACCTTGTACACACTTGTACAAGCTTGTACACACTTGTACAACCTTTTACACACTTGTACAACCTTTTACACAATTGTAAAACCTTGTACACACTTGTACATTCTTGTACAAACTTGTACTTACTTGTACAACCTTGTACAAACTTGTACACACTTGTACAAACTTTTACATCCTTGTATACATTTGTACACCCTTGTACACACTTGTACAACCTTGTACAAACCTGTACACCCTTGTACACACTTGTACAAGCTTGTACACGATTGTACACCCTTGTACACACTTGTGCAACCTTGTACACACTTGTACACCCTTGTACACACATGTACAACCTTTTACAAACTTGTACACACTTGTACAAACTTGTACATTCTTGTACATACTTGTACACCCTTGTAAACACTTGTACAAAATTGTACAAACCTGTACACCCTTGTACACACTTGTACACCCTTGTACAAACTTGTGCACCCTTGTACACTTTTGTACACCCTTGTATACATTTGTACAAACTTGTACAAACTTGTACACACTTGTACAAACTTGTACACACTTGTACAAACTTGTACACCCTTGTACACACTTGTACAACCTTGTTCACACTTTTACAACCTTGTACAAACCTGTACACCCTTGTACACACTTGTACAAGCTTGTACACGATTGTACACTCTTGTACACACTTGTGCAACCTTGTACACACTTGTACAACCTTGTACACACTTGTACAACCTTGTACACACTTGTTCAAGCTTGTACACACTTGTACAACCTTGTACACACTTGTACACCCTTGTACACACTTGTACAACCTTTTACAAACTTGTACACACTTGTACAAAATTGTACATTCTTGTACATACTTGTACACCCTTGTACACACTTGTACAACCTTGTACAAACCTGTACACCCTTGTACACACTTGTACAAGCTTGTACACACTTGTACAAGCTTGTACACACTTGTACACCCTTGTACAAACTTGTGCACCCTTGTACACTTTTGTACACCCTTGTACACATTTGTACAACCTTGTACAAACTTGTACACACTTGTACAAACTTGTACACACTTGTACAAACTTGTGTACACTTGTACAACCTTGTACACACTTGTACAACCTTGTACACACTTGTACAACCTTGTACACACTTGTACAATCTTGTACACACTTGTACAACCTCGTACACACTTGTACAACCTCGTACACACTTGTACAACCTTGTACACACTTGTACAACCTTGTACACAATTGTAAAACCTTGTACACACTTGTACAACCTTGTACACACTTGTACACCCTTGTACACACTTGTACAAAATTTTACATTCTTGTACATACTTGTACACCCTTGTACACACTTGTACAACCTTGTACAAACCTGTACACCCTTGTACACACTTGTACAAGCTTGTACACACTTGTACAAACTTGTACACACTTGTACAAACTTGTACATTCTTGTACATACTTGTACACCCTTGTAAACACTTGTACAAAATTGTACAAACCTGTACACCCTTGTACACACTTGTACAAGCTTGTACACACTTGTACAAGCTTGTACACACTTGTACAGCCTTGTACAAACTTGTGCACCCTTGTACACTTCTGTACACCCTTGTATACATTTGTACAAACTTGTACAAACTTGTACACACTTGTACAAACTTGTACACACTTGTACAAACTTGTACACCCTTGTACACACTTGTACAACCTTGTACACACTTGTACAACCTTGTACAAACCTGCACACCCTTCTACACACTTGTACAAGCTTGTACACGATTGTACACTCTTGTACACACTTGTGCAACCTTGTACACACTTGTACAACCTTGTACACACTTGTACAACCTTGTACACACTTGTTCAAGCTTGTACACACTTGTACAACCTTGTACACACTTGTACACCCTTGTACACACTTGTACAACCTTTTACAAACTTGTACACACTTGTACAAAATTGTACATTCTTGTACATACTTGTACACCCTTGTACACACTTGTACAACCTTGTACAAACCTGTACACCCTTGTACACACTTGTACAAGCTTGTACACACTTGTACAAGCTTGTACACACTTGTACACCCTTGTACAAACTTGTGCACCCTTGTACACTTTTGTACACCCTTGTACACATTTGTACAACCTTGTACAAACTTGTACACACTTGTACAAACTTGTACACACTTGTACAAACTTGTGTACACTTGTACAACCTTGTACAGACTTGTACAACCTTGTACACACTTGTACAACCTTGTACACACTTGTACAACCTCGTACACACTTGTACAACCTTGTACACAATTGTAAAACCTTGTACACACTTGTACAACCTTGTACACACTTGTACACCCTTGTACACACTTGTACAAAATTTTACATTCTTGTACATACTTGTACACCCTTGTACACACTTGTACAACCTTGTACAAACCTGTACACCTTTGTACACACTTGTACAAGCTTGTACACACTTGTACAAGCTTGTACACACTTGTACAAGCTTGTACACACTTGTACACCCTTGTACAAACTTGTGCACCCTTGAACACTTTTGTACACCCTTGTACACATTTGTACAACCTTGTACAAACTTAAACACACTTGTACAAACATGTACACACTTGAACAACCTTGTACACACTTGTACAACCTTGTAGACACTTGTACAAGCTTGTATACACTTGTACAACCTTGTACACACTTGTACAACCTTGTACACACTTGTACAACCTTGTACACACTTGTACAAGCTTGTACACACTTGTACAACCTTGTACACACTTGTACAACCTTTTACACAATTGTAAAACCTTGTACACACTTGTACATTCTTGTACAAACTTGTACTTACTTGTACAACCTTGTACAAACTTGTACACACTTGTACAAACTTTTACATCCTTGTATACATTTGTACACCCTTGTACACACTTGTACAACCTTGTACAAACCTGTACACCCTTGTACACACTTGTACAAGCTTGTACACGATTGTACACCCTTGTACACACTTGTGCAACCTTGTACACACTTGTACACCCTTGTACACACATGTACAACCTTTTACAAACTTGTACACACTTGTACAAACTTGTACATTCTTGTACATACTTGTACACCCTTGTAAACACTTGTACAAAATTGTACAAACCTGTACACCCTTGTACACACTTGTACACCCTTGTACAAACTTGTGCACCCTTGTACACTTTTGTACACCCTTGTATACATTTGTACAAACTTGTACAAACTTGTACACACTTGTACAAACTTGTACACACTTGTACAAACTTGTACACCCTTGTACACACTTGTACAACCTTGTTCACACTTTTACAACCTTGTACAAACCTGTACACCCTTGTACACACTTGTACAAGCTTGTACACGATTGTACACTCTTGTACACACTTGTGCAACCTTGTACACACTTGTACAACCTTGTACACACTTGTACAACCTTGTACACACTTGTTCAAGCTTGTACACACTTGTACAACCTTGTACACACTTGTACACCCTTGTACACACTTGTACAACCTTTTACAAACTTGTACACACTTGTACAAAATTGTACATTCTTGTACATACTTGTACACCCTTGTACACACTTGTACAACCTTGTACAAACCTGTACACCCTTGTACACACTTGTACAAGCTTGTACACACTTGTACAAGCTTGTACACACTTGTACACCCTTGTACAAACTTGTGCACCCTTGTACACTTTTGTACACCCTTGTACACATTTGTACAACCTTGTACAAACTTGTACACACTTGTACAAACTTGTACACACTTGTACAAACTTGTGTACACTTGTACAACCTTGTACACACTTGTACAACCTTGTACACACTTGTACAACCTTGTACACACTTGTACAATCTTGTACACACTTGTACAACCTCGTACACACTTGTACAACCTCGTACACACTTGTACAACCTTGTACACACTTGTACAACCTTGTACACAATTGTAAAACCTTGTACACACTTGTACAACCTTGTACACACTTGTACACCCTTGTACACACTTGTACAAAATTTTACATTCTTGTACATACTTGTACACCCTTGTACACACTTGTACAACCTTGTACAAACCTGTACACCCTTGTACACACTTGTACAAGCTTGTACACACTTGTACAAGCTTGTACACACTTGTACAAGCTTGTACACACTTGTACACCCTTGTACAAACTTGTGCACCCTTGAACACTTTTGTACACCCTTGTACACATTTGTACAACCTTGTACAAACTTAAACACACTTGTACAAACATGTACACACTTGAACAACCTTGTACACACTTGTACAAGCTTGTACACACTTGTACAACCTTGTACACACTTGTACAACCTTGTACATACTTGTACAAGCTTGTACACACTTGTACAACCTTGTACACACTTGTACAACCTTTTACACAATTGTAAAACCTTGTACACACTTGTACATTCTTGTACAAACTTGTACTTACTTGTACAACCTTGTACAAACTTGTACAAATTTTAACATCCTTGTATACATTTGTACACCCTTGTACACACTTGTACAACCTTGTACAAACCTGTACACCCTTGTACACACTTGTACAAGCTTGTACACGATTGTACACCCTTGTACACACTTGTGCACCCTTGTACACACTTGTACACCCTTGTACACACATGTACAACCTTTTACAAACTTGTACACACTTGTACAAACTTGTACATTCTTGTACATACTTGTACACCCTTGTAAACACTTGTACAAAATTGTACAAACCTGTACACCCTTGTACACACTTGTACAAGCTTGTACACACTTGTACAAGCTTGTACACACTTGTACACCCTTGTACAAACTTGTGCACCCTTGTACACTTTTGTACACCCTTGTATACATTTGTACAAACTTGTACAAACTTGTACACACTTGTACAAACTTGTACACACTTGTACAAACTTGTACACCCTTGTACACACTTGTACAACCTTGTACACCCTTTTACACACTTGTACAAGCTTGTACACGATTGTACACTCTTGTACACACTTGTGCAACCTTGTACACACTTGTACAACCTTGTACACACTTGTACAACCTTGTACACACTTGTTCAAGCTTGTACACACTTGTACAACCTTGTACACACTTGTACACCCTTGTACACACTTGTACAACCTTTTACAAACTTGTACACACTTGTACAAAATTGTACATTCTTGTACATACTTGTACACCCTTGTACACACTTGTACAACCTTGTACAAACCCGTACACCCTTGTACACACTTGTACAAGCTTGTACACACTTGTACAAGCTTGTACACACTTGTACACCCTTGTACAAACTTGTGCACCCTTGTACACTTTTGTACACCCTTGTACACATTTGTACAACCTTGTACAAACTTGTACACACTTGTACAAACTTGTACACACTTGTACAAACTTGTGTACACTTGTACAACCTTGTACACACTTGTACAACCTTGTACACACTTGTACAACCTTTTACACACTTGTACAACCTCGTACACACTTGTACAACCTTGTACACACTTGTACAACCTTGTACACAATTGTAAAACCTTGTACACACTTGTACAACCTTGTACACACTTGTACACCCTTGTACACACTTGTACAAAATTTTACATTCTTGTACATACTTGTACACCCTTGTACACACTTGTACAACCTTGTACAAACCTGTACACCCTTGTACACACTTGTACAAGCTTGTACACACTTGTACAAGCTTGTACACACTTGTACAAGCTTGTACACACTTGTACACCCTTGTACAAACTTGTGCATCCTTGAACACTTTTGTACACCCTTGTACACATTTGTACAACCTTGTACAAACTTAAACACACTTGTACAAACATGTACACACTTGAACAACCTTGTACACACTTGTACAACCTTGTACACACTTGTACAAGCTTGTACACACTTGTACAACCTTGTACACACTTGTACAACCTTGTACACACTTGTACAAGCTTGTACACACTTGTACAACCTTGTACACACTTGTACAACCTTTTACACAATTGTAAAACCTTGTACACACTTGTACATTCTTGTACAAACTTGTACTTACTTGTACAACCTTGTACAAACTTGTACACACTTGTACAAACTTTTACATCCTTGTATACATTTGTACACCCTTGTACACACTTGTACAACCTTGTACAAACCTGTACACCCTTGTACACACTTGTACAAGCTTGTACACGATTGTACACCCTTGTACACACTTGTGCACCCTTGTACACACTTGTACACCCTTGTACACACATGTACAACCTTTTACAAACTTGTACACACTTGTACAAACTTGTACATTCTTGTACATACTTGTACACCCTTGTAAACACTTGTACAAAATTGTACAAACCTGTACACCCTTGTACACACTTGTACAAGCTTGTACACACTTGTACAAGCTTGTACACACTTGTACAGCCTTGTACAAACTTGTGCACCCTTGTACACTTCTGTACAACCTTGTATACATTTGTACAAACTTGTACAAACTTGTACACACTTGTACAAACTTGTACACACTTGTACAAACTTGTACACCCTTGTACACACTTGTACAACCTTGTACACACTTGTACAACCTTGTACAAACCTGCACACCCTTCTACACACTTGTACAAGCTTGTACACGATTGTACACTCTTGTACACACTTGTGCAACCTTGTACACACTTGTACAACCTTGTACACACTTGTACAACCTTGTACACACTTGTTCAAGCTTGTACACACTTGTACAACCTTGTACACACTTGTACACCCTTGTACACACTTGTACAACCTTTTACAAACTTGTACACACTTGTACAAAATTGTACATTCTTGTACATACTTGTACACCCTTGTACACACTTGTACAACCTTGTACAAACCTGTACACCCTTGTACACACTTGTACAAGCTTGTACACACTTGTACAAGCTTGTACACACTTGTACACCCTTGTACAAACTTGTGCACCCTTGTACACTTTTGTACACCCTTGTACACATTTGTACAACCTTGTACAAACTTGTACACACTTGTACAAACTTGTACACACTTGTACAAACTTGTGTACACTTGTACAACCTTGTACAGACTTGTACAACCTTGTACACACTTGTACAACCTTGTACACACTTGTACAACCTCGTACACACTTGTACAACCTTGTACACACTTGTACAACCTTGTACACAATTGTAAAACCTTGTACACACTTTTACAACCTTGTACACACTTGTACACCCTTGTACACACTTGTACAAAATTTTACATTCTTGTACATAATTGTACACCCTTGTACACACTTGTACAACCTTGTACAAACCTGTACACCCTTGTACACACTTGTACAAGCTTTTACACACTTGTACAAGCTTGTACACACTTGTACAAGCTTGTACACACTTGTACACACTTGTACAAACTTGTGCACCCGTGAACACTTTTGTACACCCTTGTACACATTTGTACAACCTTGTACAAACTTAAACACACTTGTACAAACATGTACACACTTGAACAACCTTGTACACACTTGTACAAACCTTGTACACACTTGTACAAGCTTGTACACACTTGTACAACCTTGTACACACTTGTACAACCTTGTACAGACTTGTACAAGCTTGTACACACTTGTACAACCTTGTACACACTTGTACAACCTTGTACAAACCTGTACACCCTTGTACACACTTGTACAAGCTTGTACACGATTGTACACCCTTGTACACACTTGTGCACCCTTGTACACACTTGTACACCCTTGTACACACTTGTACAACCTTTTACAAACTTGTACACACTTGTACAAACTTGTACATTCTTGTACATACTTGTACACCCTTGTAAACACTTGTACAACCTTGTACAAACCTGTACACCCTTGTACACACTTGTACAAGCTTGTACACACTTGTACAAGCTTGTACACACTTGTACACCCTTGTACAAACTTGTGAACCCTTGTACACTTTTTTACACCCTTGTATACATTTGTACAAACTTGTACAAACTTGTACACACTTGTACAAACTTGTACACACTTGTACAAACTTGTACACCCTTGTACACACTTGTACAACCTTGTACACACTTGTACAACCTTGTACACACTTGTACAACCTTGTACACACTTGTACAACCTTGTACAAACCTGTACACCCTTCTACACACTTGTACAAGCTTGTACACGATTGTACACTCTTGTACACACTTGTGCAACCTTGTACACACTTGTACAACCTTGTACACACTTGTACAACCTTGTACACACTTGTTCAAGCTTGTACACACTTGTACAACCTTGTACACACTTGTACACCCTTGTACACACTTGTACAACCTTTTACAAACTTGTACACACTTGTACAAAATTGTACATTCTTGTACATACTTGTACACCCTTGTACACACTTGTACACCCTTGTACAAACTTGTGCACTCTTGTACACTTTTGTACACCCTTGTACACATTTGTACAAACTTGTACAAACTTGTACACACTTGTACAAACTTGTACACACTTGTACAAACTTGTGTACACTTGTACAACCTTGTACACACTTGTACAACCTTGTACACACTTGTACAACCTTGTACAAAATTGTACACACTTGTACAACCTTGTACAAACTTGTACACACTTGTACACACTTTTACATCCTTGTACACATTTGTACACCCTTGTACACACTTGTACAACCTTTTACAAACTTGTACACACTTGTACAAACTTGTACATTCTTGTACATACTTGTACAACCTTGTACACACTTGTACAACCTTGTACAAACCTGTAAACCCTTGTACAAGCTTGTACACACTTGTACAAGCTTGTACACACTTGTACACCCTTGTACAAACTTGTGCACCCTTGTACACTTTTGTACACCCTTGTACACACTTGTTCAACCTTGTACAAACCTGTAAACCCTTGTACAAGCTTGTACACACTTGTACAAGCTTGTACACACTTGTACACCCTTGTACAAACTTGTGCACCCTTGTACACTTTTGTACACCCTTGTACACATTTGTACAACCTTGTACAAACTTGTACACACTTGTACAAACTTGTACACACTTGTACAACCTTGTACACACTTGTACAACCTTGTACACACTTGTACAACCTTGTACACACTTGTACAACCTTGTACACACTTGTACAAGCTTGTACACACTTGTACAACCTTGTACACACTTGTACAACCTTGTACACACTTGTACAACCTTTTACACAATTGTAAAACCTTGTACACACTTGTACATTCTTGTACAAACTTGTACTTACTTGTACAACCTTGTACAAACTTGTACACACTTGTACAAACTTTTACAGCCTTGTACACATTTGTACACCCTTGTACACACTTGTACAACCTTGTACAAACCTGTACACCCTTGTACACACTTGTACAAACGTGTACACGATTGTACACCCTTGTACACACTTGTACACCCTTGTACACACTTGTACAACCTTTTACAAACTTGTACACACTTGTACAAACTTGTACATTCTTTTGTACACCCTTGTAAACACTTGTACAACCTTGTACAAACCTGTACACCCTTGTACACACTTGTACAAGCTTGTACACACTTGTACAAGCTTGTACACACTTGTACACCCTTGTACAAACTTGTGCACCCTTGTACACTTTTGTACACCCTTGTATTAATTTGTACAACCTTGTACAAACTTGTACACACTTGTACAAACTTGTACACACTTGTACAAACTTGTACACCCTTGTACACACTTGTACAACCTTGTACACACTTGTACAACCTTGTACACAATTGTACAACCTTGTACAACCATGTACACACTTGTACAACCTTGTACACACTTGTACAACCTTGTACACACTTGTACACCTTTGTACACACTTATACAACCTTGTACACACTTGTACAACCTTGTACACACTTGTACAACCTTGTACACACTTGTACAACCTTGTACACACTTGTACAACCTTGTACACACTTGTACAACCTTGTAAAAACTTGTACAAGCTTGTACACGATTGTACACCCTTGTACACACTTGTGCACCCTTGTACACACTTGTACAACCTTGTACACACTTGTACAACCTTGTACACACTTGTACAACCTTGTACACACTTGTACAACCTTGTACACACTTGTACAACCTTGTACACACTTGTACAACCTTGAACACACTTGTACAACCTTGTACACACTTGTACAACCTTGTACACACTTGTACAACCTTGTACACACTTGTACAAGCTTGTACACACTTGTACAACCTTGTACACACTTGTACAACCTTTTACACAATTGTAAAACCTTGTACACACTTGTACATTCTTGTACAAACTTGTACTTACTTGTACAACCTTGTACAAACTTGTACACACTTGTACAAACTTTTACATCCTTGTACACATTTGTACACCCTTGTACACACTTGTACAACCTTGTACAAACCTGTTCAACCTTGTACACACTTGTACAAGCTTGTACACGATTGTACACCCTTGTACACACTTGTGCACCCTTGTATACACTTGTACACTCTTGTACACACTTGTACAACCTTTTACAAACTTGTACACACTTGTACAAACTTGTACATTCTTGTACATACTTGTACACCCTTGTAAACACTTGTACAACCTTGTACACTTTTGTACACCCTTGTATACATTTGTACAACCTTGTACAAACTTGTACACACTTGTACAAACTTGTACACACTTGTACAAACTTGTACACCCTTGTACACACTTGTACAACCTTGTACACACTTGTACAACCTTGTACAAACCTGTACACCCTTGTACACACTTGTACAAGCTTGTACACGATTGTACACCCTTGTACACACTTGTGCACCCTTGTACACACTTCTACACCCTTGTACACACTTGTACAACCTTTTACAAACTTGTACACACTTGTACAAACTTGTACATTCTTGTACATACTTGTACACCCTTGTAAACACTTGTACAACCTTGTACAAACCTGTACACCCTTGTACACACTTGTACAAGCTTGTACACACTTGTACAAGCTTGTACACACTTGTACAAGCTTGTACACACTTGTACACCCTTGTACAAACTTGTGCACCGTTGTACACTTTTGTACACCCTTGTATACATTTGTACAACCTTGTACAAACTTGTACACACTTTTACAAACTTGTACACACTTGTACAAACTTGTACACCCTTGTACACACTTGTACAACCTTGTACACACTTGTACAACCTTGTACACACTTGTACAACCTTGTACACACTTGTACACCCTTGTACACACTTGTACAACCTTTTACAAACTTGTACACACTTGTACAAAATTGTACATTCTTGTACATACTTGTACACCCTTGTACACACTTGTACAACCTTGTACAAACCTGTACACCCTTGTACACACTTGTACAAGCTTGTACACACTTGTACAAGCTTGTACACACTTGTACACCCTTGTACAAACTTGTGCACCCTTGTACACTTTTGTACACCCTTGTACACATTTGTACAACCTTTTACAAACTTGTACACACTTGTACAAACTTGTACACACTTGTACAACCTTTTACAAACTTGTACACACTTGTACAAAATTGTACATTCTTGTACATACTTGTACACCCTTGTACACACTTGTACAACCTTGTACAAACCTGTACACCCTTGTACACACTTGTACAAGCTTGTACACACTTGTACAAGCTTGTACACACTTGTACACCCTTGTACAAACTTGTGCACCCTTGTACACTTTTGTACACCCTTGTACACATTTGTACAACCTTGTACAAACTTGTACACACTTGTACAAACTTGTACACACTTGTACAAACTTGTGTACACTTGTACAACCTTGTACACACTTGTACAACCTTGTACACACTTGTACAACCTTGTACACACTTGTACAACCTCGTACACACTTGTACAACCTTGTACACACTTGTACAACCTTGTACACAATTGTAAAACCTTGTACACACTTTTACAACCTTGTACACACTTGTACACCCTTGTACACACTTGTACAAAATTTTACATTCTTGTACATAATTGTACACCCTTGTACACACTTGTACAACCTTGTACAAACCTGTACACCCTTGTACACACTTGTACAAGCTTTTACACACTTGTACAAGCTTGTACACACTTGTACACACTTGTACAAACTTGTGCACCCTTGTACACTTTTGTACACCCTTGTATACATTTGTACAAACTTGTACAAACTTGTACACACTTGTACAAACTTGTACACACTTGTACAAACTTGTACACCCTTGTACACACTTGTACAACCTTGTACACACTTGTACAACCTTGTACACACTTGTACAACCTTGTACAAACCTGTACACCCTTGTACACACTTGTACAAGCTTGTACACGATTGTACACTCTTGTACACACTTGTGCAACCTTGAACACACTTGTACAACCTTGTACACACTTGTACAACCTTGTACACACTTGTTCAAGCTTGTACACACTTGTACAACCTTGTACACACTTGTACACCCTTGTACACACTTGTACAACCTTTTACAAACTTGTACACACTTGTACAAAATTGTACATTCTTGTACATACTTGTACACCCTTGTACACACTTGTACACCCTTGTACAAACTTGTGCACCCTTGTACACTTTTGTACACCCTTGTACACATTTGTACAAACTTGTACAAACTTGTACACACTTGTACAAACTTGTACACACTTGTACAAACTTGTGTACACTTGTACAACCTTGTACACACTTGTACAACCTTGTACACACTTGTACAACCTTGTACACACTTGTACAACCTTGTACACACTTGTACAACCTTGTACACAATTGTAAAACCTTGTACACACGTGTACAACCTTGTACAAACTTGTACACACTTGTACAAACTTGTACACCCTTGTACACACTTGTACAACCTTGTACACACTTGTACAAATTTGTACAACCTTGTACAAAATTGTACACACTTGTACAACCTTGTACAAACTTGTACACACTTGTACACACTTTTACATCCTTGTACACATTTGTACACCCTTGTACACACTTGTACAACCTTTTACAAACTTGTACACACTTGTACAAACTTGTACATTCTTGTACATACTTGTACAACCTTGTACACACTTGTACAACCTTGTACAAACCTGTAAACCCTTGTACAAGCTTGTACACACTTGTACAAGCTTGTACACACTTGTACACCCTTGTACAAACTTGTGCACCCTTGTACACTTTTGTACACCCTTGTACACACTTGTTCAACCTTGTACAAACCTGTAAACCCTTGTACAAGCTTGTACACACTTGTACAAGCTTGTACACACTTGTACACCCTTGTACAAACTTGTGCACATTTGTACACTTTTGTACACCCTTGTACACATTTGTACAACCTTGTACAAACTTGTACACACTTGTACAAACTTGTACACACTTGTACAACCTTGTACACACTTGTACAACCTTGTACACACTTGTACAACCTTGTACACACTTGTACAACCTTGTACACACTTGTACAACCTTGTACACACTTGTACAACCTTGTACACACTTGTACAACCTTTTACACAATTGTAAAACCTTGTACACACTTGTACATTCATGTACAAACTTGTACTTACTTGTACAACCTTGTACAAACTTGTACACACTTGTACAAACTTTTACAGCCTTGTACACATTTGTACACCCTTGTACACACTTGTACAACCTTGTACAAACCTGTACACCCTTGTACACACTTGTACAAGCTTGTACACGATTGTACACCCTTGTACACACTTGTACACTCTTGTACACACTTGTACAACCTTTTACAAACTTGTACACACTTGTACAAACTTGTACATTCTTTTGTACACCCTTGTAAACACTTGTACAACCTTGTACAAACCTGTACACCCTTGTACACACTTGTACAAGCTTGTACACACTTGTACAAGCTTGTACACACTTGTACACCCTTGTACAAACTTGTGCACCCTTGTACACTTTTGTACACCCTTGTATTTGTAACGAGTTATTTTTCCTAGGGGGGTAAATATTTGCTTTTTGGCCGCGCACCTATTGCTGGCATCAGCAAGCAGCGGCGGCGAAGCTAGCGAGCGCCCTTTGACCCGGCTTATCAGTGCCGATAAGCCTGGGATATCCTAGTTTCTCAGGATAGCCTAGGACGGACATTCGAGTCGTGGATCCCAGTGAGTGAGGATAGCGTGTGTCTAGTGAGACGTCCAGTGGTGTACGTAGAGAGGAGTGCTGTGGTGACATCGGTGTCGTGTGAGGTTGGTGCTCAAGGAGTGAGTGTCGGCATTCAAGTTGGGTAGTGCAACAGTGACCCACTTGGGGTGAGTGGACGACGTGTTATTATATTTTGGTTTAAGAGAGTTAGAGAGTTAGAGTGGTAACCGTGCTGGTCGAAGCCTGACGGTAGTTAGGATTTATTAGTCAGGAATAATATTAAAGTATATTTCTGACGGTTCTGGGCAGGTGCTAGAGCGCAAATAATATAATTTAATTGACTGTAGTAGATATTATTTTGCGTTGTACCTAGAGTTAGTTATATTACTAATAACTCTGAGGCCCGACAAACCTAGGCTGCACGATTTAGCGTGCGTAGTTGGAAGCACGAGGCCAGCAGGCTAGTAGCTAGTTTTATTAGCCTATTAACAGAAGCCCAGCTAAGTAACATAAAGTTGGTAGTAGCAGTAGCAGTAGTAGGGTTGTTATTGGTTATTCATTTGATTATTTTAATTTAACCTGAACAGCTTGCTTAGTAGTCCAACACGTTATCTTGGTAGCTTGGATAGCGGAGTACCGGCTATCAGATAATATATTTATCTAGTGTTTGGAACGTATTTAATATTTATTTATCTGCTACTAAGTAGCTCAATATTTTAATAGTGCAATTGCCATTTAGTTTTGCTTGTTTGGCTTGGTATTTATTGAGACCAGCTACTAGTGGTGTAGTCACTCTACCTATAGTGTACTTGTATATTATTATGTGGTACGATTATTGAGTGAACTGTTTGATTCTTAGCTTGGGCATTAGAGTTGTGTATTGGATTATAGTAGCCTAGTGGACCCCGCCTGGTGATAACACGCGTTGTGGTTTTTATTGGCAAGTCGTCGTGTAACCCACCGTGTTTTAGGCACTCTGGGCTTAACTATTGGATAGTTAGGACGAAGCCCGAGTTGCGTAGTCAGCAACGACCCCCTAGGAGAGTGGAGAATCGGCGTAGGCCTGGTAGTGATTATTGCACGTTTGTTGTGGTGACTTGTTTTTGACTTGTTCACAGTGCCCGTGTATGAGCCAGTCCTATACCGGTTAGACCCGGCTTTTGGCCTAGTGGTTTCCCTGACCTTGTCGCAGACCCTGGAACTTTACCCAGCCATTGTAGGCTGAGCTATCCTTGGCAAACGGTTGCGACTGGACTGCACTTTTGATATTTTTTTTCCAGTGCAGAAAATCTCGTCGCAAGATGGCGCCCGAACAGGGACTGAGGTTGGCAGTGGTGCTGAGTTGCTGACGTATTAACGGCGCCCGAACAAAATAATTTTATTTGTGCAGATTTGCTGCGGACTTGTGCAGATTGGCTGCGGACCTGAGCTGTTGAGCAGAGTTTTAGGCAGACCTGCTGTGATTTTATAGTCGGTTGGGTAGGCCTAACCTGTTTTCTGTTACAGCGTGGTGTGTTGTGAACCCTAATTTATTTAGTGGTTGTATACATAGATATTAGTTGGTAAATATAATTTTGCTAATTAATTGAGCTTTAGTCTTGAATATTATTTGAGTGAGAACCCTTATTGTGTATTTGTGGTTTGACTTTCACACCTATAATTGGGTTGATTTATTATTTTGCTAATTAATTGAGCTTTACCATTGAATATTATTTGAGTGAGAACCCTTATTGTGTATTTGTGGTTTGACTTTCACACCTATAATTGGTTTGATTTATTATAACGGTGTTAAATATATTTTAATTGGTTTCGCTCTTATTTTTGCGGATTAGTCGTGGTATTTGGATTTTAAATATGGTTGTGACTACGAGTACGACGTCTGTGCTAGGCGGTACGCCTATCACGTCTGCTATTGTTACAACGACTAGTTCTGGGGTTAGCTCCGAACTGTCGGTGGTTACGACATCGTCATTGTGGCCGGCGTCTTCGCTCGTTTGGCCGACTATTTCATCGGTCGTGGCTACGACGGTGACAACTTCTTTGACCTATTCCGCGCCAGCGACTATGTCCTTGGGGTCGCAGCCCCGGGACGGTCGCGTGGGATGGATCTATGACCTCTCGAAAGGGGAGCTCATGAGAACGATGGACCAGTATGGTTTGGTGACCACTGGGACTTCTGCTGAATTACGGCAGAGATTTTCATCGTTTTGGAAGCAGCGGAATGCCCGTCGGTACAGCGATGATAGGCTGTGTACGGCTGGGGCTGCTGCACCGACATATGTACCGCCGGCTACTACAACTGTGGAGCTTCCTGACCCCCTGAGAACCGTACCTCAGGTAATGGGTAATGCGGAATCGAATCAAGCAGAGATAGTGGGACTTAGCAGGGAGTTAGAGGTGGTTAAAGAGATCCTTGGGTTGTCTTTGGAGACTGATACCCGGACTCTTCGAGAACAACTTGCATTGGTGGTGCGACAGGCGAGGGGCTCGCCGAGTAATGGGGTCGGCTATGGGTTCGAAAGACCCGCCAACCCTACGTCCCCTGTTGTGGCTGCTCAGCTGTCTACCTTTGGGTTAGCAAGTAGACCCGAGGGATGGCAGCGACCTAGTGTGGAGGTGCCACGTGGATCGGGTATGCTCTCGAGTGAGGCCAGCAGGGTGGAGCCGAAGGACTGCTCCAAGATATGTGACATGGTCCGAAAGTGGGGTTTGAAGTTTGATGGACGTAGAGACCCTGTGTCATTCCTGGAGCGTCTTGAAGAGCTGATGGTCTCGTACGCTATATCGTCGGAGGACCTGCTCAGAGCGCTTCCGGAGCTGTTGCAAGGCTCAGCACTTCTTTGGTACAGGAACTGCAAGGAGCTCCTGTATTCTTTTGAAGCTTTTCGGCATCAATTTGAGATCCAGTTCCTTCCACCTGGTTATCAGAGGAATTTGGATGAGGAGATCCGGAAAAGGACGCAGGGTGAGACCGAACACTTCCGAGATTATGTCGTGGCCATAAGTACCTTGCTTAGGCGTAGCGGTACGTTGTCGGAGCATGGTAGATTGGACCTAATCTACAATAATATGCGTCCAGAGTACAAGCTGATGGTGCGACGGCGGGACTTCAGCAACCTGGCCGAGATGGTGGAGTTGGCTGAAGACTATGAGGCCTATCTAAGAGAGAAGGCGGCCTTCCGACCTCCTCCTTCTCCAAACGTAGCGCTGGTTTTGGAAACCGCCTACACACCCAAAAAGAAGGTGGAGAAGCGCGCCGAAACTGCCGCCGTCGAGAAGCGGAGTTTCGAGAGACCGTCTCCGGAAGCCGAGTCGCGTGGGCGGGTAGCTTTGAAGTCGGATCGGGTCCACGGTCAACGGCCCGTGACAGCAGCTAGAGCGCCTGAGGGTCCAAAGGGGACGGTGAAATGCTTTAGGTGCCAGGAGATTGGTCACCTTGCCAAAGGCTGTGGTAAGCCGAGGACCATCTCATGTTATGGATGTGGCAAACCTGGTTTGACGGTGAATCAGTGTGGATGTCGGGCGGGAAACGGCAGGCCAGCTCAGACATCAGGAGGTCAACTGGGCAAGGCCACCCAAAACGAACGACCTCAGAAGAGTGGTCCGAGTGGCTCGGAAAACTAAACAGCCTGGTTGGTGGAGTAGACGAGGACCGGCTAACTTTGGACTCTAGACCCTTCGTTGAAGTTGTGCTGATGGGCAGCGTTTTTGTGGCGTTACTGGACACTGGGTCCGTCGTCAACTTGGTTGGGCGAGGAGTCGCCGAACATCTTCAACGCCTGGGGATAGAGCCTTGTAAGAAAACCACTCCTCTGAGGATGGCAGATGGGACACGGTCAATGGCCGAGTACTCGTTTCGGCTAGCAGGAGAAGCTGCGGGAAGACGGTGGATAGGAGATGCCTTGTACGTCCCCACTCTCACCACAGACATGATTCTGGGTATGGATGTCATCCAAGACCTCGGATTGGTGACATGTGGGACAGAGGTAGTAAGAATGGGCGTAGGTGATGACTGTTCTGGCCAAGGTGGCCGCATAGACAGTGTCAAAATTGGTGACGAAGACCCCGAAGGCCCTTGCAATGGAAATCCCCGTCTGGTTTCTGATGCTAAATCCTCCAGCACCATGTTGGCTGGTAGTGGCAAGTAGAAGATTTTTCTTTATTTTGAGTTTGAGACCTGTGGTGTAGGATTCACCATTGGGTTAGGGGCTTGAGTATTTTGTTTTGGCCGGAGTTCAAATTTTTTTTTTTCTTTTGGCCGTTTTCTTTTTTTTCATCCCGATGTAAGTGGGGGATGTAACGAGTTATTTTTCCTAGGGGGGTAAATATTTGCTTTTTGGCCGCGCACCTATTGCTGGCATCAGCAAGCAGCGGCGGCGAAGCTAGCGAGCGCCCTTTGACCCGGCTTATCAGTGCCGATAAGCCTGGGATATCCTAGTTTCTCAGGATAGCCTAGGACGGACATTCGAGTCGTGGATCCCAGTGAGTGAGGATAGCGTGTGTCTAGTGAGACGTCCAGTGGTGTACGTAGAGAGGAGTGCTGTGGTGACATCGGTGTCGTGTGAGGTTGGTGCTCAAGGAGTGAGTGTCGGCATTCAAGTTGGGTAGTGCAACAGTGACCCACTTGGGGTGAGTGGACGACGTGTTATTATATTTTGGTTTAAGAGAGTTAGAGAGTTAGAGTGGTAACCGTGCTGGTCGAAGCCTGACGGTAGTTAGGATTTATTAGTCAGGAATAATATTAAAGTATATTTCTGACGGTTCTGGGCAGGTGCTAGAGCGCAAATAATATAATTTAATTGACTGTAGTAGATATTATTTTGCGTTGTACCTAGAGTTAGTTATATTACTAATAACTCTGAGGCCCGACAAACCTAGGCTGCACGATTTAGCGTGCGTAGTTGGAAGCACGAGGCCAGCAGGCTAGTAGCTAGTTTTATTAGCCTATTAACAGAAGCCCAGCTAAGTAACATAAAGTTGGTAGTAGCAGTAGCAGTAGTAGGGTTGTTATTGGTTATTCATTTGATTATTTTAATTTAACCTGAACAGCTTGCTTAGTAGTCCAACACGTTATCTTGGTAGCTTGGATAGCGGAGTACCGGCTATCAGATAATATATTTATCTAGTGTTTGGAACGTATTTAATATTTATTTATCTGCTACTAAGTAGCTCAATATTTTAATAGTGCAATTGCCATTTAGTTTTGCTTGTTTGGCTTGGTATTTATTGAGACCAGCTACTAGTGGTGTAGTCACTCTACCTATAGTGTACTTGTATATTATTATGTGGTACGATTATTGAGTGAACTGTTTGATTCTTAGCTTGGGCATTAGAGTTGTGTATTGGATTATAGTAGCCTAGTGGACCCCGCCTGGTGATAACACGCGTTGTGGTTTTTATTGGCAAGTCGTCGTGTAACCCACCGTGTTTTAGGCACTCTGGGCTTAACTATTGGATAGTTAGGACGAAGCCCGAGTTGCGTAGTCAGCAACGACCCCCTAGGAGAGTGGAGAATCGGCGTAGGCCTGGTAGTGATTATTGCACGTTTGTTGTGGTGACTTGTTTTTGACTTGTTCACAGTGCCCGTGTATGAGCCAGTCCTATACCGGTTAGACCCGGCTTTTGGCCTAGTGGTTTCCCTGACCTTGTCGCAGACCCTGGAACTTTACCCAGCCATTGTAGGCTGAGCTATCCTTGGCAAACGGTTGCGACTGGACTGCACTTTTGATATTTTTTTTCCAGTGCAGAAAATCTCGTCGCATATTAATTTGTACAAACTTGTGCACCCTTGTACACTTTTGTACACCCTTGTATTAATTTGTACAACCTTGTACAAACTTGTACACACTTGTACAAACTTGTACACACTTGTACAAACTTGTACACCCTTGTACACACTTGTACAACCTTGTACACACTTGTACAACCTTGTACACAATTGTACAACCTTGTACAACCATGTACACACTTGTACAACCTTGTACACACTTGTACAACCTTGTACACACTTGTACACCTTTGTACACACTTATACAACCTTGTACACACTTGTACAACCTTGTACACACTTGTACAACCTTGTACACACTTGTACAACCTTGTACACACTTGTACAACCTTGTACACACTTGTACAACCTTGTAAAAACTTGTACAAGCTTGTACACGATTGTACACCCTTGTACACACTTGTGCACCCTTGTACACACTTGTACAACCTTGTACACACTTGTACAACCTTGTACACACTTGTACAACCTTGTACACACTTGTACAACCTTGTACACACTTGTACAACCTTGTACACACTTGTACAACCTTGTACACACTTGTACAACCTTGTACACACTTGTACAACCTTGTACACACTTGTACAAGCTTGTACACACTTGTACAACCTTGTACACACTTGTACAACCTTTAACACAATTGTAAAACCTTGTACACACTTGTACATTCTTGTACAAAATTGTACTTACTTGTACAACCTTGTACAAACTTGTACACACTTGTACAAACTTTTACATCCTTGTACACATTTGTTCACCCTTGTACACACTTGTACAACCTTGTACAAACTTGTACACACTTGTACAAACTTGTACACACTTGTACAACCTTGTACACACTTGTACAACCTTGTACACACTTGTACAACCTTGTACACACTTGTACAACCTTGTACACACTTGTACAACCTTGTACACACTTGTACAACCTTGTACACACTTGTACAACCTTTTACACAATTGTAAAACCTTGTACACACTTGTACATTCTTGTACAAACTTGTACTTACTTGTACAACCTTGTACAAACTTGTACACACTTGTACAAACTTTTACAGCCTTGTACACATTTGTACACCCTTGTACACACTTGTACAACCTTGTACAAACCTGTACACCCTTGTACACACTTGTACAAGCTTGTACACGATTGTACACCCTTGTACACACTTGTACACTCTTGTACACACTTGTACAACCTTTTACAAACTTGTACACACTTGTACAAACTTGTACATTCTTTTGTACACCCTTGTAAACACTTGTACAACCTTGTACAAACCTGTACACCCTTGTACACACTTGTACAAGCTTGTACACACTTGTACAAGCTTGTACACACTTGTACACCCTTGTACAAACTTGTGCACCCTTGTACACTTTTGTACACCCTTGTATTAATTTGTACAACCTTGTACAAACTTGTACACACTTGTACAAACTTGTACACACTTGTACAAACTTGTACACCCTTGTACACACTTGTACAACCTTGTACACACTTGTACAACCTTGTACACAATTGTACAACCTTGTACAACCATGTACACACTTGTACAACCTTGTACACACTTGTACAACCTTGTACACACTTGTACACCTTTGTACACACTTATACAACCTTGTACACACTTGTACAACCTTGTACACACTTGTAAAACCTTGTACACACTTGTACAACCTTGTACACACTTGTACAACCTTGTACACACTTGTACAACCTTGTAAAAACTTGTACAAGCTTGTACACGATTGTACACCCTTGTACACACTTGTGCACCCTTGTACACACTTGTACAACCTTGTACACACTTGTACAACCTTGTACACACTTGTACAACCTTGTACACACTTGTACAACCTTGTACACACTTGTACAACCTTGTACACACTTGTACAACCTTGTACACACTTGTACAACCTTGTACACACTTGTACAACCTTGTACACACTTGTACTACCTTGTACACACTTGTACAAGCTTGTACACACTTGTACAACCTTGTACACACTTGTACAACCTTTTACACAATTGTAAAACCTTTTACACACTTGTACATTCTTGTACAAACTTGTACTTACTTGTACAACCTTGTACAAACTTGTACACACTTGTACAAACTTTTACATCCTTGTACACATTTGTACACCCTTGTACACACTTGTACAACCTTGTACAAACCTGTACAACCTTGTACACACTTGTACAAGCTTGTACACGATTGTACACCCTTGTACACACTTGTGCACCCTTGTATACACTTGTACACTCTTGTACACACTTGTACAACCTTTTACAAACTTGTACACACTTGTACAAACTTGTACATTCTTGTACATACTTGTACACCCTTGTAAACACTTGTACAACCTTGTACACTTTTGTACACCCTTGTATACATTTGTACAACCTTGTACAAACTTGTACACACTTGTACAAACTTGTACACACTTGTACAAACTTGTACACCCTTGTACACACTTGTACAACCTTGTACACACTTGTACAACCTTGTACAAACCTGTACACCCTTGTACACACTTGTACAACCTTGTACAAACCTGTACACCCTTGTACACACTTGTACAAGCTTGTACACGATTGTACACCCTTGTACACACTTGTGCACCCTTGTACACACTTGTACACCCTTGTACACACTTGTACAACCTTGTACACACTTGTACAACCTTTTACACAATTGTAAAACCTTGTACACACTTGTACATTCATGTACAAACTTGTACTTACTTGTACAACCTTGTACAAACTTGTACACACTTGTACAAACTTTTACAGCCTTGTACACATTTGTACACCCTTGTACACACTTGTACAACCTTGTACAAACCTGTACACCCTTGTACACACTTGTACAAGCTTGTACACGATTGTACACCCTTGTACACACTTGTACACTCTTGTACACACTTGTACAACCTTTTACAAACTTGTACACACTTGTACAAACTTGTACATTCTTTTGTACACCCTTGTAAACACTTGTACAACCTTGTACAAACCTGTACACCCTTGTACACACTTGTACAAGCTTGTACACACTTGTACAAGCTTGTACACACTTGTACACCCTTGTACAAACTTGTGCACCCTTGTACACTTTTGTACACCCTTGTATTAATTTGTACAACCTTGTACAAACTTGTACACACTTGTACAAACTTGTACACACTTGTACAAACTTGTACACCCTTGTACACACTTGTACAACCTTGTACACACTTGTACAACCTTGTACACAATTGTACAACCTTGTACAACCATGTACACACTTGTACAACCTTGTACACACTTGTACAACCTTGTACACACTTGTACACCTTTGTACACACTTATACAACCTTGTACACACTTGTACAACCTTGTACACACTTGTACAACCTTGTACACACTTGTACAACCTTGTACACACTTGTACAACCTTGTACACACTTGTACAACCTTGTACACACTTGTACAACCTTGTACACACTTGTACAACCTTGTAAAAACTTGTACAAGCTTGTACACGATTGTACACCCTTGTACACACTTGTGCACCCTTGTACACACTTGTACAACCTTGTACACACTTGTACAACCTTGTACACACTTGTACAACCTTGTACACACTTGTACAACCTTGTACACACTTGTACAACCTTGTACACACTTGTACAACCTTGTACACACTTGTACAACCTTGTACACACTTGTACAACCTTGTACACACTTGTACAAGCTTGTACACACTTGTACAACCTTGTACACACTTGTACAACCTTTTACACAATTGTAAAACCTTGTACACACTTGTACATTCTTGTACAAACTTGTACTTACTTGTACAACCTTGTACAAACTTGTACACACTTGTACAAACTTTTACATCCTTGTACACATTTGTTCACCCTTGTACACACTTGTACAACCTTGTACAAACTTGTACACACTTGTACAAACTTGTACACACTTGTACAACCTTGTACACACTTGTACAACCTTGTACACACTTGTACAACCTTGTACACACTTGTACAACCTTGTACACACTTGTACAACCTTGTACACACTTGTACAACCTTGTACACACTTGTACAACCTTGTACACACTTGTACAACCTTGTACACACTTGTACAACCTTTTACACAATTGTAAAACCTTGTACACACTTGTACATTCTTGTACAAACTTGTACTTACTTGTACAACCTTGTACAAACTTGTACACACTTGTACAAACTTTTACAGCCTTGTACACATTTGTACACCCTTGTACACACTTGTACAACCTTGTACAAACCTGTACACCCTTGTACACACTTGTACAAGCTTGTACACGATTGTACACCCTTGTACACACTTGTACACTCTTGTACACACTTGTACAACCTTTTACAAACTTGTACACACTTGTACAAACTTGTACATTCTTTTGTACACCCTTGTAAACACTTGTACAACCTTGTACAAACCTGTACACCCTTGTACACACTTGTACAAGCTTGTACACACTTGTACAAGCTTGTACACACTTGTACACCCTTGTACAAACTTGTGCACCCTTGTACACTTTTGTACACCCTTGTATTAATTTGTACAACCTTGTACAAACTTGTACACACTTGTACAAACTTGTACACACTTGTACAAACTTGTACACCCTTGTACACACTTGTACAACCTTGTACACACTTGTACAACCTTGTACACAATTGTACAACCTTGTACAACCATGTACACACTTGTACAACCTTGTACACACTTGTACAACCTTGTACACACTTGTACACCTTTGTACACACTTATACAACCTTGTACACACTTGTACAACCTTGTACACACTTGTACAACCTTGTACACACTTGTACAACCTTGTACACACTTGTACAACCTTGTACACACTTGTACAACCTTGTAAAAACTTGTACAAGCTTGTACACGATTGTACACCCTTGTACACACTTGTGCACCCTTGTACACACTTGTACAACCTTGTACACACTTGTACAACCTTGTACACACTTGTACAACCTTGTACACACTTGTACAACCTTGTACACACTTGTACAACCTTGTACACACTTGTACAACCTTGTACACACTTGTACAACCTTGTACACACTTGTACAACCTTGTACACACTTGTACAAGCTTGTACACACTTGTACAACCTTGTACACACTTGTACAACCTTTTACACAATTGTAAAACCTTGTACACACTTGTACATTCTTGTACAAACTTGTACTTACTTGTACAACCTTGTACAAACTTGTACACACTTGTACAAACTTTTACATCCTTGTACACATTTGTACACCCTTGTACACACTTGTACAACCTTGTACAAACCTGTACAACCTTGTACACACTTGTACAAGCTTGTACACGATTGTACACCCTTGTACACACTTGTGCACCCTTGTATACACTTGTACACTCTTGTACACACTTGTACAACCTTTTACAAACTTGTACACACTTGTACAAACTTGTACATTCTTGTACATACTTGTACACCCTTGTAAACACTTGTACAACCATGTACACTTTTGTACACCCTTGTATACATTTGTACAACCTTGTACAAACTTGTACACACTTGTACAAACTTGTACACACTTGTACAAACTTGTACACCCTTGTACACACTTGTACAACCTTGTACACACTTGTACAACCTTGTACAAACCTGTACACCCTTGTACACACTTGTACAACCTTGTACAAACCTGTACAGCCTTGTACACACTTGTACAAGCTTGTACACGATTGTACACCCTTGTACACACTTGTACACACCTGTACACACTTGTACACCCTTGTACACACTTGTACAACCTTTTACAAACTTGTACACACTTGTACAAACTTGTACATTCTTGTACATACTTGTACACCCTTGTAAACACTTGTACAACCTTGTACAAACCTGTACACCCTTGTACACACTTGTACAAGCTTGTACACACTTGTACAAGCTTGTACACACTTGTACACCCTTGTACAAACTTGTGCACCGTTGTACACTTTTGTACACCCTTGTATACATTTGTACAACCTTGTACAAACTTGTACACACTTGTACAAACTTGTACACACTTGTACAAACTTGTACACCCTTGTACACACTTGTACAACCTTGTACACACTTGTACAACCTTGTACACACTTGTACAACCTTGTACACAATTGTACAACCTTGTACAACCTAGTACACACTTGTACAACCTTGTACACACTTGTACAACCTTGTACACACTTGTACACCCTTGTAAACACTTGTACAACCTTGTACAAACCTGTACACCCTTGTACACACTTGTACAAGCTTGTACACACTTGTACAAGCTTGTACACACTTGTACAAGCTTGTACACACTTGTACACCCTTGTACAAACTTGTGCACCCTTGTACACTTTTGTACACCCTTGTACAAACTTGTACACACTTGTACAAACTTGTACACACTTGTACAAACTTGTACACACTTGTACAAACTTGTACACCCTTGTACACACTTGTACAACCTTGTACACACTTGTACAACCTTGTACACACTTGTTCAACCTTGTACACAATTGTACAACCTTGTACAACCTTGTACACACTTGTACAACCTTGTACACACTTGTACAACCTTGTACACACTTGTACGCCTTTGTACACACTTGTACAACCTTGTACACACTTGTACAACCTTGTACACACTTGTACAACCTTGTACAAAAAATTTTCAACCTTGTACACACTTATACATCCTTGTACACACTTGTACAACCTTGTACACACTTGTACAACCTTGTACACACTTGTACAACCTTGTACACACTTGTACAACCTTGTACACACTTGTACAACCTTGTAAAAACATGTACAACCTTGTACACACTTGTACACCCTTGTACACACTTGTACAAGCTTGTACACACTTGTACAAACTTGTACACACTTGTACAAACTTGTACACACTTGTACAAACTTGTACACCCTTGTACACACTTGTACAACCTTGTACACACTTGTACAACCTTGTACACAATTGTACAACCTTGTACAACCTTGTACACACTTGTACAACCTTGTACAAACTTGTACAACCTTGTACACACTTGTACACCTTTGTACACACTTGTAAAACCTTGTACACACTTGTACAACCTTGTACACACTTGTACAACCTTGTACACACTTGTAAAACCTTGTAAACTTGTAAGGGTGTACAGGTTTGTACAATTTTGTACAAGTGTTTACAAGGGTGTACAAGTATGTACAAGAATGTACAAGTTTGTACAAGTGTGTACAAGTTTGTAAAAGGTTGTACATGTGTGTACAAGGGTGTACAAGTGTGTACAAGGTTGTACAAGTGTGTACAAGCTTGAACAAGTGTGTACAAGGTTGTACAAATGTATACAAGGGTGTACAAAAGTGTACAAGGGTGCACAAGTTTGTACAAGAGTGTACAATCGTGTACAAGCTTGTACAAGTGTGTACAAGGGTGTACAGGTTTGTACAAGGTTGTACAAGTGTGTACAAGGTTGTACAAGTGTGTACAAGGGTGTACAAGTTTGTACAAGTGTGTACAAGTTTGTACAAGTGTGTACAAGTTTGTACAAGTTTGTACAAATGTATACAAGGGTGTACAAGTGTGTACAAGGGTGCACAAGTGTGTACAAGGGTGTACAATCGTGTACAAGCTTGTACAAGTGTGTACAAGGGTGTACAGGTTTGTACAAGGTTGTACAAGTGTGTACAAGGGTGTACAAATGTATACAAGGATGTAAAAGTTTGTACAAGTGTGTACAAGTTTGTACAAGGTTGTACAAGTAAGTACAAGTTTGTACAAGAATGTACAAGTGTGTACAAGGTTTTACAATTGTGTAAAAGGTTGTACAAGTGTGTACAAGGTTGTACAAGTGTGTACAAGCTTGTACAAGTGTGTACAAGGTTGTACAAGTGTGTACAAGGTTGTACAAGTGTGTACAAGCTTGTACAAGTGTGTACAAGTTTGTACAAGTGTGTACATGTTTGTACAAGTGTGTACAAGGGTGTACAAAAGTGTTCAAGGGTGCACAAATTTGTACAAGGGTGTACAAGTGTGTACAACCTTGTACAAGTGTGTACAAGCTTGTACAAGTGTGTACAAGCTTGTACAAGTGTGTACAAGGGTGTACAGGTTTGTACAAGGTTGTACAAGTGTGTACAAGGGTGTACAAGTATGTACAAGAATGTAAAATTTTGTACAAGTGTGTACAAGGGTGTACAAGTGTGTACAAGGTTGTACAAGTGTGTACAAGGTTTTACAATTGTGTACAAGGTTGTACAAGTGTGTACAAGGTTGTACAAGTGTGTACGAGGTTGTACAAGTGTGTACAAGGTTGTACAAGTGTGTACAAGGTTGTACAAGTGTGTACAAGGTTGTACAAGTGTGTACAAGGTTGTACAAGTGTGTACAAGGTTGTACAAGTGTACACAAGTTTGTACAAGTGTGTACAAGTTTGTACAAGTGTGTACAAGTTTGTACAAGGTTGTACAAATGTGTACAAGGGTGTACAAAAGTGTACAAGGGTGCACAAGTTTGTACAAGGGTGTACAAGTGTGTACAAGCTTGTACAAGTGTGTACAAGGGTGTACAGGTTTGTACAAGGTTGTACAAGTGTGTACAAGGGTGTACAAGTATGTACAAGAATGTAAAATTTTGTACAAGTGTGTACAAGGGTGTACAAGTGTGTACAAGGTTGTACAAGTGTACACAAGTTTGTACAAGTGTGTACAAGTTTGTACAAGTGTGTACAAGTTTGTACAAGGTTGTACAAATGTGTACAAGGGTGTACAAAAGTGTACAAGGGTGCACAAGTTTGTACAAGGGTGTACAAGTGTGTACAAGCTTGTACAAGTGTGTACAAGGGTGTACAGGTTTGTACAAGGTTGTACAAGTGTGTACAAGGGTGTACAAGTATGTACAAGAATGTAAAACTTTGTACAAGTGTGTACAAGGGTGTACAAGTGTGTACAAGGTTGTACAAGTGTGTACAAGGTTGTACAAGTGTGTACAAGGTTTTACAATTGTGTACAAGGTTGTACAAGTGTGTACAAGGTTGTACAAGTGTGTACAAGGTTGTACAAGTGTGTACAAGGTTGTACAAGTGTGTACAAGGTTGTACAAGTGTACACAAGTTTGTACAAGTGTGTACAAGTTTGTACAAGTGTGTACAAGTTTGTACAAGGTTGTACAAATGTGTACAAGGGTGTAAAAAAGTGTACAAGGGTGCACAAGTTTGTACAAGGGTGTACAAGTGTGTACAAGCTTGTACAAGTGTGTACAAGCTTGTACAAGTGTGTACAAGCTTGTACAAGTGTGTACAAGGGTGTACAGGTTTGTACAAGGTTGTACAAGTGTGTACAAGGGTGTACAAGTATGTACAAGAATGTACAATTTTGTACAAGTGTGTACAAGTTTGTAAAAGGTTGTACAAGTGTGTACAAGGGTGTACAAGTGTGTACAAGGTTGTACAAGTGTGTACAAGCTTGAACAAGTGTGTACAAGGTTGTACAAGTGTGTACAAGGTTGTACAAGTGTGTACAAGTTTGCACAAGTGTGTACAAGAGTGTACAATCGTGTACAAGCTTGTACAAGTGTGTACAAGGGTGTACAGGTTTGTACAAGGTTGTACAAGTGTGTACAAGGTTGTACAAGTGTGTACAAGGGTGTACAAGTTTGTACAAGTGTGTACAAGTTTATACAAGTGTGTACAAGTTTGTACAAATGTATACAAGGGTGTACAAAAGTGTACAAGGGTGCACAAGTTTGTACAAGGGTGTACAAGTGTGTACAAGCTTGTACAAGTGTGTACAAGCTTGTACAAGTGTGTACAAGGGTGTACAGGTTTGTACAATTTTGTACAAGTGTTTACAAGGGTGTACAAGTATGTACAAGAATGTACAAGGTTGTACAAGTGTGTACAAGGTTTTACAATTGTGTACAAGGTTGTACAAGTGTGTACAAGGTTGTACAAGTGTGTACGAGGTTGTACAAGTGTGTACAAGGTTGTACAAGTGTGTACAAGGTTGTACAAGTGTGTACAAGGTTGTACAAGTGTGTACAAGGTTGTACAAGTGTGTACAAGTTTGTACAAGTGTGTACAAGTTTGTACAAGGTTGTACAAATAAGACATCCCTCTAAATAACAAGACATTTCTCCAAATATTAAGACATCCCTCTAAATAACAAGACATCCCTCTAAATAACAAGACATCCCTCTAATAAACTAGACATTCCGCTAAATATTAAGACATCTCTCTAAATAACAAGACATCCCTCCAAATACCAAGACATCCCTCTAAATATTAAGACATCCCTCCAAATAACAAGACAACCCTTTAAAAAACAAGACATCCCTCTAAATAACAAGACATCCCTCTAAATAACAAGACATCCCTCTAAATATTAAGACATCCCTCCAAATAACAAGACATCCCTCTAAATATTAAGACATCCCTCTAAATAACAAGACATCCCTCTAAATATTAAGACATCCCTTTAAATAACAAGACATCTCTCTAAATAACAATACATCCCTCTAAATAACAAGACATCCCACTAAATAACAAGACGTCCCTCTAAATAACAAGACATCCCTTTTAAATAACAAGACATTCCTCTAAATAACAAGACATCCCTCTAAATAACAAGACATCCCTCCAAATAAAAAGACATCCCTCTAAATAGCAAGACATCCTTTTAAATAACAAGACATCCCTCCAAATAACAAGATATCCCTCTAAATAACAAGACATTCCTCCAAATAACAAGACTTCCCTCCAAATAAGAAGACATCCCTCTAAATAACAAGACATCCCTCTAAATAACAAGACATCCCTCTAAATACCAAGACAACCCTCTAAAAAACAAGACATCCCTCCAAATAACAAGACAACCCTCTAAAAAACAAGACATCCCTCTAAATAAAAAGACATCTCTCCAAATAACAAGACATCCCTCTAAATAACAAGACATCCCACTAAAAAACAAGACATCCCTCTAAATATTAGGACATCCCTCTAAATAACAAGACATCCCTCCAAATATTAAGACATCCCTCTAAATAACAAGACATCCCTCTAAATAACAAGACATCCCTCTAATAAACTAGACATTCCGCTAAATATTAAGACATCCATCTAAATAACAAGACATCCCTCTAAATAACAAGACATCCCTCCAAATATGAAGACATCCCTCTAAATAACAAGACATCCCTCTAAATAACAAGACATCCCTCTAAATAACAAGACATCTCTCTAAATATTAAGACATCCCTTCAAATAACAAGACATCCCTCTAAATAACAAGACATCCCTCTAAATAACAAGACATCCCTCTAAATAACAAGACATCCCTCTAAATAACAAGACATCCCTCTAAAAAACAAGACATCCCTCTAAATATTAAGACATCAATCTAAATAACAAGACATCCCTCCAAATAACAAGACAACCCTCTAAAAAACAAAAAAACCCTCTAAATAACAAGACATCTCTCTAAAAAACAAGACATCCCTCTAAATATCAAGACATCCCTCTAAATAACAAGACATCCCTCTAAATATTAAGACATCCCTTCAAATAACAAGACATCCCTCTAAATATTAAGACATCCCTCTAAATAACAAGACATCCCTCTAAATATTAAGACATCCCTTTAAATAACAAGACATCTCTCTAAATAACAAGACATCCCTCTAAATAACAAGACATCCCACTAAATAACAAGACATCCCTCTAAATAACAAGACATCCCTTTTAAATAACAAGACATTCCTCTAAATAACAAGACATCCCTCTAAATAACAAGACATCCCTCCAAATAAAAAGACATCCCTCTAAATAGCAAGACATCCCTCTAATAAACAAGACATTCCGCTAAATATTAAGACATCCCTCTAAATAACAAGACATCCCTCTAAATATTAAGACATCCCTTTAAATAACAAGACATCTCTCTAAATAACAAGACATCCCTCTAAATAACAAGACATCCCACTAAATAACAAGACATCCCTCTAAATAACAAGACATCCCTTTTAAATAACAAGACATTCCTCTAAATAACAAGACATCCCTCTAAATAACAAGACATCCCTCCAAATTAAAAGACATCCCTCTAAATAGCAAGACATCCCTCTAATAAACAAGACATTCCGCTAAATATTAAGACATCCCTCTAAATAACAAGACATCCCATCTAAATTACAAGACAACCCTCGAAAAAACAAGACATCCCTCCAAATAACAAGACAACCCTCTAAAAAACAAGACATCCCTCTAAATAAAAAGACATCTCTCCAAATAACAAGACATCCCTCTAAATAACAAGACATCCCACTAAAAAACAAGACATCCCTCTAAATATTAAGACATCCCTCTAAATAACAAGACATCCCTCCAAATATTAAGACATCCCTCTAAATAACAAGACATCCCTCTAAATAACAAGACATCCCTCTAATAAACTAGACATTCCGCTAAATATTAAGACATCCCTCTAAATAACAAGACATCCCTCTAAATAACAAGACATCCCTTTTAAATAACAAGACATTCCTCTAAATAACAAGACATCCCTCTAAATAACAAGACATCCCTCCAAATAACAAGAAATCCCTCAAAAAAGCAAGACATCCCTCTAAATATTAATACATCCCTTCAAATAACAAGACATCCCTCTAAATAACAAGACATCCCTCTAAATAACAAGACATCCCTCTAAATAAAAAGACATCCCTCTAAATAACTAGACATCCCTCCAAATACCAAGACATCCCTCTAAATAACAAGACATCCCTCTAAATAACAAGACATACCTCCAAATAACGAAACATCCCTCTAAATTATAAGACATCCCTCTTAATAACAAGCATCCCTCCAAATAACAAGACATCCCTCTAAATAACAAGACATCCCTCCAAATATGAAGACATCCCTCTAAATAACAAGACATCCCTCTAAATAACAAGACATCCCTCTAAATAACAAGACATCTCTCTAAATATTAAGACATCCCTTCAAATAACAAGACATCCCTCTAAATAACAAGACATCCCTCTAAATAACAAGACATCCCTCTAAATAACAAGACATCCCTCTAAAAAACAAGACATCCCTCTAAATATTAAGACATCAATCTAAATAACAAGACATCCCTCCAAATAACAAGACAACCCTCTAAAAAACAAAAAAACCCTTTAAATAACAAGACATCTCTCTAAAAAACAAGACATCCCTCTAAATATCAAGACATCCCTCTAAATAACAAGACATCCATCTATATAACAAGACATTCCTCTAAATATTAAGACATCCCTCTAAATAACAAGACATACCTGTAAATAACAAGACATCCCTCTAAATAACAAGACATCCCATCTAAATTACAAGACAACCCTCTAAAAAACAAGACATCCCTCCAAATAACAAGACAACCCTCTAAAAAACAAGACATCCCTCTAAATAACAAGACATCCCTCTAAATAACAAGACATCACTCTAAATATTAAGACATCCCTCCAAATAACAAGACAACCCTTTAAAAAACAAGACATCCCTCTAAATAACAAGACATCCCTCTAAATATTAAGACATCCCTTCAAATAACAAGACATCCTTTTAAATATTAAGACATCCCTCTAAATAACAAGACATCCCTCTAAATATTAAGACATCCCTTTAAATAACAAGACATCTCTCTAAATAACAAGACATCCCTCTAAATAACAAGACATCCCACTAAATAACAAGACATCCCTCTAAATAACAAGACATCCCTATTAAATAACAAGACATTCCTCTAAATAACAAGACATCCCTCTAAATATTAAGACATCCCTCTAAATAACAAGACATCCCTCCAAATAAAAAGACATCCCTCTAAATAGCAAGACATCCCTCTAATAAACAAGACATTCCGCTAAATATTAAGACATCCCTCTAAATAACAAGACATCCCATCTAAATTACAAGAAAACCCTCTAAAAAACAAGACAACCCTCTAAAAAACAAGACATCCCTCTAAATAAAAAGACATCTTAGACACAAGTGTGTACAAGGTTGTACAAGTGTGTACAAGGTTGTACAAGTGTGTACAAGGGTGTACAAGTTTGTACAAGTGTGTACAAGTTTGTACAAGTGTGTACAAGTTTGTACAAGGTTGTACAAATGTATACAAGGGTGTACAAAAGTGTACAAGGGTGCACAAGTTTGTACAAGGGTGTACAAGTGTGTACAAGCTTGTAGAAGTGTGTACAAGCTTGTAGAAGTGTGTACAAGCTTGTACAAGTGTGTACAAGGGTGTACAGGTTTGTACAAGGTTGTACAAGTGTTTACAAGGGAGTACAAGTATGTACAAGAATGTACAAGTTTGTACAAGTGTGTACAAGTGTGTACAAGGTTGTACAAGTGTGTACAAGGTTGTACAAGTGTGTACAAGGTTGTACAAGTGTGTACAAGGTTGAACAAGTGTGTACAAAGGTGTACAAGTGTGTACAAGGTTGTACAAGTGTGTACAAGGTTGTACAAGTGTGTACAAGGTTGTACAAGTGTGTACAAGGTTGAACAAGGTTGTACAATTGTGTACAAGGTTGTACAAGTGTGTACAAGGTTGTACAAGTGTGTACAAGGGTGTACAAGTGTGTACAAGCTTGTACAAGTGTGTACAAGGGTGTACAGGTTTGTACAAGGTTGTACAAGTGTTTACAAGGGTGTACAAGTATGTACAAGAATGTACAAGTTTGTACAAGTGTGTACAAGTTTGTAAAAGGTTGTACAAGTGTGTACAAGGGTGTACAAGTGTGTACAAGGGTGCACAAGTGTGTACAAGGGTGTACAATCGTGTACAAGCTTGTACAAGTGTGTACAAGGGTGTACAGGTTTGTACAAGGTTGTACAAGTGTGTACAAGGTTGTACAAGTGTGTACAAGGGTGTACAAGTTTGTAAAAGTGTGTACAAGTTTGTACAATTGTGTACAAGTTTGTACAAGGTTGTACAAATGTATACAAGGGTGTACAAAAGTGTACAAGGGTGCACAAGTTTGTACAAGGGTGTACAAGTGTGTACAAGCTTGTACAAGTGTGTACAAGGGTGTACAGGTTTGTACAAGGTTGTACAAGTGTTTACAAGGGTGTACAAGTATGCACAAGAATGTACAAGTTTGTACAAGTGTGTACAAGTTTGTAAAAGGTTGTACAAGTGTATACAAGGGTGTACAAGTGTGTACAAGGGTGCACAAGTGTGTACAAGGGTGTACAATCTTGTACAAGCTTGTACAAGTGTGTACAAGGGTGTACAGGTTTCTACAAGGTTGTACAAGTGTGTACAAGGGTGTACAAATGTGTACAAGGATGTAAAAGTTTGTACAAGTGTGTACAAGTTTGTACAAGGTTGTACAAGTAAGTACAAGTTTGTACAAGAATGTACAAGTGTGTACAAGGTTTTACAATTGTGTAAAAGGTTGTACAAGTGTGTACAAGGGTGCACAAGTGTGTACAAGGGTGTACAATCGTGTACATGCTTGTACAAGTTTTTACAAGGTACAAGTGTGTACAAGGTTGTACAAGTGTGTACAAGGTTGTACAAACGTGTACAAGGTTGTACAAGTGTGTACAAGGTTGTACAAGTGTGTACAAGGTTGTATAAGTGTGTACAAAGGTGTACAAGTGTGTACAAGGTTGTACAAGTGTGTACAAGGTTGTACAAGTGTGTACATGGTTGTACAAGGTTGTACAATTGTGTACAAGGTTGTACAAGTGTGTACAAGGTTGTACAAGTGTGTACAAGGGTGTACAAGTTTGTACAACTGTGTACAAGTTTGTACAAGTGTGTACAAGTTTGTACAAGGTTGTACCAATGTATACAAGGGTGTACAAAAGTGTACAAGGGTGCACAAGTTTGTACAAGGGTGTACAAGTGTGTACAAGCTTGTACAAGTGTGTACAAAAGAATGTACAAGTTTGTACAAGTGTGTACAAGTTTGTAAAAGGTTGTACAAGTGTGTACAAGGTTGTACAAGTGTGTACAAGGTTGTATCATAGTGTACAAGGTTGTACAAGTGTGTACAAAGGTGTACAAGTGTGTACAAGGTTGTACAAGTGTGTACAAAGTTGTACAAGTGTGTACATGGTTGTACAAGGTTGTACAATTGTGTACAAGGTTGTACAAGTGTGTACAAGGGTGCACAAGTTCGTACAAGGGTGTACAAGTGTGTACAAGCTTGTACAAGTGTGTACAAGCTTGTACAAGTGTGTACAAGTGTGTACAAGTTTGTACAAGGTTGTACAAGTGTTTACAAGGGTGTACAAGTATGTACAAGAATGTTCAAGTTTGTACAAGTGTGTACAAGTTTGTAAAAGGTTGTACAAGTGTGTACAAGGGTGTACAAGTGTGTACAAGGGTGCACAAGTGTGTACAAGGGTGCACAAGTGTGTACAAGGGTGTACAATCGTGTACAAGCTTGTACAAGTGTGTACAAGGGTGTACAGGTTTGTACAAGGTTGTACAAGTGTGTACAAGGGTGTACAAATGTGTACAAGGATGTAAAAGTTTGTACAAGTGTGTACAAGTTTGTACAAGGTTGTACAAGTAAGTACAAGTTTGTACAAGAATGTACAAGTGTGTACAAGGTTTTACAATTGTGTAAAAGGTTGTACAAGTGTGTACAAGGTTGTACAAGTGTGTACAAGGTTGTACAAGTGTGTACAAGCTTGTACAAGTGTGTACAAGGTTGTACAAGTGTGTACAAGGTTGTACAAGTGTGTACAAGGTTGTACAAGTGTGTACAAGTTTGTTCAAGTGTGTACAAGTTTGTACAAGGTTGTACAAATGTGTACAAGGGTGTACAAAAGTGTACAAGGGTGCACAAGTTTGTACAAGGGTGTACAAGTGTGTACAAGTTTGTACAAGTGTGTACAAGCTTGTACAAGGGTTTACAGGTTTGTACAAGGTTGTACAAGTGTGTACAAGGGTGTACAAGTATGTACAAGAATGTACAAGTTTGTACAAGTGTGTACAAGGGTGTACAAGTATGTACAAGAATGTACAAGTTTGTACAAGTGTGTACAAGGGTGTACAAATGTGTACAAGGATGTAAAAGTTTGTACAAGTGTGAACAAGTTTGTAGTAGGTTGTACAAGGTTGTACAAGTGTGTACAAGGTTGTACAAGTGTATACAAGGTTGTACAAGTGTGTACAAGGTTTTACAAGTGTGTACAAGGTTGTACAAGTGTGTACAAGGTTGTACAAGTGTGTACAAGGGTTCACAAGTGTGTACAAGGGTGTACAATCGTGTACAAGCTTGTACAATCGTGTACAAGCTTGTACAAGTGTGTACAAGGGTTTACAGGTTTGTACAAGGTTGTACAAGTGTGTACAAGGGTGTACAAATGTGTACAAGGATGTAAAAGTTTATACAAGGTTTTACAATTGTGTACAAGGTTGTACAAGTGTGTACAAGGTTGTACAAGTGTGTACAAGGTTGTACAAGTGTGTACAAGCTTGTACAAGTGTGTACAAGGTTGTACAAGTGTGTACATGGTTGTTCAAGTGTGTACATGTTTGTACAAGTGTGTTTAAGTTTGTACAAGGTTGTACAAATGTGTACAAGGGTGTACAAAAGTGTACAAGGGTGCACAAGTTTGTACAAGGGTGTACAAGTGTGTACAAGCTTGTACAAGTGTGTACAATGGTGTACAGGTTTGTACTAGGTTGTACAAATGTGTACAAGGATGTACAAGTATGTACAAGAATGTACAATTTTGTACAAGTGTGTACAAGTTTGTAAAATGTTGTACAAGTGTGTACAAGGGTGAACAAGTGTGTACAAGGTTGTACAAGTGTGTACAAGCTTGTACAAGTGTGTACAAGCTTGTACAAGTGTGTACAAGGGTGTACAAGTGTGTACAAGGTTGTACAAGTTTTTACAAGGTTGTACAAGTGTGTACAAGGTTGTACAAGTGTGTACAAGGTTGTACAAGTGTGTACAAGGTTGTACAAGGTTGTACAATTGTGTACAAGGTTGTACAAGTGTGTACAAGGTTGTACAAGTGTGTACAAGGTTGTACAAGTGTGTACAAGGGTGTACAAGTTTGTACAAGTGTGTACAAGGTTGTACAAGTGTGTACAAGGGTGTACAACATTGTACAAGTGTGTACAAGTTTGTACAATTGTGTACAAGTTTGTACAAGGTTGTACAAATGTATACAAGGGTGCACAAGTGTGTACAAGGGTGTACAATCGTGTACAAGCTTGTACAAGTGTGTACAAGGGTGTACAGGTTTGTACAAGGTTGTACAAGTGTGTACAAGGGTGTACAAATGTGTACAAGGATGTAAAAGTTTGTACAAGTGTGTACAAGTTTGTACAAGGTTGTACAAGTAAGTACAAGTTTGTACAAGAATGTACAAGTGTGTACAAGGTTTTACAATTGTGTAAAAGGTTGTACAAGTGTGTACAAGGTTGTACAAGCGTGTACAAGGTTGTACAAGTGTGTACAAGGTTGTACAAGTGTGTACAAGGTTGTACAAGTGTGTACAAGGTTGTACAAGTGTGTACAAGTTTGTTCAAGTGTGTACAAGTTTGTACAAGGTTGTACAAATGTGTACAAGGGTGTACAAAAGTGTACAAGGGTGCACAAGTTTGTACAAGGGTGTACAAGTGTGTACAAGCTTGTACAAGTGTGTACAAGCTTGTACAACGGTTTACAGGTTTGTACAAGGTTGTACAAGTGTGTACAAGGGTGTACAAGTATGTACAAGAATGTACAAGTTTGTACAAGTGTGTACAAGGGTGTACAAGTATGTACAAGAATGTACAAGTTTGTACAAGTGTGTACAAGGATGTACAAATGTGTACAAGGATGTAAAAGTTTGTACAAGTGTGTACAAGTTTGTACAAGGTTGTACAAGGTTGTACAAGTGTGTACAAGGTTGTACAAGTGTGTACAAGGTTGTACAAGTGTGTACAAGGTTGTACAAGTGTGTACAAGGTTGTACAAGTGTGTACAAGGGTGCACAAGTGTGTACAAGGGTGAACAATCGTGTACAAGCTTGTACGATCGTGTACATGCTTGTTTCAAGTTTGTACAAGGGTTTACAGGTTTGTACAAGGTTGTACAAGTGTGTACAAGGGTGTACAAGTATGTACAAGAATGTACAAGTTTGTACAAGTGTGTACAAGGGTGTACAAATGTGTACAAGGATGTAAAAGTTTGTACAAGTGTGTACAAGTTTGTACAAGGTTGTACAAGGTTGTACAAGTGTGTACAAGGTTGTACAAGTGTGTACAAGGTTGTACAAGTGTGTACAAGTTTGTACAAGTGTGTACAAGTTTGTACAAGGTTGTACAAATGTGTACAAGGGTGTACAAAAGTGTACAAGGGTGCACAAGTTTGTACAAGGGTGTACAAGTGTGTACAAGGGTGTACAGGTTTGTACAAGGTTGTACAAGTGTTTACAAGGTTGTACAAGTGTGTACAAGGTTGCACAAGTGTGTACAAGAGTGTACAATCGTGTACAAGCTTGTACAAGTGTGTACAAGGGTGTACAGGTTTGTACAAGGTTGTACAAGTGTGTACAAGATTTACAATTGTGTACAAGGTTGTACAAGTGTGTACAAGGTTGTACAAGTGTGTACAAGTTTGTACAAGTGTGTACAAGCTTGTACAAGTGTGTACAAGGTTGTACAAGTGTGTACATGGTTGTTCAAGTGTGTACATGTTTGTACAAGTGTGTTTAAGTTTGTACAAGGTTGTACAAATGTGTACAAGGGTGTACAAAAGTGTACAAGGGTGCACAAGTTTGTACAAGGGTGTACAAGTGTGTACAAGCTTGTACAAGTGTGTACAAGGGTGTACAGGTTTGTACAAGGTTGTACAAATGTGTACAAGGATGTACAAGTATGTACAAGAATGTACAATTTTGTACAAGTGTGTACAAGTTTGTAAAAGGTTGTACAAGTGTGTACAAGGGTGAACAAGTGTGTACAAGGTTGTACAAGTGTGTACAAGCTTGTACAAGTGTGTACAAGGGTGTACAAGTGTGTACAAGGTTGTACAAGTTTTTACAAGGTTGTACAAGTGTGTACAAGGTTGTACAAGTGTGTACAAGGTTGTACAAGTGTGTACAAGGTTGTACAAGTGTGTACAAGGTTGTATAAGTGTGTACAAGGTTGAAAAAGTGTGTACAAGGTTGTACAAGTGTGTACAAGGTTGTACAAGTGTGTACAAGGTTGTACAAGTGTGTACAAGGTTGTACAAGTGTGTACAAAGGTGTACAAGTGTGTACAAGGTTGTACAAGTGTGTACAAGGTTGTACAAGTGTGTACAAGGTTGTACAAGTGTGTACAAGGTTGTACAAGTGTGTACAAGGTTGTACAAGGTTGTACAATTGTGTACAAGGTTGTACATGTGTGTACAAGGTTGTACAAGTGTGTACAAGGTTGTACAAGTGTGTACAAGGGTGTACAAGTTTGTACAAGTGTGTACAAGTTTGTACAATTGTGTACAAGTTTGTACAAGGTTGTACGAATGTATACAAGGGTGTACAAAAGTGTACAAGGGTGCACAAGTTTGTACAAGGGTGTACAAGTGTGTACAAGCTTGTACAAGTGTGTACAAGCTTGTACAAGTGTGTACAAGGGTGTACAGGTTTGTACAAGGTTGTACAAGTGTTTACAAGGGTGTACAAGTATGTACAAGAATGTACAAGTTTGTACAAGTGTGTACAAGTATGTAAAAGGTTGTACAAGTGTGTACAAAACAAGTGTGTACAAGGGTGCACAAGTGTGTACAAGCTTGTACAAGTGTGTACAAGGGTGTACAGGTTTGTACAAGGTTGTACAAGTGTGTACAAGGATGTACAAGTATATACAAGAATGTACAATTTTTTACAAGTGTGTACAAGTTTGTAAAAGGTTGTACAAGTGTGTACAAGGGTGTACAAGTGTGTACAAGGTTGTACAAGTGTGTACAAGCTTGTACAAGTGTGTACAAGGGTGTACAAGTGTGTACAAGCTTGTACAAGTGTGTACAAGGGTGTACAAGTGTGTACAAGGTTGTACAAGTTTTTACAAGGTTGTACAAGTGTGTACAAGGTTGTACAAGTGTGTACAAGGTTGTACAAGTGTGTACAAGGTTGTACAAGTGTGTACAAGGTTGTATAAGTGTGTACAAGGTTGAAAAAGTGTGTACAAGGTTGTACAAGTGTGTACAAGGTTGTACAAGTGTGGACAAGGTTGTACAAGTGTGTACAAAGGTGTACAATTGTGTACAAGGTTGTACAAGTGTGTACAAGGTTGTACAAGTGTGTACAAGGTTGTACAAGTGTGTACAAGGTTGTACAAGGTTGTACAATTGTGTACAAGGTTGTACAAGTGTGTACAAGATTGTACAAGTGTGTACAAGGTTGTACAAGTGTGTACAAGGTTGTACAAGTGAGAACAAGGGTGTACAAGATTGTACAAGTGTGTACAAGTTTGTACAAGTGTGTACAAGTTTGTACAAGGTTGTACAAATGTATACAAGGGTGTACAAAAGTGTACAAGGGTGCACAAGTTTGTACAAGGGTGTACAAGTGTGTACAAGCTTGTACAAGTGTGTACAAGCTTGTACAAGTGTGTACAAGGGTGTACAGGTTTGTACAAGGTTGTACAAGTGTTTACAAGGGTGTACAAGTATGTACAAGAATGTACAAGTTTGTACAAGTGTGTACAAGTGTGTACAAGGTTGTACAAGTGTGTACAAGGTTGTACAAGTGTGTACAAGGTTGTACAAGTGTGTACAAGGTTGTACAAGTGTGTACAAAGGTGTACAAGTGTGTACAAGGTTGTACAAGTGTGTACAAGGTTGAACAAGTGTGTACAAGGTTGTACAAGGTTGTACAATTGTGTACAAGGTTGTACAAGTGTGTACAAGGTTGTACAAGTGTGTACAAGGGTGTACAAGGTTGTACAAGTGTGTACAAGGGTGTACAAGTTTGTACAAGTGTGTACAAGTTTGTACAAGTGTGTACAAGTTTGTACAAGGTTGTACAAATGTATACAAGGGTGTACAAAAGTGTACAAGGGTGCACAAGTTTGTACAAGGGTGTACAAGTGTGTACAAGCTTGTACAAGTGTGTACAAGGGTGTACAGGTTTGTACAAGGTTGTACAAGTGTTTACAAGGGTGTACAAGTATGTACAAGAATGTAAAAGTTTGTACAAGTGTGTACAAGTTTGTAAAAGGTTGTACAAGTGTGTACAAGGGTGTACAAGTGTGTACAAGGGTGCACAAGTGTGTACAAGGGTGTACAATCGTGTACAATCTTGTACAAGTGTGTACAAGGGTGTACAGGTTTGTACAAGGTTGTACAAGTGTGTACAAGGTTGTACAAGTGTGTACAAGGGTGTACAAGTTTGTACAAGTGTGTACAAGTTTGTACAATTGTGTACAAGTTTGTACAAGGTTGTACAAATGTATACAAGGGTGTACAAAAGTAAACAAGGGTGCACAAGTTTGTACAAGGGTGTACAAGTGTGTACAAGCTTGTACAAGTGTGTACAAGCTTGTACAAGTGTGTACAAGCTTGTACAAGTGTGTACAAGGGTGTACAGGTTTGTACAAGTTTGTACAAGTGTTTACAAGGGTGTACAAGTATGTACAAGAATGTACAAGTTTGTACAAGTGTGTACAAGTTTGTAAAAGGTTGTACAAGTGTGTACAAGGGTGTACAAGTGTGTACAAGGGTGCACAAGTGTGTACAAGGGTGTACAATCGTGTACAAGCTTGTACAAGTGTGTTCAAGGGTGTACAGGTTTGTACAAGGTTGTACAAGTGTGTACAAGGGTGTACAAATGTGTACAAGGATGTAAAAGTTGTACAAGTGTGTACAAGTTTGTACAAGGTTGTACAAGTAAGTACAAGTTTGTACAAGGGTGCACAAGTGTGTACAAGGTTGTACAAGTGTGTACAAGCTTGTACAAGTGTGTACAAGGTTGTACAAGTGTGTACAAGGTTGTACAAGTGTGTACAAGGTTGTACAAGTGTGTACAAGGTTGTACAAGTGTGTACAAGGTTGTACAAGTGTGTACAAGGTTGTACAAGTGTGTACATGGTTGTACAAGTGTGTACAAGGTTGTACAAGTGTGTACAAGGTTGTACAAGTGTGTACAAGGGTGCACAAGTGTGTACAAGGGTGTACAATCGTGTACAAGCTTGTACAAGTTTTTACAAGGTTGTACAAGTGTGTACAAGGTTGTACAAGTGTGTACAAGGTTGTACAAGTGTGTACAAGGTTGTACAAGTGTGTACAAGGTTGTACAAGTGTGTACAAGGTTGTACAAGTGTGTACAAGGTTGTATAAGTGTGTACAAGGGTGTACAAGTGTGTACAAGGTTGTACAAGTGTGTACAAGGTTGTACAAGTGTGTACATGGTTGTACAAGGTTGTACAATTGTGTACAAGGTTGTACAATTGTGTACAAGGTTGTACAAGTGTGTACAAGGGTGTACAAGTTTGTACAAGTGTGTACAAGTTTGTACAAGTGTGTACAAGTTTGTACAAGTGTGTACAAGTTTGTAAAAGTTTGTACAAATGTATACAAGGGTGTACAAAAGTGTACAAGGGTGCACAAGTTTGTACAAGGGTGTACAAGTGTGTACAAGCTTGTACAAGTGTGTACAAGCTTGTACAAGTGTGTACAAGGGTGTACAGGTTTGTACAAGGTTGTACAAGTGTGTACAAGGTTGTATAAGTGTGTACAAAGGTGTACAAGTGTGTACAAGGTTGTACAAGTGTGTACAAGCTTGTACAAGTGTGTACAAGCTTGTACAAGTGTGTACAAGGGTGTACAGGTTTGTACAAGTTTGTACAAGTGTGTACAAGTTTGTAAAAGGTTGTACAAGTGTGTACAAGGTTGTACAAGTGTGTACAAGGTTGTACCATAGTGTACAAGGTTGTACAGGTGTGTACAAAGGTGTACAAGTGTGTACAAGGTTGTACAAGTGTGTACAAAGTTGTACAAGTGTGTACATGGTTGTACAAGGTTTTACAATTGTGTACAAGGTTGTACAAGTGTGTACAAGGTTGTACAAGTGTGTACAAGGGTGTACAAGTTTGTACAAGTGTGTACAAGTTTGTACAAGTGTGTACAAGTTTGTACAAGGTTGTACAAATGTACACAAGGGTGTACAAAAGTGTACAAGGGTGCACAAGTTTGTACAAGGTTGTACAAGTGTGTACAAGTTTGTACAAGGTTGTACAAGTGTGTACAAGTTTGTACAAGGTTGTACAAGTGTGTACAAGTTTGTACAAGGTTGTACAAACGTGTACAATTGTGTACAAGGTTGTACAAGTGTGTACAAGGTTGTACAAGTGTGTACAAGGTTGTACAAGTGTGTACAAGGTTTTACAAGTGTGTACAAGGTTGTACAAGTGTGTACAAGGTTTTACAAGTGTGTACAAGGTTGTACAAGTGTGTACAAGGTTGTACAAGTGTGTACAAGGGTGCACAAGTGTGTACAAGGGTGTACAATCGTGTACAAGCTTGTACAATCGTGTACAAGCTTGTACAAGTGTGTACAAGGGTTTACAGGTTTGTACAAGGTTGTACAAGTGTGTACAAGGGTGTACAAATGTGTACAAGGATGTAAAAGTTTGTACAAGTGTGTACAAGTTTGTACAATGTTGTACAAGTGTGTACAATGTTTTACAATTGTGTACAAGGTTGTACAAGTGTGTACAAGGTTGTACAGGTTTGTACAAGGTTGTACAAGTGTTTACAAGGGAGTACAAGTATGTAGAAGAATGTACAAGTTTGTACAAGTGTGTACAAGTGTGTACAAGGTTGTACAAGTGTGTACAAGGTTGTACAAGTGTGTACAAGGTTGTACAAGTTTGTACAAGGTTGAACAAGTGTGTACAAAGGTGTACAAGTGTGTACAAGGTTGTACAAGTGTGGACAAGGTTGTACAAGTGTGTACAAGGTTGTACAAGTGTGTACAAGGTTGTACAAGGTTGTACAATTGTGTACAAGGTTGTACAAGTGTGTACAAGGTTGTACAAGTGTGTACAAGTTTGTAAAAGGTTGTACAAGTGTGTACAAGGGTGTACAAGTGTGTACAAGGTTGTACATGTGTGTACAAGCTTGTACAAGTGTGTACAAGCTTGTACAAGTGTGTACAAGGGTGTACAAGTGTGTACAAGGTTGTACAAGTTTTTACAAGGTTGTACAAGTGTGTACAAGGTTGTACAAGTGTGTACAAGGTTGTACAAGTGTGTACAAGGTTGTACAAGTGTGTACAAGGTTGTATAAGTGTGTACAAGGTTGAAAAAGTGTGTACAAGGTTGTACAAGTGTGTACAAGGTTGTACAAGTGTGGACAAGGTTGTACAAGTGTGTACAAAGGTGTACAATTGTGTACAAGGTTGTACAAGTGTGTACAAGGTTGTACAAGTGTGTACAAGGTTGTACAAGTGTGTACAAGGTTGTACAAGGTTGTACAATTGTGTACAAGGTTGTACAACTGTGTACAAGGTTGTACAAGTGTGTACAAGGTTGTACAAGTGTGTACAAGGTTGTACAAGTGAGTACAAGGGTGTACAAGTTTGTACAAGTGTGTACAAGTTTGTACAAGTGTGTACAAGTTTGTACAAGGTTGTACAAATGTATACAAGGGTGTACAAAAGTGTACAAGGGTGCACAAGTTTGTACAAGGGTGTACAAGTGTGTACAAGCTTGTACAAGTGTGTACAAGCTTGTACAAGTGTGTACAAGGGTGTACAGGTTTGTACAAGGTTGTAAGTGTTTACAAGGGTGTACAAGTATGTACAAGAATGTACAAGTTTGTACAAGTGTGTACAAGTGTGTACAAGGTTGTACAAGTGTGTACAAGGTTGTACAAGTGTGTACAAGGTTGTACAAGTGTGTACAAGGTTGTACAAGTGTGTACAAAGGTGTACAAGTGTGTACAAGGTTGTACAAGTGTGTACAAGGTTGAACAAGTGTGTACAAGGTTGTACAAGGTTGTACAATTGTGTACAAGGTTGTACAAGTGTGTACAAGGTTGTACAAGTGTTGTCACAAGGGTGTACAAGTTTGTACAAGTGTGTACAAGTTTGTACAAGTGTGTACAAGTTTGTACAAGGTTGTACAAATGTATACAAGGGTGTACAAAAGTGTACAAGGGTGCACAAGTTTGTACAAGGGTGTACAAGTGTGTACAAGCTTGTACAAGTGTGTACAAGGGTGTACAGGTTTGTACAAGGTTGTACAAGTGTTTACAAGGGTGTACAAGTATGTACAAGAATGTAAAAGTTTGTACAAGTGTGTACAAGTTTGTAAAAGGTTGTACAAGTGTGTACAAGGGTGTACAAGTGTGTACAAGGGTGCACAAGTGTGTACAAGGGTGTACAATCGTGTACAATCTTGTACAAGTGTGTACAAGGGTGTACAGGTTTGTACAAGGTTGTACAAGTGTGTACAAGGTTGTACAAGTGTGTACAAGGGTGTACAATTGTGTACAAGTTTGTACAAGGTTGTACAAATGTATACAAGGGTGTACAAAAGTAAACAAGGGTGCACAAGTTTGTCCAAGGGTGTACAAGTGTGTACAAGCTTGTACAAGTGTGTACAAGGGTGTACAGGTTTGTACAAGTTTGTACAAGTGTTTACAAGGGTGTACAAGTATGTACAAGAATGTACAAGTTTGTACAAGTGTGTACAAGTTTGTAAAAGGTTGTACAAGTGTGTACAAGGGTGTACAAGTGTGTACAAGGGTGCACAAGTGTGTACAAGGGTGTACAGGTTTGTACAAGGTTGTACAAGTGTGTACAAGGGTGTACAAATGTGTACAAGGATGTAAAAGTTGTACAAGTGTGTACAAGTTTGTACAAGGTTGTACAAGTAAGTACAAGTTTGTACAAGGGTGCACAAGTGTGTACAAGGTTGTACAAGTGTGTACAAGCTTGTACAAGTGTGTACAAGGTTGTACAAGTGTGTACAAGGTTGTTCAAGTGTGTACAAGGTTGTACAAGTGTGTACAAGGTTGTACAAGTGTGTACAAGGTTGTACAAGTGTGTACAAGGTTGTACAAGTGTGTACATGGTTGTACAAGTGTGTACAAGGTTGTACAAGTGTGTACAAGGTTGTACAAGTGTGTACAAGGGTGCACAAGTGTGTACAAGGGTGTACAATCGTGTACAAGCTTGTACAAGTTTTTACAAGGTTGTACAAGTGTGTACAAGGTTGTACAAGTGTGTACAAGGTTGTACAAGTGTGTACAAGGTTGTACAAGTGTTTACAAGGTTGTACAAGTGTGTACAAGGTTGTACAAGTGTGTACAAGGTTGTATAAGTGTGTACAAGGGTGTACAAGTGTGTACAAGGTTGTACAAGTGTGTACAAGGTTGTACAAGTGTGTACATGGTTGTACAAGGTTGTACAATTGTGTACAAGGTTGTACAATTGTGTACAAGGTTGTACAAGTGTGTACAAGGGTGTACAAGTTTGTACAAGTGTGTACAAGTTTGTACAAGTGTGTACAAGTTTGTACAAGTGTGTACAAGTTTGTAAAAGGTTGTACAAATGTATACAAGGGTGTACAAAAGTGTACAAGGGTGCACAAGTTTGTACAAGGGTGTACAAGTGTGTACAAGCTTGTACAAGTGTGTACAAGCTTGTACAAGTGTGTACAAGGGTGTACAGGTTTGTACAAGGTTGTACAAGTGTGTACAAGGTTGTATAAGTGTGTACAAAGGTGTAAAAGTGTGTACAAGGTTGTACAAGTGTGTACAAGCTTGTACAAGTGTGTACAAGCTTGTACAAGTGTGTACAAGGGTGTACAGGTTTGTACAAGTTTGTACAAGTGTGTACAAGTTTGTAAAAGGTTGTACAAGTGTGTACAAGGTTGTACAAGTGTGTACAAGGTTGTACCATAGTGTACAAGGTTGTACAGGTGTGTACAAAGGTGTACAAGTGTGTACAAGGTTGTACAAGTGTGTACAAACTTGTACAAGTGTGTACATGGTTGTACAAGGTTTTACAATTGTGTACAAGGTTGTACAAGTGTGTACAAGGTTGTACAAGTGTGTACAAGGGTGTACAAAATTGTACAAGTGTGTACAAGTTTGTACAAGTGTGTACAAGTTTGTACAAGGTTGTACAAATGTACACAAGGGTGTACAAAAGTGTACAAGGGTGCACAAGTTTGTACAAGGTTGTACAAGTGTGTACAAGTTTGTACAAGGTTGTACAAGTGTGTACAAGTTTGTACAAGGTTGTACAAGTGTGTACAAGTTTGTACAAGGTTGTACAAACGTGTACAATTGTGTACAAGGTTGTACAAGTGTGTACAAGGTTGTACAAGTGTGTACAAGGTTGTACAAGTGTGTACAAGGTTGTACAAGTGTGTACAAGGTTTTACAAGTGTGTACAAGGTTGTACAAGTGTGTACAAGGTTGTACAAGTGTGTACAAGGGTGCACAAGTGTGTACAAGGGTGTACAATCGTGTACAAGCTTGTACAATCGTGTACAAGCTTGTACAAGTGTGTACAAGGGTTTAAAGGTTTGTACAAGGTTGTACAAGTGTGTACAAGGGTGTACAAATGTGTACAAGGATGTAAAAGTTTGTACAAGTGTGTACAAGTTTGTACAAGGTTGTACAAGTGTGTACAATGTTTTACAATTGTGTACAAGGTTGTACAAGTGTGTACAAGGTTGTACAGGTTTGTACAAGGTTGTACAAGTGTTTACAAGGGAGTACAAGTATGTACAAGAGTGTACAAGTTTGTACAAGTGTGTACAAGTGTGTACAAGGTTGTACAAGTGTGTACAAGGTTGTACAAGTGTGTACAAGGTTGTACAAGTTTGTACAAGGTTGAACAAGTGTGTACAAAGGTGTACAAGTGTGTACAAGGTTGTACAAGTGTGGACAAGGTTGTACAAGTGTGTACAAGGTTGTACAAGTGTGTACAAGGTTGTACAAGGTTGTACAATTGTGTACAAGGTTGTACAAGTGTGTACAAGGTTGTACAAGTGTGTACAAGGGTGTACAAGTTTGTACAAGTGTGTACAAGTTTGTACAAGTGTGCACAAGTTTGTACAAGGTTGTACTAATGTATACAAGGGTGTACAAAAGTGTACAAGGGTGCACAAGTTTGTACAAGGGTGTACAAGTGTGTAAAAGCTTGTACAAGTGTGTACAAGGGTGTACAGGTTTGTACAAGGTTGTACAAGTGTTTACAAGGGTGTACAAGTATATACAAGAATGTACAAGTTTGTACAAGTGTGTACAAGTTTGTAAAAGGTTGTACAAGTGTGTACAAGGGTGTACAAGTGTGTACAAGGGTGCACAAGTTTAAACAAGGGTGTACAAGTGTGTACAAGCTTGTACAAGTGTGTACAAGCTTGTACAAGTGTTTACAAGGGTGTACAAGTATGCACAAGAATGTACAAGTTTGTACAAGTGTGTACAAGTTTGTAAAAGGTTGTACAAGTGTGTACAAGGGTGTACAAGTGTGTACAAGGGTGCACAAGTGTGTACAAGGGTGTACAATCTTGTACAAGCTTGTACAATCGTGTACAAGGGTGTACAGGTTTGTACAAGGTTGTACAAGTGTGTACAAGGGTGTACAAATGTGTACAAGGATGTAAAAGTTTGTACAAGGGTGTACAAGTGTGTACAAGGGTGCACAAGTGTGTACAAGCTTGTACAAGTGTGTACAAGGGTGTACAGGTTTGTACAAGGTTGTACAAGTGTGTACAAGGATGTACAAGTATGTACAAGAATGTACAATTTTGTACAAGTGTGTACAAGTTTGTAAAAGGTTGTACAAGTGTGTACAAGGGTGTACAAGTGTGTACAAGGTTGTACAAGTGTGTACAAGCTTGTACAAGTGTGTACAAGGGTGTACAAGTGTGTACAAGCTTGTACAAGTGTGTACAAGGGTGTACAAGTGTGTACAAGGTTGTACAAGTTTTTATAAGGTTGTACAAGTGTGTACAAGGTTGTACAAGTGTGTACAAGGTTGTACAAGTGTGTACAAGGTTGTACAAGTGTGTACAAGGTTGTATAAGTGTGTACAAGGTTGAAAAAGTGTGTACAAGGTTGTACAAGTGTGTACAAGGTTGTACAAGTGTGGACAAGGTTGTACAAGTGTGTACAAAGGTGTACAATTGTGTACAAGGTTGTACAAGTGTGTACAAGGTTGTACAAGTGTGTACAAGGTTGTACAAGTGTGTACAAGGTTGTACAAGGTTGTACAATTGTGTACAAGGTTGTACAAGTGTGTACAAGGTTGTACAAGTGTGTACAAGGTTGTACAAGTGTGTACAAGGTTGTACAAGTGAGTACAAGGGTGTACAAGTTTGTACAAGTGTGTACAAGTTTGTACAAGTGTGTACAAGTTTGTACAAGGTTGTACAAATGTATACAAGGGTGTACAAATGTGTACAAGGGTGCACAAGTTTGTACAAGGGTGTACAAGTGTGTACAAGCTGGTACAAGTGTGTACAAGCTTGTACAAGTGTGTACAAGGGTGTACAGGTTTGTACAAGGTTGTACAAGTGTTTACAAGGGTGTACAAGTATGTACAAGAATGTACAAGTTTGTACAAGTGTGTACAAGTGTGTACAAGGTTGTACAATTGTGTACAAGGTTGTACAAGTGTGTACAAGGTTGTACAAGTGTGTACAAGGTTGTACAAGTGTGTACAAAGGTGTACAAGTGTGTACAAGGTTGTACAAGTGTGTACAAGGTTGAACAAGTGTGTACAAGGTTGTACAAGGTTGTACAATTGTGTACAAGGTTGTACAAGTGTGTAAAAGGTTGTACAAGTGTGTACAAGGGTGTACAAGTTTGTACAAGTGTGTACAAGTTTGTACAAGTGTGTACAAGTTTGTACAAGGTTGTACAAATGTATACAAGGGTGTACAAAAGTGTACAAGGGTGCACAAGTTTGTACAAGGGTGTACAAGTGTGTACAAGCTTGTACAAGTGTGTACAAGGGTGTACAGGTTTGTACAAGGTTGTACAAGTGTTTACAAGGGTGTACAAGTATGTACAAGAATGTAAAAGTTTGTACAAGTGTGTACAAGTTTGTAAAAGGTTGTACAAGTGTGTACAAGTGTGTACAAGGGTGTACAGGTTTGTACAAGGTTGTACAAGTGTTTACAAGGGTGTACAAAAGAATGTACAAGTTTGTACAAGTGTGTACAAGTTTGTAAAAGGTTGTACAAGTGTGTACAAGGTTGTACAAGTGTGTACAAGGTTGTACCATAGTGTACAAGGTTGTACAAGTGTGTACAAAGGTGTACAAGTGTGTACAAGGTTGTACAAGTGTGTACAAAGTTGTACAAGTGTGTACATGGTTGTACAAGGTTTTACAATTGTGTACAAGGTTGTACAAGTGTGTACAAGGTTGTACAAGTGTGTACAAGGGTGTACAAGTTTGTACAAGTGTGTACAAGTTTGTACAAGTGTGTTCAAGTTTGTACAAGGTTGTACAAATGTACACAAGGGTGTACAAAAGTGTACAAGGGTGCACAAGTTTGTACAAGGTTGTACAAGTGTGTACAAGTTTGTACAAGGTTGTACAAGTGTGTACAAGTTTGTACAAGGTTGTACAAACGTGTACAATTGTGTACAAGGTTGTACAAGTGTGTACAAGGTTGTACAAGTGTGTACAAGGTTGTACAAGTGTGTACAAAGTTGTACAAGTGTGTACAAGGTTGTACAAGTGTGTACAAGGTTGTACAAGTGTGTACAAGGGTGCACAAGTGTGTACAAGGGTGTACAATCGTGTACAAGCTTGTACAATCGTGTACAAGCTTGTACAAGTGTGTACAAGGGTTTACAGGTTTGTACAAGGTTGTACAAGTGTGTACAAGGGTGTACAAATGTGTACAAGGATGTAAAAGTTTGTACAAGTGTGTACAAGTTTGTACAAGGTTGTACAAGTGTGTACAATGTTTTACAATTGTGTACAAGGTTGTACAAGTGTGTACAAGCTTGTACAGGTTTGTACAAGGTTGTACAAGTGTTTACAAGGGAGTACAAGTATGTACAAGAATGTACAAGTTTGTACAAGTGTGTACAAGTGTGTACAAGGTTGTACAAGTGTGTAAAAGGTTGTACAAGTGTGTACAAGGTTGTACAAGTGTGTACAAGGTTGAACAAGTGTGTACAAAGGTGTACAAGTGTGTACAAGGTTGTACAAGTGTGTACAAGGTTGTACAAGTGTGCACAAGGTTGTACAAGTGTGTACAAGGTTGTACAAGGTTGTACAATTGTGTACAAGGTTGTACAAGTGTGTACAAGGTTGTACAAGTGTGTACAAGGTTGAACAAGTGTGTACAAAGGTGTACAAGTGTGTACAAGGTTGTACAAGTGTGTACAAGGTTGTACAAGTGTGCACAAGGTTGTACAAGTGTGCACAAGTTTGTACAAGGTTGTACAAATGTATACAAGGGTGTACAAAAGTGTACAAGGGTGCACAAGTTTGTACAAGGGTGTACAAGTGTGTACAAGCTTGTACAAGTGTGTACAAGGGTGTACAGGTTTGTACAAGGTTGTACAAGTGTTTACAAGGATGTACAAGTATGTACAAGAATGTACAAGTTTGTACAAGTGTGTACAAGTTTGTAAAAGGTTGTACAAGTGTGTACAAGGGTGTACAAGTGTGTACAAGGGTGCACAAGTTTGAACAAGGGTGTACAAGTGTGTACAAGCTTGTACAAGTGTGTACAAGCTTGTACAAGTGTGTACAAGCTTGTACAAGTGTTTACAAGGGTGTACAAGTATGCACAAGAATGTACAAGTTTGTACAAGTGTGTACAAGTTTGTAAAAGGTTGTACAAGTGTGTACAAGGGTGTACAAGTGTGTACAAGGGTGCACAAGTGTGTACAAGGGTGTACAATCTTGTACAAGCTTGTACAATCGTGTACAAGGGTGTACAGGTTTGTACAAGGTTGTACAAGTGTGTACAAGGGTGTACAAATGTGTACAAGGATGTAAAAGTTTGTACAAGTGTGTACAAGTTTGTACAAGGTTGTACAAGTAAGTACAAGTTTGTACAAGAATGTACAAGTGTGTACAAGGTTTTACAATTGTGTAAAAGGTTGTACAAGTGTGTACAAGGTTGTACAAGTGTGTACAAGCTTGTACAAGTGTGTACAAGGTTGTACAAGTGTGTACAAGGTTGTACAAGTGTGTACAAGGTTGTACAAGTGTGTACAAGGGTGTACAGGTTTGTACAAGGTTGTACAAGTGTGTACAAGGTTGTACGAGTGTGTACAAGGGTGTACAAGTTTGTACAATTGTGTACAAGTTTGTACAAGGTTGTACAAATGTATACAAGGGTGTACAAAAGTGTACAAGGGTGCACAAGTTTGAACAAGGGTGTACAAGTGTGTACAAGCTTGTACAAGTGTGTACAAGCTTGTACAAGTGTGTACAAGCTTGTACAAGTGTTTACAAGGGTGTACAAGTATGCACAAGAATGTACAAGTTTGTACAAGTGTGTACAAGTTTGTAAAAGGTTGTACAAGTGTGTACAAGGGTGTACAAGTGTGTACAAGGGTGCACAAGTGTGTACAAGGGTGTACAATCTTGTACAAGCTTGTACAATCGTGTACAAGGGTGTACAGGTTTGTACAAGGTTGTACAAGTGTGTACAAGGGTGTACAAATGTGTACAAGGATGTAAAAGTTTGTACAAGTGTGCAAACACTTGTACAACCTTTTACACAATTGTAAAACCTTGTACACACTTGTACATTCTTGTACAAACTTGTACTTACTTGTACAACCTTGTACAAACTTGTACACACTTGTACAAACTTTTACATCCTTGTACACATTTGTACACCCTTGTACACACTTGTACAACCTTGTACAAACCTGTACACCCTTGTACACGATTGTACAAGCTTGTACAAGATTGTACACCCTTGTACACACTTGTGCACCCTTGTACACACTTGTACACCCTTGTACACACTTGTATAACCTTTTACAAACTTGTACACACTTGTACAAACTTGTACATTCTTGTGCATACTTGTACACCCTTGTAAACACTTGTACAAGCTTGTACACACTTGTACAAGCTTGTACACACTTGTACACCCTTGTTCAAACTTGTGCACCCTTGTACACTTTTGTACACCCTTGTATACATTTGTACAACCTTGTACAAACTTGTACACAATTGTACAAACTTGTACACACTTGTACAAACTTGTACACCCTTGTACACACTCGTACATACTTGTACACACTTGTACAACCTTGTACAAACCTGTACACCCTTGTACACACTTGTACAACCTTGTACACACTTGTACAACCTTGTACACACTTGTACAACCTTGTACACACTTGTACAAGCTTGTACACACTTGTACAACCTTGTACACACTTGTACAACCTTTTACACAATTGTAAAACCTTGTACACACTTGTACATTCTTGTACAAACTTGTACTTACTTGTACAACCTTGTACAAGCTTGTACACAATTGTACAAACTTTTACATCCTTGTACACATTTGTACACCCTTGTACACACTTGTACAACCTTGTACAAACCTGTACACCCTTGTACACGATTGTACAAGCTTGTACAAGATTGTACACCCTTGTACACACTTGTGCACCCTTGTACACACTTGTACACCCTTGTACACACTTGTACAACCTTTTACAAACTTGTACACACTTGTACAAACTTGTACATTCTTGTACATACTTGTACACCCTTGTAAACACTTGTACAACCTTGTACAAACCTGTACACCCTTGTACACACTTGTACAAGCTTGTACACACTTGTACACCCTTGTACACACTTGTACAACCTTGTACACACTTGTACAACCTTGTACACAATTGTACAACCTTGTACAACCTTGTACACACTTGTACAACCTTGTACACACTTGTACAACCTTGTACACACTTGTACAACCTTGTACACACTTGTACAACCTTGTACACACTTGTACACCTTTGTACACACTTGTTCAACCTTGTACACACTTGTACAACCTTGTTCAAACTTGTGCACCCTTGTACACACTTGTACACCCTTGCACACACTTGTACAACCTTTTACAAACTTGTACACACTTGTACAAACTTGTACATTCTTGTACATACTTGTACACCCTTGTAAACACTTGTACAACCTTGTACAAACCTGTACAGCCTTGTACACACTTGTACAAGCTTGTACACACTTGTACACCCTTGTACAAACTTGTGCACCCTTGTACACTTTTGTACACCCTTGTATACATTTGTACAACCTTGTACAAACTTGTGCACACTTGTACAAACTTGTACACACTTGTACAAACTTGTACACCGTTGTACACACTTGTACAACCTTGTACACACTTGTACAACCTTGTACACAATTGTACAACCTTGTACAACCTTGTACACACTTGTACAACCTTGTACACACTTGTACAACCTTGTACACACTTGTACAACCTTGTACACACTTGTACACCTTTGTACACACTTGTTCAACCTTGTACACACTTGTACAACCTTGTACACACTTGTACAACCTTGTACACACTTGTACAACCTTGTACACACTTGTACACACTTGTAAAAACTTGTACATTCTTGTACATACTTGTACTCCCTTGTAAACACTTGTACAACCTTGTACAAACCTGTACAACCTTGTACACACTTGTACAACCTTGTACACAATTGTAAAACATTGTACACACTTGTACAACCTTGTACAAACTTGTACACACTTGTACAAACTTTTACATCCTTGTACACATTTGTACACCCTTGTACACACTTGTACAACCTTGTACAAACCTGTAAACCCTTGTACACACTTGTACAAGCTTGTACACGATTGTACAAGCTTGTACACGATTGTACACCCTTGTACACACTTGTGCACCCTTGTACACACTTGTACAACCTTGTACACACTTGTACAACCTTGTACACACTTGTACAACCTTGTACACACTTGTACAACCTTGTACACACTTGTACAACCTTGTACACACTTGTACAACCTTGTACACACTTGTACAACCTTGTACACACTTGTACACCTTTGTACAACCTTGTACAAACTTGTACACACTTGTACAACCTTGTAGAAACTTGTACACACTTGTACAACCTTGTACAAACTTGTGCACACTTGTACACTTTTGTACACCCTTGTGTACATTTGTACAACCTTGTACAAACTTGTACACACTTGTACAAACTTGTACACACTTGTACAAACTTGTAAACCCTTGTACACACTTGTACAACCTTGTACACACTTGTACAACCTTGTACACACTTGTACAACCTTGTACACAATTGTAAAACCTTGTACAACCATGTACACACTTGTACAACTTTGTACACACTTGTACAAACTTGTACATTCTTTTGTACACCCTTGTAAACACTTGTACAAACTTGTACAAACCTGTACACCCTTGTACACACTTGTACAAGCTTGTACACACTTGTACAAGCTTGTACACACTTGTACACACTTGTACAAACTTGTGCACCCTTGTACACTTTTTTACACCCTTGTATACATTTGTACAAACTTGTACAAACTTGTACACACTTGTACAAACTTGTACACACTTGTACAAACTTGTACACCCTTGTACACATTTTACAACCTTGTACACACTTGTACAACCTTGTACACAATTGTACAACCTTGTACAACCATGTACACACTTGTACAACCTTGTACACACTTGTACAACCTTGTACACACTTGTACACCTTTGTACACACTTATACAACCTTGTACACACTTGTACAACCTTGTACACACTTGTACAACCTTGTACACACTTGTACAACCTTGTACACACTTGTACAACCTTGTACACACTTGTACAACCTTGTACACACTTGTACAACCTTGTAAAAACTTGTACAAGCTTGTTCACGATTTTACACCCTTGTACACACTTGTGCACCCTTGTACACACTTGTACAACCTTGTACACACTTGTACAACCTTGTAAACACTTGTACAACCATGTACACACTTGTACAACCTTGTACACACTTGTACAACCTTGTACACACTTGACCAATCTTGTACACACTTGTACAACCTTGTACAACCTTGTACACACTTGTACAACCTTGTACACACTTGTACAAGCTTGTACACACTTGTACAACCTTGTACACACTTGTGCACCCTTGTACAAACTTGTACTTACTTGTACAACCTTGTACAAACTTGTACACACTTGTACAAACTTTTACATCCTTGTACACATTTGTACACCCTTGTACACACTTGTACAACCTTGTACAAACCTGTACACCCTTGAACACACTTGTACAACCTTGTACAAACCTGTACACCCTTGAACACACTTGTGCACCCTTGTACACACTTGTACACCCTTGTACACACTTGTACAACCTTTTACAAACTTGTACACACTTGTACAAACTTGTACATTCTTGTACATACTTGTACACCCTTGTAAACACTTGTACAAACTTGTACAAACCTGTACACCCTTGTACACACTTGTACAAGCTTTTACACACTTGTACAAGCTTGTACACACTTGTACACCCTTGTACAAACTTGTGCACCCTTGTTTACTTTTGTACACCCTTGTATACATTTGTACAACCTTGTACAAACTTGTACACAATTGTACAAACTTGTACACACTTGTACAAACTTGTACACCCTTGTACACACTTGTACAACCTTGTACACACTTGTACAACCTTGTACAAACCTGTACACCCTTGTACACACTTGTACAAGATTGTACACGATTGTACACCCTTGTACACACTTGTGCAACCTTGTACACACTTGTACACCCTTGTACACACTTGTACAACCTTTTACAAACTTGTACACACTTGTGCAAACTTTTACATTCTTGTACATACTTGTACACCCTTGTAAACACTTGTACAACCTTGTACAAACCTGTACACCCTTGTACACACTTGTACAAGCTTGTACACACTTGTACACCCTTGTACAAACTTGTGCACCCTTGTACACTTTTGTACACCCTTGTATACATTTGTACAACCTTGTACAAACTTGTAAACACTTGTACAAACTTGTACACACTTGTACAAACTTGTACACCCTTGTACACTCATGTACAACCTTGTACACACTTGTACAACCTTGTACACAATTGTACAACCTTGTACAACCTTGTACACACTTGTACAACCTTGTACACACTTGTACAACCTTGTACACACTTGTACAACCTTGTACACACTTGTACACCTTTGTACACACTTGTTCAACCTTGTACACACTTGTACAACCTTGTACACACTTGTACAACCTTGTACACACTTGTACAACCTTGTACACACTTGTACACACTTGTAAAAACTTGTACATTCTTGTACATACTTGTACTCCCTTGTAAACACTTGTACAACCTTGTACAAACCTGTACAACCTTGTACACACTTGTACAACCTTGTACACAATTGTAAAACATTGTACACACTTGTACAACCTTGTACAAACTTGTACACACTTGTACAAACTTTTACATCCTTGTACACATTTGTACACCCTTGTACACACTTGTACAACCTTGTACAAACCTGTAAACCCTTGTACACACTTGTACAAGCTTGTACACGATTGTACAAGCTTGTACACGATTGTACACCCTTGTACACACTTGTGCACCCTTGTACACACTTATACAACCTTGTACACACTTGTACAACCTTGTACACACTTGTACAACCTTGTACACACTTGTACAACCTTGTACACACTTGTACAACCTTGTACACACTTGTACAACCTTGTACACACTTGTACAACCTTGTACACAATTGTACACCTTTGTACAACCTTGTACAAACTTGTACACACTTGTACAACCTTGTACAAACTTGTACACACTTGTACAACCTTGTACAAACTTGTGCACCCTTGTACACTTTTGTACACCCTTGTGTACATTTGTACAACCTTGTACAAACTTGTACACACTTGTACAAACTTGTACACACTTGTACAAACTTGTACACCCTTGTACACACTTGTACAACCTTGTACACACTTGTACAACCTTGTACACAATTGTAAAACCTTGTACAACCATGTACACACTTGTACAACTTTGTACACACTTGTACAACCTTGTACACACTTGTACACCTTTGTACACACTTGTACAACCTTGTACACTATGGTACAACCTTGTACACACTTGTACAACCTTGTACACACTTGTACAACCTTTTACAAACTTGTACACACTTGTACAAACTTGTACATTCTTTTGTACACCCTTGTAAACACTTGTACAAACTTGTACAAACCTGTACACCCTTGTACACACTTGTACAAGCTTGTACACACTTGTACAAGCTTGTACACACTTGTACACCCTTGTACAAACTTGTGCACCCTTGTACACTTTTGTACACCCTTGTATACATTTGTACAAACTTGTACAAACTTGTACACACTTGTACAAACTTGTACACACTTGTACAAACTTGTACACCCTTGTACACATTGTACAACCTTGTACACACTTGTACAACCTTGTTCACACTTGTACAACCTTGTACACACTTGTACAACCTTGTACACATTTGTACAACCTTGTACACACTTGTACAACCTTGTACACACTTGTACAACCTTGTACACACTTGTACAAGCTTGTACACACTTGTACAACCTTGTACACACTTGTGCACCCTTGTACAAACTTGTACTTACTTGTACAACCTTGTACAAACTTGTACACACTTGTACAAACTTTTACATCCTTGTACACATTTGTACACCCTTGTACACACTTGTACAACCTTGTACAAACCTGTACACCCTTGAACACACTTGTACAAGCTTGTACACGATTGTACACCCTTGTACACACTTGTGCACCCTTGTACACACTTGTACACCCTTGTACACACTTGTACAACCTTTTACAAACTTGTACACACTTGTACAAACTTGTACATTCTTGTACATACTTGTACACCCTTGTAAACACTTGTACAGACTTGTACAAACCTGTACACCCTTGTACACACTTGTACAAGCTTGTACACACTTGTACAAGCTTGTACACACTTGTACACCCTTGTACAAACTTGTGCACCCTTGTTTACTTTTGTACACCCTTGTATACATTTGTACAACCTTGTACAAACTTGTACACAATTGTACAAACTTGTACACACTTGTACAAACTTGTACACCCTTGTACACACTTGTACAACCTTGTACACACTTGTACAAACTTGTACAAACCTGTACACCCTTGTACACACTTGTACAAGATTGTACACGATTGTACACCCTTGTACACACTTGTGCACCCTTGTACACACTTGTACACCCTTGTACACACTTGTACAACCTTTTACAAACTTGTACACCCTTGTAAACACTTGTACAACCTTGTACAAACCTGTACACCCTTGTACACACTTGTACAACCTTGTACAAACCTGTACACCCTTGTACACACTTGTACAAGCTTGTACACACTTGTACACCCTTGTACAAACTTGTGCACCCTTGTACACTTTTGTACACCCTTGTATACATTTGTACAACCTTGTACAAACTTGTACACACTTGTACAAACTTGTACACACTTGTACAAACTTGTACACCCTTGTACACACTTGTACAACCTTGTACACACTTGTACAACCTTGTACACAATTGTACAACCTTGTACAACCTTGTACACACTTGTTCAACCTTGTACACACTTGTACAACCTTGTACACACTTGTACACCTTTATACACACTTGTACAACCTTGTACACACTTGTACAACCTTGTACACACTTGTACAACCTTGTACACACTTGTACAACCTTGTACACACTTGTACACACTTGTACAAACTTGTACATTCTTGTACATACTTGTACACCCTTGTAAACACTTGTACAACCTTGTACAAACCTGTACACCCTTGTACACACTTGTACAAGCTTGTACACACTTTTACAAGCTTGTACACACTTGTACACCCTTGTACAAACTTGTGCACCCTTGTACACTTTTGTACACCCTTGTATACATTTGTACAACCTTGTACAAACTTGTACACACTTGTACAAACTTGTACACACTTGTACAAACTTGTACACCCTTGTACTCACTTGTACAACCTTGTACACACTTGTACAACCTTGTACACACTTGTACAACCTTGTACACACTTGTACAACCTTGTACACAATTGTACAACCTTTTACAACCTTGTACACGATTGTACAACCTTGTACACACTTGTACAACCTTGTACACACTTGTACAACCTTGTACACAATTGTACAACCTTTTACAACCTTGTACACGATTGTACAACCTTGTACACACTTGTACAACCTTGTACACACTTGTACAACCTTGTACACAATTGTACACCTTTGTACACACTTGTACAAACTTGTCCACACTTGTACAACCTTGTACACACTTGTACAACCTTGTACACACTTTTTCAACCTTGTACACACTTATACAACCTTGTACACACTTGTACAACCTTGTACACACTTGTACAACCTTGTTCACACTTGTACAACCTTGTACACACTTGTACAACCTTGTAAAAACTTGCACAACCTTGTACACACTTGTACACCCTTGTACACACTTGTACAAGCTTGTACACACTTGTACACCCTTGTACACACTTGTACAAGCTTGTACACACTTGTACAACCTTGTACACACTTGTACACCCTTGTACACACATGTACAACCTTTTACAAACTTGTACACACTTGTACAAAATTGTACATTCTTGTACATACTTGTACATCCTTGTACACACTTGTACAACCTTGTACAAACCTGTACACCCTTGTACACACTTGTACAAGCTTGTACACACTTGTGCACCCTTGTACACACTTGTACACCCTTGTACACACTTGTACAACCTTTTACAAACTTGTACACACTTGTACAAACTTGTACATTCTTGTACATACTTGTACACCCTTGTAAACACTTGTACAACCTTGTACAAACCTGTACACCCTTGTACACACTTGTACAAGCTTGTACACACTTGTACAAGCTTGTACACACTTGTACACCCTTGTACAAACTTGTGCACCCTTGTACACTTTTGTACACCCTTGTATACATTTGTACAACCTTGTACAAACTTGTACACAATTGTACAAACTTGTACACACTTGTACAAACTTGTACACCCTTGAACACACTTGTACAACCTTGTACACACTTGTACAACCTTGTACACACATGTACAACCTTGTACACAATTGTACAACCTTGTACAACCTTGTACACACTTGTACAACCTTGTACACACTTGTACAACCTTGTACACACTTGTACAACCTTGTACACACTTGTACACCTTTGTACACACTTGTACAACCTTGTACACACTTGTACAACCTTGTACACACTTGTACAACCATGTACACACTTTTTCAACCTTGTACACACTTATACAACCTTGTACACACTTGTACAACCTTGTTCACACTTGTACAACCTTGTACACACTTGTACAACCTTGTACACACTTGTACAACCTTGTACACACTTGTACAACCTTGTAAAAACTTGTACAACCTTGTACACACTTGTACGCCCTTGTACACACTTGTACAAGCTTGTACACACTTGTACAACCTTGTACACACTTGTTCACCCTTGTACACACTTGTACAACCTTTTACAAACTTGTACACACTTGTACAAAATTGTACATTCTTGTACATACTTGTACATCCTTGTACACATTTGTACAACCTTGTACAAACCTGTACACCCTTGTACACACTTGTACAAGCTTGTACACACTTGTACACCCTTGTACAAACTTGTGCACCCTTGTACACTTTTGTACACCCTTGTACACATTTGTACAACCTTGTACAAACTTAAACACACTTGTACAAACATGTACACACTTGAACAACCATGTACACACTTGTACAACCTTGTACACACTTGTACAAGCTTGTACACACTTGTACAAACTTGTACACACTTGTACAACCTTGTACACACTTGTACAACCTTGTACACAATTGTAAAACCTTGTACACACTTGTACAACCTTGTACAAACCTGTACACCCTTGTACACACTTGTACAAGCTTGTACACGATTGTACACTCTTGTACACACTTGTGCAACCTTGTACTCACTTGTACAACCTTGTAAACACTTGTACAACCTTGTACAAACCTGTACACCCTTGTACACACTTGTACACCCTTGTACAAACTTGTGCACCCTTGTACACTTTTGTACACCCTTGTACACATTTGTACAACCTTGTACAAACTTGTACACACTTGTACAAACTTGTACACACTTGTACAACCTTGTACACACTTGTACAACCTTGTACACACTTGTACAACCTTGTACAAACCTGTAAACCCTTGTACAAACTTGAAACAAGCATGTACACGATTGTACAAGCTTGTACACGATTGTACACCCTTGTACACACTTGTGCACCCTTGTACACACTTGTACAACCTTGTACACACTTGTGCAACCTTGTACACACTTGTACAACCTTGTACACACTTGTACAACCTTGTACACACTTGTACAACCTTGTACAACCTTGTACAAACTTGTACACACTTGTACAAACTTTTACATCCTTGTACACATTTGTACATCCTTGTACACACTTGTACAAACTTGTACATTCTTGTACATACTTGTACACCCTTGTACACACTTGTACAAACTTGTACATTCTTGTACATACTTGTACACCCTTGTACACACTTGTACAACCTTGTACAAACCTGTAAACCCTTGTACAAGCTTGTACACACTTGTACACCCTTGTACAAACTTGTGCACCCTTGTACACTTTTGTACACCCTTGTACACATTTGTACAACCTTGTACAAACTTGTACACACTTAAACAAACTTGTACACACTTGTACAACCTTGTACCCACTTGTACAACCTTGTACACACTTGTACAACCTTGTACACGCTTGTACAACCTTGTACACACTTGTACAACCTTTTACACAATTGTAAAACCTTGTACACACTTGTACATTCTTGTACAAACTTGTACTTACTTGTACAACCTTGTACAAACTTGTACACACTTGTACAAACTTTTTCATCCTTGTACACATTTGTACACCCTTGTACACACTTGTACAACCTTGTACAAACCTGTACACCCTTGTACACACTTGTACAAGCTTGTACACGATTGTACACCCTTGTACACACTTGTGCACCCTTGTATACATTTGTACAACCTTGTACAAACTTGTACACAATTGTACAAACTTGTACACACTTGTACAAACTTGTACACCCTTGTACACACTTGTACAACCTTGTACACACTTGTACAAACTTGTACACCCTTGTACACACTTGTACAACCTTGTACACACTTGTACAACCTTGTACACAATTGTACAACCTTGTACAACCTTGTACACACTTGTACAACCTTGTACACACTTGTACAACCTTGTACACACTTGTACAACCTTGTAAAAACTTGTACAACCTTGTACACACTTGTACACCCTTGTACACACTTGTACAAGCTTGTACACACTTGTACAAGCTTGTTCACACTTGTACAACCTTGTACACACTTGTTCACCCTTGTACACACTTGTACAACCTTTTACAAACTTGTACACACTTGTACAAAATTGTACATTCTTGTACATACTTGTACATCCTTGTACACATTTGTACAACGTAGTACAAACCTGTACACCATTGTACACACTTGTACAAGCTTGTACACACTTGTACACCCTTGTACAAACTTGTGCACCCTTGTACACTTTTGTACACCCTTGTACACATTTGTACAACCTTGTACAAACTTAAACACACTTGTACAAACATGTACACACTTGTACTCACTTGTACAACCTTGTACACACTTGTACAACCTTGTACACACTTGTACAACCTTGTACACAATTGTACAACCTTTTACAACCTTGTACACGATTGTACAACCTTGTACACACTTGTACAACCTTGTACACACTTGTACAACCTTGTACACAATTGTACACCTTTGTACACACTTGTACAAACTTGTCCACACTTGTACAACCTTGTACACACTTGTACAACCTTGTACACACTTTTTCAACCTTGTACACACTTATACAACCTTGTACACACTTGTACAACCTTGAACACACTTGTACAACCTTGTACACACTTGTACAACCTTGTACACACTTGTACAACCTTGTAAAAACTTGCACAACCTTGTACACACTTGTACACCCTTGTACACACTTGTACAAGCTTGTACACACTTGTACACCCTTGTACACACTTGTACAAGCTTGTACACACTTGTACAACCTTGTACACACTTGTACACCCTTGTACACACATGTACAACCTTTTACAAACTTGTACACACTTGTACAAAATTGTACATTCTTGTACATACTTGTACATCCTTGTACACACTTGTACAACCTTGTACAAACCTGTACACCCTTGTACACACTTGTACAAGCTTGTACACACTTGTGCACCCTTGTACACACTTGTACACCCTTGTACACACTTGTACAACCTTTTACAAACTTGTACACACTTGTACAAACTTGTACATTCTTGTACATACTTGTACACCCTTGTAAACACTTGTACAACCTTGTACAAACCTGTACACCCTTGTACACACTTGTACAAGCTTGTACACACTTGTACAAGCTTGTACACACTTGTACACCCTTGTACAAACTTGTGCACCCTTGTACACTTTTGTACACCCTTGTATACATTTGTACAAACTTGTACAACCTTGTACACACTTGTACAACCTTGTAAAAACTTGCACAACCTTGTACACACTTGTACACCCTTGTACACACTTGTACAAGCTTGTACACACTTGTACACCCTTGTACACACTTGTACAAGCTTGTACACACTTGTACAACCTTGTACACACTTGTACACCCTTGTACACACATGTACAACCTTTTACAAACTTGTACACACTTGTACAAAATTGTACATTCTTGTACATACTTGTACATCCTTGTACACACTTGTACAACCTTGTACAAACCTGTACACCCTTGTACACACTTGTACAAGCTTGTACACACTTGTGCACCCTTGTACACACTTGTACACCCTTGTACACACTTGTACAACCTTTTACAAACTTGTACACACTTGTACAAACTTGTACATTCTTGTACATACTTGTACACCCTTGTAAACACTTGTACAACCTTGTACAAACCTGTACACCCTTGTACACACTTGTACAAGCTTGTACACACTTGTACAAGCTTGTACACACTTGTACACCCTTGTACAAACTTGTGCACCCTTGTACACTTTTGTACACCCTTGTATACATTTGTACAAACTTGTACAAACTTGTACACACTTGTACAAACTTGTACACACTTGTACAAACTTGTACACCCTTGTACACATTGTACAACCTTGTACACACTTGTACAACCTTGTACACACTTGTACAACCTTGTACACACTTGTACAACCTTGTACACATTTGTACAACCTTGTACACACTTGTACAACCTTGTACACACTTGTACAACCTTGTACACACTTGTACAAGCTTGTACACACTTGTACAACCTTGTACACACTTGTGCACCCTTGTACAAACTTGTACTTACTTGTACAACCTTGTACAAACTTGTACACACTTGTACAAACTTTTACATCCTTGTACACATTTGTACACCCTTGTACACACTTGTACAACCTTGTACAAACCTGTACACCCTTGAACACACTTGTACAAGCTTGTACACGATTGTACACCCTTGTACACACTTGTGCACCCTTGTACACACTTGTACACCCTTGTACACACTTGTACAACCTTTTACAAACTTGTACACACTTGTACAAACTTGTACATTCTTGTACATACTTGTACACCCTTGTAAACACTTGTACAAACTTGTACAAACCTGTACACCCTTGTACACACTTGTACAAACTTGTGCACCCTTGTTTACTTTTGTACACCCTTGTATACATTTGTACAACCTTGTACAAACTTGTACACAATTGTACAAACTTGTACACACTTGTACAAACTTGTACACCCTTGTACACACTTGTACAACCTTGTACACACTTGTACAAACTTGTACAAACCTGTACACCCTTGTACACACTTGTACAAGATTGTACACGATTGTACACCCTTGTACACACTTGTGCACCCTTGTACACACTTGTACACCCTTGTACACACTTGTACAACCTTTTACAAACTTGTACACACTTGTGCAAACTTTTACATTCTTGTACATACTTGTACACCCTTGTAAACACTTGTACAACCTTGTACAAACCTGTACACCCTTGTACACACTTGTACAAGCTTGTACACACTTGTACACCCTTGTACAAACTTGTGCACCCTTGTACACTTTTGTACACCCTTGTATACATTTGTACAACCTTGTACAAACTTGTACACACTTGTACAAACTTGTACACACTTGTACAAACTTGTACACACTTGTACAAACTTGTACATTCTTGTACATACTTGTACACCCTTGTAAACACTTGTACAACCTTGTACAAACCTGTACACCCTTGTACACACTTGTACAAGCTTGTACACACTTGTACAAGCTTGTACACACTTGTACACCCTTGTACAAACTTGTGCACCCTTGTACACTTTTGTACACCCTTGTATACATTTGTACAACCTTGTACAAACTTGTACACAATTGTACAAACTTGTACACACTTGTACAAACTTGTACACCCTTGAACACACTTGTACAACCTTGTACACACTTGTACAACCTTGTACACACATGTACAACCTTGTACACAATTGTACAACCTTGTACAACCTTGTACACACTTGTACAACCTTGTACACACTTGTACAACCTTGTACACACTTGTACAACCTTGTACACACTTGTACACCTTTGTACACACTTGTACAACCTTGTACACACTTGTACAACCTTGTACACACTTGTACAACCATGTACACACTTTTTCAACCTTGTACACACTTATACAACCTTGTACACACTTGTACAACCTTGTTCACACTTGTACAACCTTGTACACACTTGTACAACCTTGTACACACTTGTACAACCTTGTACACACTTGTACAACCTTGTAAAAACTTGTACAACCTTGTACACACTTGTACGCCCTTGTACACACTTGTACAAGCTTGTACACACTTGTACAACCTTGTACACACTTGTTCACCCTTGTACACACTTGTACAACCTTTTACAAACTTGTACACACTTGTACAAAATTGTACATTCTTGTACATACTTGTACATCCTTGTACACATTTGTACAACCTTGTACAAACCTGTACACCCTTGTACACACTTGTACAAGCTTGTACACACTTGTACACCCTTGTACAAACTTGTGCACCCTTGTACACTTTTGTACACCCTTGTACACATTTGTACAACCTTGTACAAACTTAAACACACTTGTACAAACATGTACACACTTGAACAACCATGTACACACTTGTACAACCTTGTACACACTTGTACAAGCTTGTACACACTTGTACAAACTTGTACACACTTGTACAACCTTGTACACACTTGTACAACCTTGTACACAATTGTAAAACCTTGTACACACTTGTACAACCTTGTACAAACCTGTACACCCTTGTACACACTTGTACAAGCTTGTACACGATTGTACACTCTTGTACACACTTGTGCAACCTTGTACACACTTGTACAACCTTGTAAACACTTGTACAACCTTGTACAAACCTGTACACCCTTGTACACACTTGTACACCCTTGTACAAACTTGTGCACCCTTGTACACTTTTGTACACCCTTGTACACATTTGTACAACCTTGTACAAACTTGTACACACTTGTACAAACTTGTACACACTTGTACAACCTTGTACACACTTGTACAACCTTGTACACACTTGTACAACCTTGTACAAACCTGTAAACCCTTGTACAAACTTGAAACAAGCATGTACACGATTGTACAAGCTTGTACACGATTGTACACCCTTGTACACACTTGTGCACCCTTGTACACACTTGTACAACCTTGTACACACTTGTGCAACCTTGTACACACTTGTACAACCTTGTACACACTTGTACAACCTTGTACACACTTGTACAACCTTGTACAACCTTGTACAAACTTGTACACACTTGTACAAACTTTTACATCCTTGTACACATTTGTACATCCTTGTACACACTTGTACAAACTTGTACATTCTTGTACATACTTGTACACCCTTGTACACACTTGTACAAACTTGTACATTCTTGTACATACTTGTACACCCTTGTACACACTTGTACAACCTTGTACAAACCTGTAAACCCTTGTACAAGCTTGTACACACTTGTACACCCTTGTACAAACTTGTGCACCCTTGTACACTTTTGTACACCCTTGTACACATTTGTACAACCTTGTACAAACTTGTACACACTTAAACAAACTTGTACACACTTGTACAACCTTGTACCCACTTGTACAACCTTGTACACACTTGTACAACCTTGTACACGCTTGTACAACCTTGTACACACTTGTACAACCTTTTACACAATTGTAAAACCTTGTACACACTTGTACATTCTTGTACAAACTTGTACTTACTTGTACAACCTTGTACAAACTTGTACACACTTGTACAAACTTTTTCATCCTTGTACAAATTTGTACACCCTTGTACACACTTGTACAACCTTGTACAAACCTGTACACCCTTGTACACACTTGTACAAGCTTGTACACGATTGTACACCCTTGTACACACTTGTGCACCCTTGTATACATTTGTACAACCTTGTACAAACTTGTACACAATTGTACAAACTTGTACACACTTGTACAAACTTGTACACCCTTGTACACACTTGTACAACCTTGTACACACTTGTACAAACTTGTACACCCTTGTACACACTTGTACAACCTTGTACACACTTGTACAACCTTGTACACAATTGTACAACCTTGTACAACCTTGTACACACTTGTACAACCTTGTACACACTTGTACAACCTTGTACACACTTGTACAACCTTGTAAAAACTTGTACAACCTTGTACACACTTGTACACCCTTGTACACACTTGTACAAGCTTGTACACACTTGTACAAGCTTGTACACACTTGTACAACCTTGTACACACTTGTTCACCCTTGTACACACTTGTACAACCTTTTACAAACTTGTACACACTTGTACAAAATTGTACATTCTTGTACATACTTGTACATCCTTGTACACATTTGTACAACGTAGTACAAACCTGTACACCATTGTACACACTTGTACAAGCTTGTACACACTTGTACACCCTTGTACAAACTTGTGCACCCTTGTACACTTTTGTACACCCTTGTACACATTTGTACAACCTTGTACAAACTTAAACACACTTGTACAAACATGTACACACTTGTACTCACTTGTACAACCTTGTACACACTTGTACAACCTTGTACACACTTGTACAACCTTGTACACAATTGTACAACCTTTTACAACCTTGTACACGATTGTACAACCTTGTACACACTTGTACAACCTTGTACACACTTGTACAACCTTGTACACAATTGTACACCTTTGTACACACTTGTACAAACTTGTCCACACTTGTACAACCTTGTACACACTTGTACAACCTTGTACACACTTTTTCAACCTTGTACACACTTATACAACCTTGTACACACTTGTACAACCTTGAACACACTTGTACAACCTTGTACACACTTGTACAACCTTGTACACACTTGTACAACCTTGTAAAAACTTGCACAACCTTGTACACACTTGTACACCCTTGTACACACTTGTACAAGCTTGTACACACTTGTACACCCTTGTACACACTTGTACAAGCTTGTACACACTTGTACAACCTTGTACACACTTGTACACCCTTGTACACACATGTACAACCTTTTACAAACTTGTACACACTTGTACAAAATTGTACATTCTTGTACATACTTGTACATCCTTGTACACACTTGTACAACCTTGTACAAACCTGTACACCCTTGTACACACTTGTACAAGCTTGTACACACTTGTGCACCCTTGTACACACTTGTACACCCTTGTACACACTTGTACAACCTTTTACAAACTTGTACACACTTGTACAAACTTGTACATTCTTGTACATACTTGTACACCCTTGTAAACACTTGTACAACCTTGTACAAACCTGTACACCCTTGTACACACTTGTACAAGCTTGTACACACTTGTACAAGCTTGTACACACTTGTACACCCTTGTACAAACTTGTGCACCCTTGTACACTTTTGTACACCCTTGTATACATTTGTACAAACTTGTACAAACTTGTACACACTTGTACAAACTTGTACACACTTGTACAAACTTGTACACCCTTGTACACATTGTACAACCTTGTACACACTTGTACAACCTTGTACACACTTGTACAACCTTGTACACACTTGTACAACCTTGTACACATTTGTACAACCTTGTACACACTTGTACAACCTTGTACACACTTGTACAACCTTGTACACACTTGTACAAGCTTGTACACACTTGTACAACCTTGTACACACTTGTGCACCCTTGTACAAACTTGTACTTACTTGTACAACCTTGTACAAACTTGTACACACTTGTACAAACTTTTACATCCTTGTACACATTTGTACACCCTTGTACACACTTGTACAACCTTGTACAAACCTGTACACCCTTGAACACACTTGTACAAGCTTGTACACGATTGTACACCCTTGTACACACTTGTGCACCCTTGTACACACTTGTACACCCTTGTACACACTTGTACAACCTTTTACAAACTTGTACACACTTGTACAAACTTGTACATTCTTGTACATACTTGTACACCCTTGTAAACACTTGTACAAACTTGTACAAACCTGTACACCCTTGTACACACTTGTACAAACTTGTGCACCCTTGTTTACTTTTGTACACCCTTGTATACATTTGTACAACCTTGTACAAACTTGTACACAATTGTACAAACTTGTACACACTTGTACAAACTTGTACACCCTTGTACACACTTGTACAACCTTGTACACACTTGTACAAACTTGTACAAACCTGTACACCCTTGTACACACTTGTACAAGATTGTACACGATTGTACACCCTTGTACACACTTGTGCACCCTTGTACACACTTGTACACCCTTGTACACACTTGTACAACCTTTTACAAACTTGTACACACTTGTGCAAACTTTTACATTCTTGTACATACTTGTACACCCTTGTAAACACTTGTACAACCTTGTACAAACCTGTACACCCTTGTACACACTTGTACAAGCTTGTACACACTTGTACACCCTTGTACAAACTTGTGCACCCTTGTACACTTTTGTACACCCTTGTATACATTTGTACAACCTTGTACAAACTTGTACACACTTGTACAAACTTGTACACACTTGTACAAACTTGTACACCCTTGTACACACTTGTACAACCTTGTACACACTTGTACAACCTTGTACACAATTGTACAACCTTGTACAACCTTGTACACACTTGTTCAACCTTGTACACACTTGTACAACCTTGTACACACTTGTACAACCTTGTACACACTTGTACACACTTGTACAACCTTGTACACACTTGTACAACCTTGTACACACTTGTACAACCTTGTACACACTTGTACAACCTTGTACACACTTGTACACACTTGTACAAACTTGTACATTCTTGTACATACTTGTACACCCTTGTAAACACTTGTACAACCTTGTACAAACCTGTACACCCTTGTACACACTTGTACAAGCTTGTACACACTTTTACAAGCTTGTACACACTTGTACACCCTTGTACAAACTTGTGCACCCTTGTACACTTTTGTACACCCTTGTATACATTTGTACAACCTTGTACAAACTTGTACACACTTGTACAAACTTGTACACACTTGTACAAACTTGTACACCCTTGTACTCACTTGTACAACCTTGTACACACTTGTACAACCTTGTACACACTTGTACAACCTTGTACACACTTGTACAACCTTGTACACAATTGTACAACCTTTTACAACCTTGTACACGATTGTACAACCTTGTACACACTTGTACAACCTTGTACACACTTGTACAACCTTGTACACAATTGTACAACCTTTTACAACCTTGTACACGATTGTACAACCTTGTACACACTTGTACAACCTTGTACACACTTGTACAACCTTGTACACAATTGTACACCTTTGTACACACTTGTACAAACTTGTCCACACTTGTACAACCTTGTACACACTTGTACAACCTTGTACACACTTTTTCAACCTTGTACACACTTATACAACCTTGTACACACTTGTACAACCTTGTACACACTTGTACAACCTTGTACACACTTGTACAACCTTGTACACACTTGTACAACCTTGTACACACTTGTACAACCTTGTACACACTTGTACAACCTTGTAAAAACTTGCACAACCTTGTACACACTTGTACACCCTTGTACACACTTGTACAAGCTTGTACACACTTGTACACCCTTGTACACACTTGTACAAGCTTGTACACACTTGTACAACCTTGTACACACTTGTACACCCTTGTAAACACATGTACAACCTTTTACAAACTTGTACACACTTGTACAAAATTGTACATTCTTGTACATACTTGTACATCCTTGTACACACTTGTACAACCTTGTACAAACCTGTACACCCTTGTACACACTTGTACAAGCTTGTACACACTTGTGCACCCTTGTACACACTTGTACACCCTTGTACACACTTGTACAACCTTTTACAAACTTGTACACACTTGTACAAACTTGTACATTCTTGTACATACTTGTACACCCTTGTAAACACTTGTACAACCTTGTACAAACCTGTACACCCTTGTACACACTTGTACAAGCTTGTACACACTTGTACAAGCTTGTACACACTTGTACAAGCTTGTACACACTTGTACACCCTTGTACAAACTTGTGCACCCTTGTACACTTTTGTACACCCTTGTATACATTTGTACAACCTTGTACAAACTTGTACACAATTGTACAAACTTGTACACACTTGTACAAACTTGTACACCCTTGAACACACTTGTACAACCTTGTACACACTTGTACAACCTTGTACACACATGTACAACCTTGTACACAATTGTACAACCTTGTACAACCTTGTACACACTTGTACAACCTTGTACACACTTGTACAACCTTGTACACACTTGTACAACCTTGTACACACTTGTACAACCTTGTACACACTTGTACACCTTTGTACACACTTGTAGAACCTTGTACACACTTGTACAACCTTGTACACACTTGTACAACCATGTACACACTTTTTCAACCTTGTACACACTTATACAACCTTGTACACACTTGTACAACCTTGTACACACTTGTACAACCTTGTACACACTTGTACAACCTTGTACACACTTGTACAACCTTGTAAAAACTTGAACAACCTTGTACACACTTGTACACCCTTGTACACACTTGTACAAGCTTGTACACACTTGTACAACCTTGTACACACTTGTTCACCCTTGTACACACTTGTACAACCTTTTACAAACTTGTACACACTTGTACAAAATTGTACATTCTTGTACATACTTGTACATCCTTGTACACATTTGTACAACCTTGTACAAACCTGTATACCCTTGTACACACTTGTACAAGCTTGTACACACTTGTACACCCTTGTACAAACTTGTGCACCCTTGTACACTTTTGTACACCCTTGTACACATTTGTACAACCTTGTACAAACTTAAACACACTTGTACAAACATGTACACACTTGAACAACCATGTACACACTTGTACAACCTTGTACACACTTGTACAAGCTTGTACACACTTGTACAAACTTGTACACACTTGTACAACCTTGTACACACTTGTACAACCTTGTACACAATTGTAAAACCTTGTACACACTTGTACAACCTTGTACAAACCTGTACACCCTTGTACACACTTGTACAAGCTTGTACACGATTGTACACTCTTGTACACACTTGTGCAACCTTGTACACACTTGTACAACCTTGTAAACACTTGTACAACCTTGTACAAACCTGTACACCCTTGTACACACTTGTACACCCTTGTACAAACTTGTGCACCCTTGTACACTTTTGTACACCCTTGTACACATTTGTACAACCTTGTACAAACTTGTACACACTTGTACAAACTTGTACACACTTGTACAACCTTGTACACACTTGTACAACCTTGTACACACTTGTACAACCTTGTACAAACCTGTAAACCCTTGTACA